>NW_026535796.1:28950000-29332500 GCF_028551555.1 Melozone crissalis | reverse complement strand
AGAGCCAGCAATGTCTAAAGTCACAGAGGAATAGCTGTTGGAAAAGATTATGTTCAAAGACTGAAACATAATTATATAGTTAAAGTCATGCTTATACAGTGACACAATTAAAGTTATACTTGATCTATTAGGAATAGCATATTGAAAAAATATAGGATGATCACCAGAGATATTTTCCTGTAGAAAAATTACACTAGTTGTTTAATGTTCATAAATAAATGTTTATAGTTTCTGGAAAACAAACAAAGAAATCAACAGGTATATAAATATAGACATGAAATGGTGATCAGATGGCTTTACCAACAAAATCCTCACATGCATTGCACTGAAGATCTGAACTAGTAAAATGAAACTCACAGAATTTGCAGTTTATGCCTTCAGTACCAGGGCAACACTGTCTCAACAACTGGTATATCTCCACTGATTTTGAATCTTTTACTCAAAGGTAAAACTTTCTCATTATGTTTTTTGTGCTTTGCCATTTATACAAATTTCTTCCCATATGTGGAAAATCATATAAATTGACTTTGCAGAAAAAAATGTGTCTTAATGTCTTTAGGACCTAATCATGAAGGGCAGTCCCTTATCTTGTGTTTCTTCTTTCATTCATGCAATATTCCACTGGTAGCTAAGCAAAAGCCCAATTCTCCCATCCTTTATTAGTAGAAAATATCACATACATTGTGATCAGAGCAGGGGACAATGAAAGGATTGAGAGGAAATGCCTTCTGGATTAGCTAGCTCTGTACTGATAACCAGAAGACATGCATGAGCATATGAAGGATGACAACAGTAACATTTCCCTTCTCCTAATTCTTATTTTTCTGTTTGTGAATTACATGCAGAAGCCAATTCACTCATACTGCCTCCTTGAGGGCCTTTTGGAACTGTACAGGCTTGATGCCCCAGCATCTCACCTTATTGACTAAATAATGGTAGAACTGCATATCTGTGTAGACCACAGGTCTGGCCAGGCTATGGATTTTAATTAGCAATTGCATAGTATTTACTTTGAAGGATCCTGCCAATAAGTAAGGATTTTCAGTTTCTTCAGAATCTTTTTGATATAAGGCATAGAGATTACTAATGGGAAATGTTAGTAATAATTTAACTACTGCTACCAGGAGATGCTAGACTAACTCCATCTAGAAGGTTTACACTATCCATTTCACTAGTATTGGGAATGTTATTTACTTTTCTCATTTTTTTTTTCCCTATATGGGCACATTTAAACTAGGGAGCTGAATGGAAGTTGTTCTTTTACTGAAGACCCAGCACAGGAGTGTAACTTCTGTCTTCTGATATGGCATCTGAAGGAGTCTGTCGCTCTCACTAACCTCAGTGGGAACCTAATGCCTTTCTACTAACATCATAAATTTGGAAAAATGAATACCCTACTCCTTCCAGGGCCTGGATGGGGAGAAGAGATCTTGCCTGCATATAGTAGTCAATCACCAGAACTACAAAAATGTAGCTTTGCACAGCTTCCACTTTATTCTCTTCCTGCTGCAATTAAAATTCTATGAAGAAAAGAAAGTGATGGTGATTGGGAAAGGAGTATTCACTGGCTTCCTACCTGTATACTGATGAAATGTGGTTTCTCATTTTGAATCTTTCTCATTTGTGTCCTAACCAAGTCTCATGAGCACATGAGAAACATATTCTATCAGCAAAATAAATCAGTAATTCTATCATATAAGAAACTAATAAGTCTTTAGGAGTGTTTGGCGTCCGTAGTAAGAAACTATTGATCTCAGAAAATTAAATGTCATATGATCAAGGTTGTTATGCACTTTATTTTCCAGAGTAATGCTATACTTGCATATGCTTTGCAAGCAAAGTAAACCAAACAGAACTTGTGACTACTTTTAGACTCATGAGCTAAGCAACTGCTGTGTGATTGATTGCAATAGATTAGATAGAAAAGCAAAATAAAACAGAGAAGTCTAGCAGTGTATAAGGGGATTTTTTCCAGCAAGTATGACAGATGTTGTAATGGTAACATGAATATAGCTAACATGAACACTGACAGCTTTCTTAGGGGAGAAACAACTCAAATATCTTGACTGGATATCAGTAATATACTACACAGCCTTTAAGAAAAGATTCTTTACTTACCTACCAAATTAGAATCCAACTCTCTCATCATATAGACTGGTCTGAGAAGTCTGTTTCAAGAGAGGCCTACTCCTGGATTTGTTAGTTTTGATTTTTGTTTCCCAAAAATTTGAATGTGGTGTTAAATTGAGAAAACAGGGAAGAAGCATTTAGCTCTCAGTTTAGCACCTGAGACAGCAACAGGTTCCTGTTTGAGTACTGAACTGAACACCAGGCATATGCATAATAAAGCAAACACCCTCCTAGCTTCAATCATCAAATTATTTACTTGGTTTTCAAGAATCATAGGTTTCCACCTTTCAGGTTTTTATAAAAGCTGAAAACCAGGACTTTTCAACTTTGTCATGAATATTTCACATGAAGATTTCTGTCTTATATGGTACGATTTTGTATTATCTGAATTCCTATATATCATTACTTGCATTCGTTGCATCTGCTGATTTCACCTTCATCCCAAATAATATATATATAAGATTTTCAAGAATTTAAAGTTGCTTTGCTGTAGAAATTGTAAACAGAAGATCACGTCTACTAATACCAAGGAATTGTGGACCAGGACATAACATAGAACAGAAAAGCACAGGTTCAAGACTGTTATAATCTGACACTTTGCTGAAGAACTCATCCACATTTATTTTCCACGGTTGCCCTAACAACACTGCTGTGGAAAAGTTCAGAAGACAACTGAGCTGGTAGAGATGATGATTCTAAGTTCCCAACTCAGCTCTCTACCAGAAAGCAAGAATTTTTTAAAGTTGCAAAAAAGTGCAGAGAAGGACCTCATGATTCTCTTCTGAATTGATGTAGAAGGTCTCATGTTTCTCAAGACCTTTTTGCTCTTTTTCCTCAATCCTGAGCATAGCATGTGCCAGTGCTAAAATCTGAAAATAGGCACAAATAATCTTGTACAGATGTATATCTGAACACATTGACTGAATATGTGTGTGTGAAGAAGAGCACCTGCACATCACTTAGCAATTCCTCACTCTGTGATATATCTGCCACGTACAGGAGAGGGACCAGGAGTTAGAATGACAGCAGTAAACTTTAAATATTGAATGTAATCCTATATCCTGGAAATTTCTATCACATAAATGCATTGTTTCAGGTTGGTAGTAATAGAAATAGGGACCTTATCTACAGCACAGTTGAGAGTTTGGCATATTGCTATCAGTAATATTCTTGGTACTAAAAAAATATCTTTACTCAATTTTTACTGTTTACATTCACATTTCTTCCACCTGTGTTCTCTTAGTGACATACCAGCTGACACTAGTGGTATTTCCCAGAATGTCAAACTGTTTGTAAGGATTCATCCTACCACGGAATGACATCTAGCTTCTGTTGACTCTGAAGGATAAATGGTTTCTTTTCTCAGCTGATTGTGAAAAAGTGTCCTAGGATGAAAAAATGTAAGTATGAATACACATTATAGAAGAAGTAGTAAAGCTACACATACAGCATACTCTTTAGAAGCTTTTTTATTTTTCATTTGCTCTAAAGGAAGCTGTAATCTGTTTACATCAGAATCATAACTCAAATAGGCTGGTAGACTTTGAAGGCTGATTGAACCACTGCAACAAACTCTGACTATGTAAATTGGTAGGAAATCCTTTAGAAAATTTATATGAGGAGAAATCTCAATATATGAAATGTATTTAAAAAAAACTTAAAGCATTCATATCAAGGCTGATCACAGAAGTTGTAGATTTTTTATCCTTGAAGATATTCAAAAACCATCAGGACATGTTCCTGGGCAATGAGATCTCAGGGACGCTGCGTTGGCCCAGGGATTGGACAAGATGATGTCCTGAGGTTCTTTTCAACCTATACCATTCTCTGATTCTGAGAAACAAGAGAACTATGCATAAATCCATTTATAAAGCATGATTTGTTATGCATCTATCCATCCATCCATCTATCTATCCATCCATCTATCTATCTATCTATCTATCTAATCTCTTAAACTCTTCTTGCAAAGCACTTTGAATTTAAGTGAGAAAAAATCTGTAACCAATAATTGTAGCAAAAAAAAGCCAGAAAGGTATTTAAACATAAACAGGTGCTCAAAATATTCTCACTGTTATTAATAGAGTTAGCACAATATTATCCATTATTTTCTATAGATAAAAGAAATAAAACTAATAAAACAACTTATGTTTATATTCTCATATAATAGATTAGAATTTTTCTTAGTACAATGACACAAAAGGGTCTTAAAAAAGTAACTTTCTATAGTAGAAAAAAAATAAGTAATTTAAATATATTGTTCTGATATTCTGACATCCCATTCTGGCTCCAGTTCTGTAACTTTACTTCTGTTTTTTCTCACTGGAATCAGACTGTTTTGAGAAGGACATGGACAAAACTTTATGTCAAAGCCTCTTTCTTCCAATTCCTGGTGCTTTTTATGTATGTGTAAGCTATTCAATATTATATATGCCCTTGTGTGATGTTTCACATAGCATATGAGTTTATTGTATTCCTCAGCTACTGAAGGCTCTTTTACTAATCAAATTGCACGACTCTTTTAATTATTTATGAATGTTTCATAAATTACATTATAAAGTTTGCATATCCTCCAGACTTTTCTTCCAAAAGTGTTTACAAAGGGGTACCTGCAGTAAATGGCCTTTAGATAGTAAAGAGAAAAACAGTGGCATTTCATGATGCTGTTCATATTTTTTTATCTATCAGAAGAAAAAAAAAAGTACCTAAATGAAGAAAATGTCTTTAATGTTTCCAAAGTTATTACTGAGAAGGTGGAGAAAGAATTCCTATAATGTTACCTGTGTGAAAATGCTGAGGAGTAAATAATTTTTCTTTCTACACTGCCATACAAGAAAAAAAATTGTGCACATAATCGAGAAGTGTCTCCTAATATTAGGATCTGAAATATTACAATGATAATTACTTGACCAACGAATTTTGTGGGTTTTTCTAAAGTAACAGAGACATCACACTAACATTACTAACCTCACCTTAAATCAATGACTCTTCAGATATAGTCTCACTCAAAAGCACTTTTGCTTATGCCAGCCTTCCATACTCTTCTTTTAAATTCAATTAACACTAGCTAGTAAGAGAACTTTTGAGGTTTTCCTCCAGAACTCCAATGCTTTTGTGAGACACATGTATATTCCCAAAAACTGCCACTTACAGTTATTGGTAAATATTATTTATTGATTTTGGTTTTAGAACACTCGTTATTAAGGGATTAATATACAGGTAGGTATTTCCACCTGAAAATAACCTGCTAATTGGATTTTAAGATTTCTTTTATTTTTATTAAGAACTTTGAAGTAAAAGCCCTTTCTGAAGAGTTTTGGAAGTATAAGGTAACCTGTTTCCGACATTGATACGAGGATAATACTTGGTAGCACAAGAAAAATGTGGATCTGTTTAAATTTGGAAATTAAAGGATTTTGCTTCATCTACCACAATCAACAATTTGTGAATTATATTCTCTACCAACTCTGTGTCCAATAGCTTACTGGGTTACTATAAGATAGGATTTTAAATCTTTCTCTTGAAAACTTGGTTAAATCTGATTGTAGAAATTACAAGCCTAATATATTCTGTAAATATATTTGATGTTAATCTTAGAGATTCTAGCATATCTCTATCCATGTCCAGACCTGTCGTTTCTTAGAATACATCTCATCTATTGTGTTAAATATGATGGACGGGTTTTCTTCATCATTTTTGTAAATATCTGAAATAATAAAGCATTTAGTGACAGTAAAACACTCAAAATATTTCATTACAGTATTCTGTACACATGGTTATGATTTGATGGAGCAACTAGAGCACTTGCATAAAATCTGTGAGGGAAAATAATCCTTATTTCATTATAATGTCCAGCTTCAAATAGATTTGTTTTCCCCAAAACAACTAAATTAATTCGGTATGGTATAAGTTGAAAAAACAAACACATCAAAGCCTGCAAAAGGACCCACAGGGATAGGTCATTAGGGCTGCATGGCCTATATAGTTAGTTAAAATTCCCAGAGGTTAGTTTATATCTTGATACTTTAATAAACAGTTTCAGCTTTGGTGAAAGCTGGAAGGCTTAATCCATTAAGAGCCATTCAGAACCAAAACAAACAAACAAAGCTTTAACCACTTCAGTGACAACAGCACAGAACAAACAAGCAGTCTCCTTCGAAAATCCCAGCAATTTTGAGATCAATAGCCTCACTCTGTGCTTCTAAGTGATGAAAGCTAGAAAATCTCTGCTGTCGGCTCTTTTCAAAATGTTTCTGGCAAAGCTATAGTTGCAAATTTGATGAGTTTAGTTTAGCAATACCCATGTAGTCCAGGAGGCTGACTTAAGTACTATCACTGGACACAATGAAAACAAACTAACTCAAACATCACTTTTAGCTGAAATTTCCTCTCTGTACCCTTAATTTACGATGTTAAGATACCTTTCAACATCTCTTCCAAGTACTTATATTTGGAGTTCTTTGATTATTTTTCTAATTAGCAGCAGAAGATTTTTTTCTTTTTTATACTGGTAGTTTAAAAAAAAAAAATTTGTGAGTGTAAAACCAGTACAGAGACTTACTAAAGAATGTAAGATTGTCTCAAGATACATTTAACTTGATCAGCCAATATGGAAAATCAAATCAGCAAATTCATCTATATACATGGAAAGAAGAAAAATAAACTTTTTTTTTCTCTATAAGATTAAAAGCCTGTTAGGTCCTTTTAAAACACTGCCATTGTATATTGACTTTCATGAAAAAAATGTTTGCTTCCTTTTACTTAGTCTAGACTTACATCATTCAGCAGAGTTATTATAGAGTAGATTTGTAACCATTCCAAAGGATCTTAAATTATTCCTCCATTTATATACAAATATTGATGCCTTTGTTTCCTGGTTTTAAATACAATACCTAATATATTTGTTATTTTGTTTTTATTTAAATTTCACATTAACCCTTAATTATAAACTCAGAATTACAATGGGAGGAGTATTCATTTTTTAGCCAGCCATGTCAGCTACTTTGCATTTTACCCATAAATTATCAAGAAGCTTTAAATTATATACTTTCTTAGGCAGTCAAAAAACACTGTAGGGATTGTCTGTATATGTCTACAAGCTAATTTATCTACTAAGAGATACTGGTTTTTTGGTAGTTAGCCGATTTCAGTAATTGTCTTTTTAAATTTAAATAAACAAGGTAGAATGCTTTCAATAGGAGAATTTTGAGCAGCAAAACAGAACCTGTGCACAAATTTTTGTTTACAGATTGCACAATCTACCCAAATTTTTCACCAGAAAGGCATAAAATCAGAATAACATTTGAAGTACGTGGCTTTATACGAGGACACTGTGTTGTTCAGTCTTGATTCATTAAGATGCTTGATGCATAAGTGAGTTGTCAAACGATATGTGGGTGGCTGTAATGGCAGCATGTAGGTTTGTATGGAAAACAAGTATGGCACTGTGAAGATTTTTTCTCTCTTTCATCATATAGGTACTCACATGTAACACTGGTGAGGGGTCTGTTAAGAACCTTGCTGTCAAATGAACTAATTCACCAGAAACACATGCAAGTTTAAAACAAAGTTCTCCAAAGGCGGAAAAAAAAAAAAAAATCAAACCACCTAGACTTTCTGTAGCCTAACCAAGTGACAGACACATAGACAACTTCATTGCTGCCAGAACAACACTCTGCACAGCCCACCAGCAAGCTATTTGTCACTGCTACAAGAATATCCTCCGCAACTTGGCATCAGGGTCCCTGGGTAGCCAACTGTGCTTGCAGAGTGCTGGAAGTGCTATCCAGTAATAGGGAGGAAAATGATCGGAGGACCTCATTATTTTTCAAAATGTATTATTGCATGAAAAACATATCTTTATGGACATAAACATGAAAATTCTATAGGTAAATGTCAATTTACCTAATATCACAAGATTTTATTTTATATGAGTTCAAAGAAAGATAGTGTTTAACTTCACTTCCTTTCCTTTTTCTTTGTATTGTGAAATAATTTTGTGAAACAATTAATCACAATCTCAAAAAAGCACATCCTTTGATACAATCTTGGCCTGTCCAGAAATATTCCCTTTACTCTTGCATTTTGTATTACATATTGCACTGGATCCTATATACTTTAAAATCTTGACAGGCCAGTTGCAGTTGTCTAATTATCATCCCCAGCCAATTGCTTTTACCAAGAAAAGGGGTAGAAAAAATGGCAAGCACTCCATCTCCAATGGTTCTAGGAAAGTAAGGACAATGAAACTAATGACTACGAAAACTAGCAAAAATAGTTTCCTAAGAGAAAAAGTATTGAAGCAGCAGGAATGACAAGTTCTGTTCTTTTGGGAAAAAACAAAAGAATATAAAATAATCAAATAAGGATTATAAATAGGAAGATGAGAGAAGAAAATTCCATTTTGTAGATAAGGGTGCACAGGTACTAGGGTAGAAAACAATCAAGTTAATGAACCAGTCTGATTTTTTCAAA
Organism: Melozone crissalis; assembly: GCF_028551555.1. NCBI lineage: Eukaryota > Metazoa > Chordata > Aves > Passeriformes > Passerellidae > Melozone > Melozone crissalis. The sequence goes on along the minus strand of NW_026535796.1, from coordinate 29,323,899 downwards.
GTGTACATTAACCTGGACATTCCTTTTAACTGACCAAGTGTTTAATTGTTAGGGCATGGCATAACACGAGAAGTATGTGTGGATGCTCATGAATGATGACAATGCATTTATTTTGTGATTGTGACCTGGTGCAAGGAACACCAAGTAAAGAGTCCTTCCTTTACAGGCAGGTGGACTTCCAAGGTACAGTGTGGTAAAGAGTGTGATGTGAGCAAAGGACATGGAACAGAACATTCACAGTCTGAAAGTACCACAGTCTGATTACCACAGCATACACTGTATCCATTTTGTGGAAACTTATAAACTTCATTCTATGGAAAAAATATTGGTAGCTGCACAAGGTTATTCCTTAATACATGGGACACAAACCTAATGAAAGACCCTAACCTCTCATTATCCAATAAAAATACTCATGGGAATTCTGGGTATCACTTTTCTTATCCATGTTCATGGGAAGAGTCTGCACTGTGATTAGAACAGTGCATTCAGAGCTCCTCGCAAGGCGGAGACCACAAGGCTCTTATGACTCAACCAATTCTTCTCACCATTGTCATGTTATAAGCGTGACATATGGGCTCTGTATGGCCTTGAGTTTTTTAATGGCTCTTCTGCTTTTATGTCCAGTTCCTTACTTAGGTGGAATATCTAAAATTATTTGTAGGGTTTCCTTTTAGGTCGTGGAGATAAACCAAATGATCACAGAATAAGAAGCATTCAGAGAATAATACTTCATTGAAAATAGCAAAGGTTTAGACTGTAAACTCATCATCAATAGCAGAAAGACTTGGGAGAGGGGAAAAGGAAAAGGCAAAATGGGAAAAAGACAAAATCAAACACTGCTGTTACAAAACCATGTCATGCTAATACAAATTCTGTTTCACACAGAGATGTTCCAAATTAGACTGGAGAAAAACCGCAACTGGTTCGTCATGGTTCTTATATTACAAGCTGTCCATTTAGAAAAGGTCATGCGTCCTTAAAATAGATGTTGCAAGGCTTTTGTACACCAATTAAAATTACTTATTTATTTAACTAGGTACACAATTCTCTTTTTTAGCTTTACAATTTTAGTTTTGTTGATCGTATATGTGGCTAATAGTGCCTTATGTTGTTTAGCATGGTAGTAAATCATTATATATTTCTTTAAATATTCAAAATAACTGATCATAATTAATGTACATAGATAAATGAGAACTATTAGATTGTTTCTATATAAATTAGTATATTTCTTTTCTCTCTCCTGTAATTTATAAAGGCTGTAACTGTTTGGAACCATTTCTATAGTTCATATAATATATTGTGCTGAAGTTTCAAATATAAATTCACACACAGAGGCAAATGGACTTTCATTCTAGTTAATTTGAAAAAAAATTCTACATTTTTTATTGTATTCTAAAGTTCTGAGATTTCTATTCTATTAATGAACAGCACTGAAAGAAATGGGCAAGCCTTATTAACATTAATAACATTTAATCACTCTAAACATCTTCCTACTAAGAATTTTTAAGCAGTTAAACTGACTGTTAAAAAAAGAGGTTTTCTTCTCATATTGACACAAGCTTGGCATTGGGTCTGATCCTACTGAAGTTATTGGCATTTTACTGCTGAATTCTACACGAAGAGAGCCAGGTCTAATGGAAACACTAAGAGACTTACTCCTTAATCCTTCTCCAGAAGAGAGCTTTTTAAATATTCAGAGTTTTCCAAGTTATTTGAAATTAGGCTACATTGAAATAAATGTAGTAGCAACCTTTGCTACTGACTTGGCTACTGAGGCAGCTTTTATACTTGGGGCTTCAGATGCTATGCTTCAAAGCCTTGATCATCAAACTCTGCCTTGCTGCATGCCAAGAAAAGGAAGTCTTACTTTAGACCTCAATGGATTGATTGGTCCAGTGCAAAAGGTCAACAAACACTGCATATGCCTGCTTGGTTCTAAAGCTTTAAGGGGAAATCTTGCCAAGCAGGATTAAGGTGTCTACTCTTCCTTCAGTACGAGTGCATTGCCAAGGGGAGTAAAACATCCATATCAAAAGAAGAAAAAAACCCGTGAAGTCCATAGTGGCATGAAAATTCCTGCAGAGTTAGTGTATATTTTGCTTGTACAGAGGCACTGTATGGTAAATGCATACTTTGGGTGTTACCATTACTGATATATACATGCATTCAGTTAAAGAATGAGGTTGACAAATATTCAACTTGGAACAAGAAAAGAGTTATTTATGTTTAGGAACAGAAGAATTTCACACCAAAATGCCTTTGTCAGACCTGAGTTGCAAAAAATGAATTGCAATTCTGCCTGAACTGTCCAGAGAAGCTGGACAGGTATATCCATGTTTTCTATTTCAGCTTGAACTTTGTTCCTTTGGTCCACCTCATTTACTTAACATGTGTGGGGATAAGAATCAGACTGCTTGCTTATTACAGCATTGTGGGGGTCTCCATGACTAGAACATAAACATGTCCTTGGCACTTCCCACTCACCAATCATGGAGCTGCCTGGAGACAGCCCATAAGGCATGTTAAGCAGGATGAGAAATGAGAGACCAAGCAAACCAAGCCTCTCTGTCATGTAGGCACTTCACTGCAAGTGCTCTGCTTCCACTTATTTAGGTGACCTCTAAGCACAGAGGTTTCTCCTGAGGGGACTCAATTTTTTTAAGTGCATCTAGAAAGAAGAGAAATACCACTTGGCTCTTCTGTAGTGATTTTGCAATGATTAGAACACTTTGCTTGGAAATGGGTTGTCCTCTGCTGCTCCATTGCCTTTGGAGAGGAGTTTAGTAATACTGGGGGTGTCTAGGGAGTCTATCCACGGACTGCGAACTTCATTTCTTAATATCACCCAGTACTCACTCTTCAGAATTGTCCTCAGACTTTCATAGGATATTTTCTAGTTCTACATCATCTCTCAGCCTTAAAAAACAGATATCCTGTAGGAGTAAAGGGGGCTTTGACTTATTCCTTGAAACTTCCAGCTAATTTGTGACAGATTGGGAGACTCAGCAGGAGAATCACAGGCATTACAGCTGCAAGTAATATCAGCCACAAGATCATATTTATGAGCAAGGAAAATGAGCAAATTCTGTCATGTTTTACTTTTGACTTTTTGTATTGGTCCTACTGTAACTATTTAAAGCTGACATGATTTTAAACAGAGGCCAAGTGCAAGAAGAACAATATGCATATTTACTACTGAAAAATCAATATATCAAACAGAGCCTTCTAAACAACCCGAAACAATTGTCCATACTCAGAATACAAAAGGTTACTCTTTGGGAAAAGATTGCAAAAGTTCAAGATACAAGAGGATTTGGACAATGATCGAAAGTAATAAATCAAATTTTTCTTGTGGATAAAATTTAAGTGTTGTGTACCATTTCCACAATAATGCAGATAAACTCTTGCTGAACTAGAAAATGACGAATCAGGATCCTAAACACTATCTAGGAGTAGTCTGTGAGAAGAAATGGAAAAATCAACTGATTTATTTGGAGTAATATTCTGCTGTCTGTTCTCTTTCATCAAGGCAGGGCAACAGAGGAAGGAGCTGTGTCAAAAAACAAGCTCTTAATTAATACTACACCCAACATCCAATAAGGTTTGTTGGTTTATGGCTAAGACTCCTTACACGAAAAACTAGTGCACCGTCTCCCATAAAGGCAATGCCTCATTCTGAGTATTCTCACACCACTTCACACCAGGGAATTGCTCCCACAGATTCTGCAGCTCCACAAGACACACCCTGTCACTTGTAATATTCTATGAAATAAACCTCAAAATTCTTCAGAATTATATTTATCAGTCTAAAATATTACTGGAGGAAGCAGGGAGGAAGAGCACAAACACTTCTAAAATCTCTGTGGCAGAAGAGGAAGTGAAATAACTTACAGGGGAGAAAAAAATGAAGAGAAATTTAAGTCATTCTGAAGTGACCTTGACCTACAATTATTGTTTCCTTAGGAGAGAGAACATGGAAGGGTTTTTGTGTGTGTTTTGGTTCTATTCAAGGAGGTAAGAGTTAACTGCTGAAGTGAAAGAATGTGTGAAGTGTGCATAGCGCTGAAAGGTTGAAGTTTGTTTTCAAGCTTATCTGAAGGGTGAGGAGCAATTGAAGAGCAAATGTGCCAAGATCTAAGCAGATAGGGAAAATGCAGCCTCCCTCCTAGATTTCTTCCTTGCTTTCTGATTGTTGAAAGTCAGCACTCTATAGATTTTTGGAGGATGAACCTGAAAAGAAGTCTACAATCAATATTTTAATATTATTTATTTTATTTTTTTAAGATAACATATCCTAATTAATATATTTTATATAATGACTTTAAATCATATGAAGATATCTTTATTTGAGGATACTCCAGAAGAAACAACATATTTTGTCAAGATATATTGGGTTTTTAGTTTTTGTTTTAAATTCATCAAATCATTTTGCATGTTTATAACCAACTCTATTCCAGAAAACATTTATACATAGACATAAATATACTACTCATGCTGTGGAAATAATGCTAAGTATAAGCTCAGTGTTTTGATGAATCCAGGCCTAAGAACAGAAATGACTGTAAACATTCTGAAAACATCTTAACAGGAAATGCTGCAGGGTATGAAGTGCAAAAACAACTAGCATGATATTCTTGGAATGCAATTATAGAGATAACATTATTGATCTGCTTATTAAATCCCAGAATGGAGACCAAGATAATTAGATTGCAATTCTCTCTCTGCTTTTCCACTTACTGCTTGAAGTTAGACAATATTTTCATTCAATATGTCTATGCATTTCTAACTAATATAGAATATATTTATATTTTCACTTAACATTTGTAAATGTTTTGTATTTGTTCAGGTATCCCTGTATTTCTCAATGTTCTGTAATTATCTACCAATATTTGCTCAACTCCCAGCTCATCTGGGAAAAGGACAGCAGTGGAATAAATTCTGCAAACTTGTAGTTTCTGGTCCACTGATTTAGGAGAAGAAATACCTTTCCTCAAAGTGAGTATTAAGTGAATTACTATTTAGATGTGTTGCACTAAACTGAAATGGAGGTAGGGCAGTTCACTCATATTTAGTAGCTGTAAAAAATTCCTTACTCAATTAAAATAGGTTTTCACTGATTTAGAGATTATTTTTTAAATATCATAGGCTAAAGCCTGATTATTTTTGTATTGAATTTCTTTTGTAAACTTGAATTTCCTCCTGTGACATTGAATATGTTTTTGGGCATATTTTTAAAACTTATCAAAAGCAACAGGGAATAAATTGATAATAATTTTTCCTTAGTTCCCGGAAGCAGCTGGCCAAAATTACTATCACAAGATCCAATAAGCAACTGACCAATATTGCTGTTATGAGAAAAACAGATAAAGGACATATCCTTGAACTGAGAAGATCTAGAAAGTCAAGATGCAATCTATACACTGCTAGAGGTAAATATTGTGCATCTGTGAGCAGGTAACTACCTGTAAGTTACCTTTGTAAAGATCATTATCTTGTCTAGGAGACATCTTTTGCTCTTCCTGTGGTTGGGACACAATCAATATGAATGGTCAGCTGAGAAGAATGCCTAGTAAAAGGGATACTCCACCCTTTCTAATGTCAAAGTTTACATGCGGTTTTCATGAAACTCTGAGTAAATACATAGGATAATTCTAGACTAGGAGCTGGAGATAGTCCTCAGTATTTAATTACAAAACACTCACCCATTACCATTAGTCACTAGATACAGTCTCATAGAAATATATCACATATTTATTATTTTAGACTTCAAGATAGGAAATTATTTCTTTAATAGGGACATATTGAGACAGTATCAAAAAAAAAGGTTGGCTTTCATCCTAAATTCCCTGCAGATTTATGATACTATCTGAATATGGAATATAATCATTGTGAAGCTGTCCTGTTTACTACAAATAAGATTTACAATGGTTTTGAACACCTGCATCTCTTGTAAAGACAGAGGGCCTCAGATATTCAACACCTTGATACCATATTATCATTTAGATGATACAAAATGCAACACATTCCAGTAAACACAAGCCTGATTTAATTTTGTCTCTGTTCACTTTATTGATTTAGTTGGAATACTGCTGAGTTTACAGTGCTGCATACTAATTCCTGCCAGATTCTGCCTTCACTGCTCACACTGAGCATTATTTTATTCTCAGGGTAGTCCCATGGAACAAAATGGGACACCACCACGTGAAGTAAAGTATTACAATATGGTCCTGGCAGCAGACAGTTGCGTATTGGTTTTATACTATTATGTACTACTATATATTATATATATTTTTATTATTCTATTCTAAAAAAAAATGTGATAAAAGGAGGAGATCTACATAAATCCTTTATTTGCATTTCCACACACTGCAGAAATGTTTACACATTCAAATTTGCATATGCAGTGGTATTACCCACTGGAACCAGTGAGAGTCTTTCAAGCACTTAAAAAATTATTACTGTTTTAAAGGGAATATTTGCGTTTGCAAACAAGAATAGAGCACATAGGGACCTCTTTTCTGTGACACCTCCTTTTCTTGGTGCTCTGAGTTTAAGGAGTTTTACAACAATTCTATAAATTTTTTAAAATTATTGAACCTTATGTAATATGCTTCTGAGAATAGACTCCAAGTTTTCCTTACTACTTATGGAGTGAATGTGGAGTGATATATCCCACACTGAACTGCTGTTCTTGTGTCTTTTATAATATCAAACCAGATAGTAGCATGAAAGCATCAACATAATTCTTATTAATTATACTTTCCTCGTTCTTCTCTGACTTCCATCATTATTTTTGTTGTTTTTTAATATAACTACCCTTGCACTTATGTCATAAAAAATTCTGCCTTTTTCTCTTTTTTAATATTTGTATTCAAGACAAACAACAGGAGGTTGAAATCAGGCCATTTAAAAGAAACATCTGCTGACATTTATTCATATGCTACATGTTCCACTTTCATCATTGAATGTAATGATAAACACACATTCCAGTCAATAATGGCAAATCCCAGCCAAGCTTTACAAATGGTCTCTTTAACACCTAAATTGACAGCTCGGGAGAATTTGAGATAGAAGCTAAATATGGTACATTTGGACACTATTTCCCTAAGCCTAGAATGACTGAAAGGCTTTAACAAGCACAAACACTGTGGATATGTGGGTATACTCTAATACAGGTAAATATCTCATTAGACCTTTCAGAACCCTAGAGAAAATACTTCTGTTTTTTTTCCTTTGGAAACATGACATATTATTCTTCCTTGAAAAATAAATCAAATTATATTTCATTTGTACAGGAGAACTAATCTTAAAGCTGAAATTTTGAATAAATTTGCTTTTAAGAATAGAAATATTTTGTCTGCTTTGGTTTATTATTTCTTATAACAAGCCTGTTAATTGCTAATACATTAAAATATTTATAAATTTGCTTTTAATGCAACATTGTCAAGAGCTAGGTGGATTCTTTACTTAATTCATATGTTTTTGTGTCAGAATATCTTAGGAACTGCCATATTGCAAAACAGGGTCTCATTTGAAAGCAGTGTTCCTCAGTTATGGATAACCAAAGATCGTAAGTAAAAAGCTATAGAGTTTTCATGATAGGGATAAACAGAAAACATCTCATCAGTTTGTGTGCATATAAATATGTTATTCTGAAAAAATAATGATCTCTTTTTTGCATTTCTATGTGTATTCTTTTCCATTTTAGTTCAGATTGATTAACCTTCTTATAACTGAATCATAAACTGATTTTAAGTCAAGCAGAAAATCACAGCTTTTCTATACTCCTTCATGTGTGAATAGTTTCTCCTTTCAAAACTCTTGTATAGTTCAAAACAGGTCACTCATTATTTAGCAAGAGGGGGGAAAATTCTACACACTCTAAAATAATGAATGTAAAAATAATTATAGGATCACAAAGTTATCTTGTGTAGCATAATGAAAAGTGTTAACCGTGAAGATAATGCTGTATCTCTTGGTTGAAAGAAATCACTTTCCTGATATATCCTTATGAAGAACTGCAAATATTCGGATTCATTTGGTGGTCTTTTAATCCACAGATAATTCACTTGGGGTAGAATAGCAAGAGTCACTGTTTGCAAAAAGTTATAGACTTTTTGTCTGCCCAGGGACTCAGCTCAGCAAATTCATGCTATTGGATGCAGGAGCCATTGGATCTGCTTTTGCACTAGGTGTATGTTCATAGCTACCATTATTTGTGTTTACATTTCCTTTGCTTTGCACTGACACTGAAGGATTACAGGAGGCCTAAAACTACATTGAGAGTCTACGTTTTTTATAATAAAAATCAATTAATTTCATACATGACAGTGTTTGCAATACTGCAGCATAAATACATTTAAAAAATTGATGGACAGGTTCAATGCAAAGTTAATATAATCTGAGATGAGCTTTTGCAGTGGAGAAAGAAAATAAACTGTTAAAATTCCAATAATAATATTTCTGTTGTTATTCAAGCATTTTAAACTATGCTAACAGACAGGAGGTTTGAGAATCTTTGTTTTGTTGAGATTTACTGTAGTGCAAAATAAGATTGCTTCTTTTATCAATCTGAATCAACCTTTAATTTGAATCAAAATAAAATTACAATTGGACTTTTGACTTCTAAATTAATGGAACAGAAAAATTCAGAAAAAATCTAGTAAAGCATTTAAGTCTACAGAAATGCATTTTTTATTGAAATACAAATCTGCATACCACTGCAGAACCAATCCAAATACTGTGCCAGTTAACATAGAAGTAATTTACTATGAAAGTTGCATAAAAGTTAAATGATCTTCAAGTAGATCATTTGGCAATTGGTGTATCATCTTCTTAAATCTGGAGTATTTGATAAAGTATGGGAATGAATACCAGCTATCAAACACAAGCAGTAAGATTTACCCAAATGCAGGTGTGGCCACAGTTCTGGCAACCACTGAATTGTGGTTAGAAACAACCTACATTATGACCTAGAAGAAGATGGACCAGTTTGATTTTGTTAAATGATTAAATTCTCCACTAAAGTTTCTAAGCAAGTCATGTGGACTAAATATTTATGGGGAGTTATCCCCAGACACATGAGGAAAAATTCCATATCAAAGTTCCTCCATTGGAAAATGGTTTTCATATTCTAGTTTTCTGTAGTTACAAACATTTCTCTTCTTTACAACATCTAATATAATTATATATACCCCATTATCATGAATATTTTACTAGGTGTGTAATAACTGCTACAGTGCAGCAAGCATTCCCAAAACCAAGATTCAGGTGAAGTTATTCTGACAGCATAAATTTCTCCATCAAGGAGAAATAAAGATATAATAATCATATTTGATTTTTCCCTAAAATGAACTAGGATTTTAATATAGTAATCATGAAAGCCATAAATATTGCACTTTATATCACTGGAAATGCTGCCTTGCTTTCATAGGAGTGGTTTGAAAACCATGTGGGCAAAGTCTTATTCCCATCATGCATCTTCTAAAATAAATTCTGAGATGGCTTCTGAATGAGTAGTTTCTTTGACAAAAACTGTTCTTTGCCAGTCTATTAAAAGAATTAAGAAAAAAAAAAATCTAGATTTCTAGAAAGATGGGAAACACTAACTGCTGGGCTTTGTCCTTGTACTCATACTGTCCAATTTTGAAGGCTTAAATCTGCATGAGAATTTTAATGTTTTAACAAAATCTAGAAGCTTTGCTAGAAGCTTTTGAGGTCTGGCTTGTTATCAAGTATGTAAGCAAAAGGATGTGATGGCCTTTTTAACTTAGAAAGTGTCTGCTCTTTACGTCATGCATCTTCCTCCAAAACATGCTTGTGAAGGCTTTCTGCTGATCGAATTGCGTGTTCTAGACTAGAATAGCTCAACTGTCTTCAGCTGAAAGATGTTCTGGATAAAATCCAAGGACCATCTTTTATTTCCCATGTGTTCTGAACTGGTGAGTGAACATTTGTATAAAAACAGCCCAATCATTTTGCAAAACCATGATTTTATTTTTCTATTTTAAAAGTATTTAATTTAGGGTCTGGAAACAGCTGAGAAATGACTGCAGTTCTGCTAGTGTGTGACCACTGATACATCAAAAAATGATTTAGAGATCTTTATTTGTGCATTTTTCTTGGTGTTTTTCAGTTGTTTCATGGACTTTCTGGAGATCTCAGGATGACTGCTGTCCACTTGGCTAAGATTTGTCTAAAGTAAAGAAAATATCGAACATTAATGAACTATCAACAGAGCTCACAGCGCTACCTCTGTTGGACAGAGAACACAGTGCTCCTGTGAGGGCAAGTGAGGCTCTTGCCCACAACGCTCACTTGATGTTCATTTCAGGGACTATTCCCCACATACTGGTTTTCTTTTAAAACCCATTTAAATGGTAGATGATGCAGGTTAGCCAAAGCTGTAGTCATTTTGGGTAAGTTGGGTGAGTTTACCCTCTTCTGTTTTGTTCTTTTTTTCTAATTTAGTAAAGAAATGTATGAGCTCAAGATTTTAAATGCTGTTATTAGGCCAATATACAGACATGGTTGCAATTATGTATTTTTTTTCTCTGAAGAGCACCTCATAAGTAAATTAACTTCAATTATGAGGCTCATGAAAATGCTTCTATTAAATCAAAAAAAAATCTACCTGTTTTACTAATAATTAGTCACAAGAACAATTTTTGCCAGTGAATGTTTCATGACTTCTAAATGGATACATTTTCCAGTGTGCTCTAGGAAGTTAGTATGTTCTCAGAAGATTTCTTTAATTTAGTTGTTGCTAATTTATTCACACTAATACAGGAAAAAAATACTGCAAAATTTTTCATAACAAAAAACTGTGCATATCTCTGTGTTTTAGCTGGCATGTGGTTCTACACAGATGGTTTGGGGCTTTCTTTGCTGCAAAACAGATGGGCCTCCACTGTCCCTTACCAATCAAAAGAGAACTTGAAAATATAGGAATATCTTTACTTCCATTGTGTCCCGTAATTCAAGAAATTAAATGCCTAAATATATAAATATGACTTCCTGTGTAAAATGATGGAATATCATATGTTTAATTTAAACTATTTGCCTATATTTAATGTGAAAACTGTTGGGTGTAGTGGTTTTCTTCCAAACAATAACTAAATATTACAAAAAGTACTGACTAGAATGAGAGCTATTGCTGTTCATCTTAGCTGTGTGATATTGTTTTAGTTGTACTTTGCTGATACTGTTTAAATTTATTTTAGATGTGATACGATGTCATTCAAAATAATTACCAACTTAAGAGAGCAGCTTGTTGACAGATCATCTTCTATTATTTTGTTCACATACTGCACTGTATGACAGTAGCACAGACATTTTTAGTGTGAATATCAACTAACTTTGTTTTATTCTACGATCATTTGCAATGAGAACAAGAATGTATTTGGGGCATTTTTCTCCTATCAACACACCATTTCTTGCCTCTTTTTTGGAGAACTGAGATGTGGTGCTAAAAAATATTCCCGTGGCTATAATTAAAACTCCCAGAGGACAGAGAGAGAACTAGTCTGAGAAACTGATTCACCTTGAAATCCAAACAGTGCCAGTGCCAGAGGCACATTTACTGGTCATTGTACCACAAAAGATGCAGATTTTGGCCCTGACTCTTCAATACAACTGCTGCTTCTCTCACAATTTCTGCCTACAAGTTGAGACAGCGCATAGAACCCTCTTGTATCTGCCTGCAGTGGTCAGCTGAAATGCATAAAGAAAACATAATGCTGAAATATATGATATCAGTTTAATAAGGTGCCACTCCCTTACACATGGCATATGGCCATAAAATACTTTTGCATACATTGGACATTGCCAACTTCATTTAATGAAGTTACGCTCAGTGATAGGCAGAGAAAAGTTCCCAATTATATACTTGGAAGCATTCTTAAGGAACTTTTTTCCTGAAAGTAAGCTTTCTTCCAGGTGCAGAAAATGAAGATAGTCATTTCAGAGCCTTGCATTAAGGTAATATATCTATAATAATGGTCCATGAATTACAGCATACCTTTTCTATCTGTGCTTTGAAAATTACAAGCCTAGTGCCACTTAACTTATTAACGATGTACATTTTTATGATTCAGTAGCCTTGTGTGGGAAGAATCACAACTTAGATGAAAAATGGGCAAGTCATCTAATTTCTTTTAAAGCATGCTGATTTTGTTGAATGCATGGAACACTAAGCAACAGAACATCTTTTCTTTTCCTCTCCAATCTTCATTAATATTTATGGTTTAACTTTTATTTGGTACATATTGTGAAGAATATATTTTAACAGCAGACTTAGCTGGCTGCAATACCCTGTCTTCTCTTGTGTAGGTGCAGAAAAATCTTCTAATTGCAGGTGATGTTGTTGTTCTATTTTTGTAAATCTGCTGAAGTTATTTTTTAAATTATAATTTTAAAGGGGAAAAGAAAGAGATTAAATAGCCATATCACAATGTCAGGCTAGCTCTTTACTTCCAATATGTATCAACTTTTTTTTTTGAGGAATTACACCCATAAAGATTTAAAAAATTATTTGGGCATGCCAAGCATCCTGATTCAGAAATTACACACTCCAGTTCATGGCTGAAAATAAGTGATATTTTGATAAAAAAGAAATAGGAATTCCTGTGCATCTTGACATCAGCTCCTCAAGTGAGCTCTACAGTGACACTGAGAATAGTCTTGAGACTCTTTCCATAGCCTTTCTCAATTCAAGCATCCCATTCAGGATGAACGTAGGTGAATGGTAAAGAATGTACCTATATGAGTGGTAAAGAACTGTACTGTGGGAAAACAGTGAGCATGAGGATTCTGTGTGACAGTCATAAACCAGCACGATTATTACATGAGTAGTGAGGTGCATTTCACTCCTGGGTGGGAGTTTATCATTCTTCAGCAGCTAGTCCTTTTTTTGAGGACTAGATGAAGAACATTGGTGGCTACCAAAGGAATATGTCTAGTCCTCCTTGATGAAAAGATAATCAAGGGATTGGAGTAAGGATGGGTTCAAAATCCATGTGTCTTGTGGAAACTTCAGTGATAAAGAAAATGAACTGCCTTTGCTTATCAACTCATTGGGTAAAAGCAACATATAGTACTTTTAACCTGTCCTACTATTGAATACACATATGCTAATAATCCTTTTGATACTAATCCAGAATGGTTTCATTTCTCAAAAGTAGATTTTTTAAAGAGAAGTAGAAATATTTAAATGGTACTCACTGAATATGCAGTAATCAAATTCATGAAAGTCTTCATGTGGTACACAATGGTATTAATTATATACAAGTGAGTGGAGCACAGCTGAACTACTGACTTTTTTAGCACCCTCCTTGACATTTGGGTTTTGAAGCTTTTTAGACTAAAATTGTTTGGCTTGGATCATAAGTTAGAAAAGTATTTTTTTTTCTCTATATCACAGCAAGAAATGCAGAAATGTACTGCATATTTTAGAAAATAAGTAGAATTACTACATATTTTTTATATCAAGTTTTTGGAATATATTTCAAATTACAAACGGCAGGGAAATTTCATACAAAAAAAAATCAGATACAATTAAAGCAAGTGTCATTTTCTCCACGAGTATACTTCAGTTGCCTTTCATAAAACCCATAAAGAAACATTTTGTCAACTAATAATTTAAAAAAATTGACTTGTGATTCAAAGTGTAAAAACAAAGGATTTTTTTCAGCACATGTAACACAAGAGGTTTTTGCAGCATAGTTTCAGAACTCTTTCTTGGTAAGAAACCTTATCTAATCCTGTTTCATCCTTTAAAACTGCCTACACACTAATCTCAAGGGACAAATTTAATACTTTGCAACAAAGGGAATATAGCCCTTTCAGCTTGAATAGAGGAATTGTTAGGACACCAAGTGAGGTATGAATAACATTGTAATGCTGCCTTTTACTTGGCAAAGGGAAAAAAGTCTTCTCTTGCAACCAAAAGATTAGACTTTCTTCCTTGGGTTAAATTTTTTGACCTGAGCTATATCCCAAGACATCTATTTTTCTGTTGTATTTGGGTCTTCTACCTCTTGTGAAGTAAACACTGAGCAAATATAAGTAAACAGTTTGTTTTAGCTGAGGATAGAAAAGCACTGTTTAATTGAGTTTTGGTGATAGATGTGCTCCAAATGGTGCAAACATCTTTGACATGGTAAAATAATATTGTCTTATGACATGCGTAACACTACATAAAGAATATTAATTTAGCACTTTCTAAGTTTACAGTGTTTAGGTGAGAAATGATAAAAGAAATCCAAATGATCTAATGTGGAAAAAACCAAATAGAATTAGACAACTTGGTTCATGAGTAATAAAGATAAATATTTTTTATCAATTTTGAGGCTATAATTTGAATACAAAATGAAATATAATTTTTCTTATTTTTCCATCTTGTAGTTGTGTAAGGTTAGTTTAATCTTGTCCAATATGTTGTTTCTAGATTTTAGATCGTTATATATATTTCAAATAATACACACAGTTTGATAAAGACAAGGCCTTTCTTATCATGATGTAAATGTAGGTTAACATTCTCTCTAATTAAACACTCTGTCTAATGTACATCTCTTCATATACTGTGTGTAGCTTGTACCTAATATGCTGTATGAACAGTAAATATATTATTGCAGTTATATTTGGTTATGACAAAACATATGAAAATGTAGTAAATATGTCTATAAACTATTTTTTTCTTCATACACAATACTCTAACAATGGAATTTAGGAGAAGTAGCAATGAGGTTACCAACTCAATTATACTGGGTCTGACTCTTTGCTATATCGAATTAAAAACTGTTCTTGTTTTGTTTCCTCTTGTCAAGAAGGAACTTTGTGAAGCAGTATGTAGTCAATGGCAACAGTTACTTGTTGCTGGTGAGAAAATAATTAAGCTCGGAGATCACACGTAACTGGACTTAAAAATAAAACCAATATTTTCTTTCCATTTGCATTAAAATTTGATTTTTAAATTTCTAGTTACTGAAGTGATGGATGATTTCCTTATCAGCAATTTGAAATTAAACACTTATAGGGATATCCAGTTCCTATATGTTTTGCTTGGATGGTTTGGGTTGTCTTGCCTCCATGTTGCCAAAACAAATTGCATTACTCTAGTTCTCCTAATTCAGCTTACACTTAAATGCAGAAGAAAAACTCAGAGATCATTATTTCTTTTTTTTTATATTTCACTGCAGTACATCAAAACCTGTAGATATACATAAAAACCTTTCTTATTAGTTGCCTTTAAACAAATAGTTTCCATCAGACAATGTCCTGCTGAGGAATTATCCCACTGTGGTCAATGCTTCTCAGGGATGTGAGCTGCGAACTCGCTCTGCTGGGATGTACAGCAATGGACGAGACATTTACACTCTTCATATCCTAATGTTTTCCGTTAAAGACACATTTCAGACACAAATGGGTCTGATAAGGATAAGAATTCCTCCATAAACACAGTGTTGTTTTCTTTAAAGCTGAACAGGAGCTCTGGTGGTACTTTGGGCTTTATTTGCTTATTTGTATAAAGCACTGCTTTCTGTTTCAGGCAGCTTCTTCTCAGGTTTTCCTGGCCATGGCTGGGGGCTGGCACTACGTGATCACTTAGGTGATCTCTAAGTTTCATTCTAACCCCTTAATGTTTTATGACTCTATGACTGTGCCAAAAATTGTGATCAGTTGGGAAGCTAGTCTGCTTTCAGTTCTTTCAAAGGTAAAAAGTGTAGTAAAAATAAACAGGTCTGATTATTTCCTGCCTTGCTTCTTGTGGAGTTATTTTATCTGTACAGAGTGTATACAAAACACTTACCATTCTTATTTGTTGCATTTTATAACTCTGTATCCTTAAATAGCGAATTATTTAAAGTGATGAAAAATCAGCCCCACAGTTGTTACAAATAGAGTAATATAATCTATTTTATTTCAAAGGAATTATGTGCATACTAAGCCATGCTAGAGGTGTACTCAACTTAATGAACCAAAAAAGAGGGAAACACAAATACTAACTGCAGTCTTCTGCAGCAACAAATGCAAAATACTCTATCATATCAGGTTCAAATCCTAGAAGTCCAAATCTAAACTGGGGAATTATACCTTACTACAGCAATTTCCAGCCTATGGTGGCAGAAGAAAGTTTCCAAGCTTGAACCCATTAAATTAAATTGTCTCTATTTTCAACAAAAATCGCCTCTATATCCTCATTTCCCATGAGAAAAAGAAGAGATTAATAGTGTGTCTAGTAAGTGAGGTACTTGCTACTGAATTTTAAATGAAAGGGATGATCTGCTTTATTCTGCTGATTACTGTCAGTATTATTAACTATTTTAAAATTTTAATCAGAGAATAGTGCAAAGTTTACATGCAAAATCCATGGCCATCACACCTTTTGATTTTCACACTGCATGGACAGAAGTTACAATATTTCTGTCACAACTTTCAAAAACAGACTGCAGATGAAACCTTTGCTTACTCTACAGTTTATTGATCATCTCACAGCAAATTATGCATAAAAGGACTAAGCCCTTTTATATAGGACTGTAACTTTTTTCTGGAAGATCATTATAAGTTATTTTGTATCAAACATGTTCCTAAGGCATTGTTATATTGTGAATCTGGGTGACACTAAAGTGGATTTGGTCAAACTGGGATTACCAAGAGCTGATGAAGTGTACATGACTGGAGAGTTATAATCAAAAATCTGCAGATGGCTTAGAAAAGGATCTCTAAAGATGCCGCTTTATATTAGGCACCATCCACTGTCTCAGTTAATAACATATATAAGTATTCAAGTTTATTCCACAAAGTTAGTAATAAATAATGAGGGAGGTCGACTTGAAGGAAAAGTTGAGATAGAAATACATGAAAGTAAAGTGGAAAAGTTTAGGAAGCAATATCACAAAAAAGTGTGGTTCCATAGTCAAGAACCAAAATAGCTTCAGCTAATATTTATTATTTTTGCTGAAAAATCAGTGTAGGTTTATGATTTATGTTGATTTATATCAATAAAAAAGGAAATGGAAAATAAATGGCAATAAATGCAATTAATGTAAATTGTGCATTCAAAACTCAAAAAAAGAAGTCAGAAGGTGAAAGGTGCGAAAGAAGATTCTATGCCTACATGGTTCCCTTCAATACGAGGATTAAATTAATACTAGTAACAAAATAAATTATAGTAATGGTGCTAACATATTACAAGGTGTTGCTGATATAAAATAGTAAAACCATAGAAAATATTTTAACGAATATCTCTAAGTTGGGGGAAGAATATTGCTGACTTTCTTTAGTGAAGCAATAATGGAGTATTGCCCATCTGCTGTACAGACATGTAATACACGTGTAATACAGAAATTCATACAAGGGAAGAACTTCAAGGGATAGCATTTGTCTATCAGAATATAGAAATTACTTCCACCATCTGAGTACATAGCCTCTTACTAAAGCTTACTCTTGACAGAATGGAACTTCAGGAAGTATAGGTAAATTACACAGCGTGGCAAGAAAGAGAAATGAAGCAACCCAGACTATCATAGACCACTAACATTTTAATAACAGAAAGCTTGTGAAAAAGCTGATAGTAAATTCAGTTGTCAAAGAATTAAGGTATAATAACTCCAGTAGCTTGAGTCTACAGAAAATATGTCATTTCAGATAAAAGTAATTTCATTTTTTGATGAGATTTCAAGATTCATTGTTAGCAGTAATTGTATAAAATATAAGAGACTCCAGTTTTGGTTAGACGTTAACGAACCAGCCAACTGACAGATTTAAAAAATGGATGTCAATGGGAAATAATTGTCAAGCAGAGTGTTTCTGTAGGCTTCCCTGGGGACTGGAATAAGACCCAAAGCTTTTCATCAGAGATATTTAATACATCACCTCAAGAAAATTTCCAGGTGAAAAAACTTTGTAAAGTGATAAATAAAGTCAGAATGATTCTTTTAGAGGAAAATATAAAGCTGAAAGGGGCCACCAGGTCCTCTTCTATGTGGTTTAATGTAGATGTTAGCTGAATTCTCTGAATTATTCTATTTTAACCAGAAATCTATCTCATAGAAATCTCCAAGCATGTTTAGGAATATGCTCCACATAATCCACTGCACTGCAAAAAACCATGTCTATCCTGAGAAAAAAAAATTGTTCCAGTAGCTATCTAATTGTTTAAAATGGGTGCTTTATCTTGAGCCTGAATTTGCCTGGCTTCAGGTTGCAGCTACCACCTGCAGGTGTGGTAATGCAGTTTTCAGTGAGCTGAACAGACTTGGAGGCATTTCTCTCTTCCTTTACCACTAGTTTGAGTTTTAACCTACTTACGTTAGGTAAACTCATTTTAGGTAGGGTGAGTCTGGACCTACAGCTCAGACCTCAAGTTTACCTGAGAGACTCAGAGCAAGGAATTGCTATTGTTAGAAACATGGTAGCTTGGTCGTGTTTCCACTGAGATAAGTCCTGACATTTAGGACTATAAGTGACTGTACCCCTGATCTATGCTGTCTACTTCGGAAAATTACAGTGGGTTCCATGTAGCTACCTAAATACTAACTTCAGCTCCTGTGCAGAGATGCCAGAGATGAAAAAACACCTGTGTAAATAGCAATAGAAATCAGAAGATGAAATTGACAACTGCAATCAAACAAAACCATTAAAGAACATTAAACCACTAAACTCATAGGGTTCTGCCTCATAGGAAACAGATTTCATTCTCTAAAACACCCAGAGAGATGCTGTTAGGCTAGCTAGGGACACTTGTTTGGAAATGAAGTTTCTAAGCATTAGGTGGTCTTTTTTGATAATGGCAATTTTTCACACGAAACACTGGTTCATAGGGATTGAGGCTATTCAACTGCTGCTAATTTTTGTATGAATGCAAGAGTATTTAGGTGTTCCCCAGATAGATCAAAAGAAAATCAACTGAAACCAAATATTGGATAGCATCCACTAGTCACCTACAAAGCAAAATTTAAAGTTTTAAAACAGCATTAAAATTTATAAACTTTACCATTTCTCATTAGTTTCCATCCTCAACCCCTATGTAAACATTAAAGAATCGTCAGAGCCTATCAAATGGACAATTGGTATGGATTTCCTAAGAGCTGAGCCATAAACGCACATGCTTTCACCACATGCCAAAAAGGGCAGAGAACAAAAGATGAGACATTCCATTCTGTCACACAGTATCTATGCTTAACATTTTGACCAAAACAAAAGATTTATTTTAATCCATTAATAGTTGCAATATCTCAGGTTTCTTAAATGTCATTATGGTTTAAAACACTTCAAGAGACTATTCAGTCTTTCAGGGAAAGATGCAGCTCAGCACATGGGCAAAAATTTTGAACATAAATTAATTCTTATACAGCATTCAAACACTAAAGAAAATTGATAACCTGACTATATAAGCATGCAGACCCTCTTTGTAGGACCAGATCTGTCAGAAACAACTTTTACAACACTGTTCTACAATTTGTTTTTGCACAGCCACAAAATCTGCAGCCCAGGATTACAGATGCAAAAATAATTTAGATTTAAATAAGATTATTATATTAGGTATAAACCAGCTGCCAACATTTTTAAAAAAGATAAACCATAGGATGGCAAAAAACTGTATAGGTACCTGAATCTGCAGTTCATTGAAGTAATAAGTCAGCTTCTTTTATGACTGCAATCTCCAATGTCTAAGTCACTCAAGGTGAGAAACTGAGAGGTAAAGAAATTATTTATAAAAGTCTGAGATCTATGTACTATGAAATGTTTTTAAAAACACTATGAATTAATTTCAATTGCCATAAATAATTATTATGTTAAATAAACCTGTTCAGAAAATTCTCAAGGCAAGAAATAATTGCCCACAATAGCAGACTGCCACAATGGTTACTACCTTGCTTACTTTCCTTTTACTAGAATGCTGCTTGTTTACACAGAAATTGTACTTTACAGAATATCTTTATCTTTTATCCAACAAAGCTAATATTTTTGTTTAAGCAATAAATTTTAAGTTCTTAATATTTGCACTTAACAAATTTTAAATTTCTCTACAAATTAGCTTCACTGTCATCCAGGCTAAAATTTCTGAGAGAAATAATGCAATATATAAAACTTGAAGAAATATGTGTCAGGTTATTTTTAATTTACACAAATAAATTTTGCATCTTCACATCTAGCAATGAGAAATACCAAATCCAGTTATAATACCACACTCTGGTTACATTATAAATTAGAAAGAATCTAAAAAAATAAAACTTATCATCCAAAACATTCAAGACAGTTTTAGCTTGGGAAAAATCACTTTCAAGGTTAAAATTTATTTTTAGTTATTAGTTCAGGTATGTTTTTATTTTGCTCAGATCTTTAGAAATATTTTTATTAAAGAGCAAGAAATATATAAAACCTCTTATGAGTTTTTAAAGTCTTCAATTATCTACTAAATTAACGAAATATTTGTGTGATTATTTGGTGCACTGGTACAAGAGTCATTCTAGGAGACTAATTAAGGTAGTAGCAAATGAAAGGAAAATTAAAAGGTTCTTATATTGTCAGTCAACTCTGCTTACTTTGTAATACAAGTTTCTAGTGTTGTTCCCAGCTGTCAGTGCTGAAAGGCAACTTGTAGCCATAGGGAAAAAAGTTGATTTCTATTCCAGTTTGTACTTCATCTGCAAAATTGTTTACTAAGGTCTTATTTTTCAAAGAATTGCATTTTCATGGGGTTCCTAATACAAGGGTCCTTGTAAACTATGAACATGTATCTTAGGGGTAGGATCTTGGTATCTTTTCTATTGGTATGCATGCTGCTACCAGACTTTGACATCAAAAATAGAGTTTACAATGATGGCTTTTCAAACAGTAAGGAAAAATTGGCCAATTTAATATGCAAAACATGAAGAAATAATATGAAGGTTTCCAGTAATGGTTGTAGGTTTCTATTCTCTAGGGCAGGACAAAACAATGGCATTTTAAAATTGAAGACCTTTCCATAGCATCTTACATACACCAGTCTGTCCTCCAAACTGGCAACTCCTCCAAAGGGGCAAACCATTCTTTTGCTTTTGCCACCTCTACTGCAGCAGCAGGAGCCTGCATCCCTTTCATAAAGAACCAAACTTTTGCCTTCACAAATGACCTGAATGGCCTTGGGGCCAATAGAGCACAGGAAATCTGGTCAAAGAAAAAGAAAATCCTGATGATTTGTAAGGCTGGATATTCCCTGTCAAACACTGGTGGATTCCATAGAGAATACAAATCAAACTTCAGGTGGAAGTGATGGACTAAATGATTTGAGCTCCTCTGCAACCTTGTTTATTTTGGATATGTAGACTTGACAGTTGTTGTCCAATAGAAATACTAATTAAATACTTTGTGTGCAGCTAATGTCAGAGAAACTGTTAATTTTTTAATGAAAAAGTTAGAAGAAAAACTTCTAGAAATAGAATTGCTTCAACTTTTATATAGAAGACTTAGAACTGAATCTTAACATTTTTCCTATGAAATTCACTGCTTGTGTAAAACTTTTCTACATTTAATTACATGGTGGATTATGAGAAAATATATTCAGCAGTTTCAAAACTTCTCATTTTAATAAATTCTTAGTCTATACAGTTACTTGTTTAGTGTATTCACTTCAAGGAAAAAACTAAATTGCAGGTTCAGCATTTGAAAGCTAGTATATAATGTTTAAAAAAAATATTTTCCTACTATATATTTAAAAGCAAGCCATATTTTATCTCTTAACATTTTTTAAAAGCATCAAACAGAAATTTCCTAATAAGAAGGATATTTCATAATCAGGAATACAAAAATATGTAAATCACTAATGAATTGTCTTAGTCCTCTGCTTTCATATAAATTATGTAGAAAATATGGGTTGGAAATTATTTTTAGCAATTTTTAAATAAACAAAGTGGGAAATTGTTCCCACGAGGCTTCATTAAAGGCTTTATAAAGGCTTATGACAATTAGAAGAGATGAAATCAATATATTTACATTGCTTCATTCAATTGTTTATCATCCTGTAACCTTTAAACAGTGAAACACAATTAATAAATTCTTGTATCATTTTTCCTGTTTTATTTTAGAAATTTTCAGCATATTTTAACATCTCATTTTTTGAAGCAGCAAGATACTCCAATGTATAACATTAATAAGCAGTGATAGACTTTACTGTAAATATTACCTCTGTTGCCAAGTAAAGTTACATACAAAGCAGAACATTGCAAATATACATTCATTCATTCTATTGGTAATGAAAACATGGGTCTTTTGTATTTTTATTCATGTATGGTTTTTTTCTGTGGCCATATGTTTTATTAAAATACTTACAAAGCAACATTAAAACTGTAATGGTTCTATTTGATTGTGTGTTTTATAATGCCAGCTGGTCAATAATGTTAAGATTTTCCCAACATTAAGAGCTGCTAAAGTACATCCCCAAACCTACAGCATGCTTTTATTCCACAAACAGAAATTCATAATAAATAAGAGGCAAGTTAAAGCGTTGACCACAGTTGAAATACCATCTAAAATGGCTCTCTATCTGGTGACTACTAAGAATATTTTGATGCAATTGAAAATTCTCTCACTGATGTCAGCTCTCATTTAATTGCACTTACTGAGGTATCAGTTTTTCAAAACAGAAAGATTGACCAGAATTTGGGAGAAACTAAGCTCAGGTACTGCATCTCTGTAGTCAGGTCTACAACCACTTGGTTAAAGGGTAGCAACAGTGAGATCTGTGCGAGTCCAATCCAGTATGCCAGCATGTACCAGACTTAAATCTCTCAGGGCAGATGCATAAGTAACAAGCTCATTGATATTAAATGTGGTGTAGGCTGAAATTTATAAAATGGAGCTACAGGTAAAAAGGAAGTTCATGGCCGGATTTGCAGCATCTCTGAAATACCAATGCCTTTACTGCATGAGATTTAATTGGAATTTCAGGAATACAGCTATTGAATTAAGTGTCTATATTCTTACATTCTTTTAATGTGCATGACTAAAGGGAATTCATCATGAAAGGGAAATGGTACATCTGTGAATATAAAAAAAAAGGGGTAGTGTAACAAAATGGTTAAGCATAAGACAGTAACCAAGTTTTCTTTGCTTGTTCTCACTGCATTTCATTCATAGTGACTGTTGGCAGCACTCAGTGTGTGGGGTTTATATATGTATTTATAGATATATACATATTGCTTATAGAGGAAGCATAGACACTTGAAAATAATTTGGTTTTATCAAATCATTCTACAGAGGCCAACTTGTCCCTTTTAAAGCAGCAGTTCTTGGGCCGGTGACATCGGAACGAGATTTGTCTCCAGATTTGTCCAAAGATGCCTGATAAAAACAGAGAGTGTTGTTTTCTAAGCAAGTTAATTAAATTGAAAAAAAATCCTCCTGTTCTAGCATTACGCATATAATACCACAAAGCTTAGTAAGTTGGTCAAACTTAAAGCTCTAGCACAACTCATTGTTTTAAAATGAAAGCTCTTTGGTTCACATTAGTTTTGCAACTTGTGTTACTATAATATTATAAGAAATTGTAATAATACAAGAAAAAGAAAAATTGGTCTTAGCAGTTTAAGCCTTCTTAAGAACTGGATTATGAATGATTAAAATCAGAAGATTAAGTTGACTATTGAACCTCTAAACTTCTCACACATCCTCATTTTTGTTATTTTTGTAACTGATGAGCTAGACTGACAACACTATGACACAAAAATCCGATTTACATGTCTGTCAATGCAATGCAATTAGTTTGGTGTTATGATGAAACATTAGTATAGGTTTTAATAGAAGTTAGAATATTTTTGTAGCATCATGACATTTATTACATCTATCTCAATAGCTACCACCTCTTTTCTAAATATAAATTTGTGTCTAAAAACAAAAATATCTGCAAAGTGAAAAATGAATAGTTCTTTTTGTACAAAATTGTCACAAACCAGACTGAATATTGATCGAAGGAAAAAACCTTCCAGCAGCTTCTGTGGACAAGAAGGATCTTTATATATCTAAAACTACATGTCTGATTCTGGCTACAGAAGAAGCCAGAAGAACAGCTCATATTTGACATAGAACCTGTGAAAATGAGATCAGAGCTGAATCATGGTGATTTCTAGATGACTGAGGATGACTTTTCATTTACTGTACCACAGCTGCTTTTTAAATGAAAGAAAAAAAGCCCAAAATTATAGCAGATACATTAAAAGGAATAATCAAGGTTGTAGTGTGGGTTAAACACAACTCCTGTTTCTTTAACACAGATTCTAACTACAAATATCAGCCCACGAGATTTTTAGACAATGCATAAGAAAAATGCTGGACAGGTGGACAGATGATAGCTCCTATCAGCATACAGCAAATTCTATCTAGAATACAGATATTCATGGTTAAACTTGCCAGGTAACCAGGAAACCTGTGGGGGGGGGAAAGGGGGAGGAGGGGAGCAGGGTGGGAGGTGATACTGCTAAAGAGAAACAATAATATTCTTCAGTGCTTCTTTCTCAGACTTCAGCCTCTGTAAATTAACATGACAGATGTATGATCTGGGAATCTTTCCAGATTAATTTTTAAGAAATTAAAGCATTCAGCACTGGTTATGCTAGAAATATTTTGGGTTTAATTTTTTTTTGTCTATCACAATGCCCTGAAAGCTTACAGATCCACTCTGATCTCACCCTTGCTTACTTGAGAACTTTGACAATTAAACCTGGTTACCAGGACTCTAAGCAAAATTTGCTTTTCTCATTTCCATAAAGACCAAAATCGTCTCTACAGAGAAGTTTTCAGATTGATGAGTAAAATTAACAATGCACAGGTGCAGGTCTGCCAATGAAATATGGTGAAAGAGGAACTGGGTAATGCAACTGAGTGCAAGGCACGGCCAGAGCAGAGCTTTTGAGTGCTGTTTTGCTCATCTACTCAAAGAAGCTGATGTTAATGCAACCCATGCACTTGCATATACAGAGGAACATTACTAAGAAATTTCGGTAAGCAGGTTGCTTTGATCAAAAAACAATTGTAGTTATTTTGCACTAGATGAGGTGAAAAAAGTGAATGTCAAAGTCAGAAAAGACAAGGACTATAGATGGAAATTATTTGCATTGTAATTTTATCTACAGACCACAAACTACAGATGCCACAGAAACAGAGCAGAGACATGGCCATAGCTCAAACCAGATTATATACTAAGTGAAAAAACACAGCTTTACAAGAAATGGAAGAAACAACAGGAAAATTACTATTTTCCTGGTGGCAAACTAAGCTATGAAAAGACTGAGGGATAAATGTATGTTGTGAAGGCTTTGAACAATTATTTTGCCTATCTCCTGGAACAAATAGGGTCACAAAATTTGAAAACACGTGTTCCTGAGTAAAGTGCCCCAGCTTCTTAAATACAAATTGCTTGGAGTATGCAGAATTACTTAGGTGCCAAACCTACAAAGTGGTTAAAACTGAAGTCTCAAAAACGGGCCTTTCCCCATCTCTTACATCTATAGGACTTATTTTGTCAGTTCAAGTCTCATGTGAAGGACTGCAAACAACTCACCATATACTCGGGAACCTTTTCACCACCTGCAGCTGCCTGAAAGGTAGATTTCTAACCAGCAGTCCGGGTTCCTGTATAGTTAAGAGAGATACAAATTTTCCAAAGCGTGAACCATCAGTTTTAAAATAGCATGAATAACATTGTAAGATTGCTTTTCCTTCTCATTTAGCCGTCAGGGGAACCCTGACCATCTCAGAATAGATACATACTGCTATATTGAGTATACAAAGACCATTTCATTACATGCAAATTGTTAAGGCATGAGTAGAACACAATTTGCAGGGATTCATTTTGTATAAATATATTGAAGGCAAAAATTCAAGCAGCAGAACAGGTTGAGCTACAGAAGCATCCTCCACCAGGATGTGAGTTGCTAAATCTGTTTTTTTTATTTAAAAGCAGATTAAAAAGAGATTTTTTAAGAGTGTAGAAATATATAAAGTGAAAAAAATATAGGTGATGTTTTACTCTAACAAAACATAATTCAGCATGACTTATATAGGAAATTTCATTTCAGAAAAATGAAAAACTAGACATATTCAGACTAGATATAAACTACACATTGACCATGACAACATGACTGGAACAAAGAACCTCTTTATAATTTCAAATCTTTGAAGAAAGTTGGGATAACTTTTTTAAGAGTGTGCTATGAGCTAAGTAGGTTACATTAGACAAAACCATGGTAGGAGTCTAATTTAGCTTTAAAATCTCTTCCACTTCAGAGGCCTGGCTGACTAAAAAGTCCTTAATGACAGAAATCTTTGGATGACTCAAATTATAACACAATTAAGAGGGCAATGCTCTTTGTTACAAGAGGGCACCTAATGTACAGTAAACTTATTTCACCTCTTGAGGTATGTGAATTCTTCCAGCTGTAGATGCTTCCTTCTTAAACCTGTAACCTTGCAAAAGCAAAGAGCTCCTTTTTTGCCTGAAATTGTTTTCTGGAGTATAATCTTTGCAATAGAGTTTTAATGTTAGAGAGAGTCTCTGAACTCATTCCCCATTCATATCCACCTATTTTGCAACTGTGCCAGTTTGAAAGGAACAGTGTCAAGCTCTTCTCACAGTGCTACACGGCCTCACAGAAAAAAACCTGATTTAAGCATGTATTTCCATTTTAAAGGAGTGTTCAAGAAATAATCTAATTTTATCCAATCTTTGCATTGAACCTTTTCCAAATCTGTCTGTGATTTTCAACAGAACTAGATTTTCTCTTATTTCATTCTCATCACCTTTCAAAGATTCTGTGACTTTATTTCCCTTTGAGTTGGTTTGCTCTTCATGCAGTTTCTTGATATCTTGTAAGTCTCCATTTAACTTTTTATGCAAAATGATTTATTTTTGATTATTGTAAAAACACTTGTGTCTGGCCATCTCTCCTGCTGGACATCAGACTGTTAGATGTCAGCCAATACAATTCAATAAAAAGTTTTATAGATAGGGTCTTCTGCCTTCCTGTTCCCCATATGTTTATTGTGTATATGCTTTTCATAGTATAGATACATTTCAAGGAGTCAAAGGGAAAAGCTTGAGACAGCTCTGTTTCCAACTGTGTCATGGTTATTGCTTTGTAAATTAAAGCATAGATTGTAATGTGTTGTGTGTTTGTTTTTTCGTGTGGTTTTTGTGTGTGTGTGTGTTTTTGTTGTTTCTTTTTTCTAACACAGCTATTGCTGTATTGACACTGGGGAAATATGTCTGTTTATTGTAGACCAAATAGTTTCCTTAAAACATTCTAAACACATGCAAAAGTTCATGATGCATAATGATTTGAGTATTTCTTTTAGGTAGGTGTTCTGTATTTCAGAGGATCCATATGTGCTACAAACAGTGAACAATCAGGAACACTCACTGATTATGATATGATTTTTTTTTGGCAGCCTCTTTCTGTTGCTCTGACAGAATTGTAGTGATGCATTAGTCATTTGCATAGAAAAGATCTTGGTCCATGACAGTCATTTATTGGTGGTGCCATCTGCACTTTTTGTGAGTTGATTCTAAGATAAAAAAGTATATTTGGTTCATTGGTACTTTAAAATTTGGATGCAGTCCTAGTCCTTTTCAAATAACAGTGAAAAAATAAATAAAAAGCATATCTTGCTTTCTTATTATGAACTAAACCTTAAGAATTAATTAGAAGGACCGAAATAAAAATTCAGTTGAATCATAAAATAGCTCACAAAGACCTCTGGGTTTTTCACTGTATCTCAAGGCATTTGGATTTCTGCAATACACAGTTCCATATGAATTTTCAAAGTGCCCATCATTCTTCCTGAAGCCATTTACATAAATTGTCTTGTGCAAAACCCCAGTCTTAACAGCATTAAAGCTATAAATCCTCCTCCTTGAAGCCTCTTCTTATTTGTGTGATAATCTTGTACATATTTCAGGACAAATCTAGAGCTCAGTAAGAAAATATTCTTTTTCTGACCATGCTGTCTGCAAATGGAAAGAAACACACTGAAATCAATTACTAGTAGAAACAAATTCCTTAACTGAGTATTCTTCCCTGTGACTGTTCTGATCCTATTAAGTGCACTCTAGAGGATGTAAATTTAAGAAGCATCGTCTGTTGCTGTTGCCATGATAAGATTCATGGAGTTTGCAGATCGTTGAATTAATTAGGCTCAGGCTCATGCAGGGTTTTTTATATTAGTGAGCATGTACTGAATCCAGAACTAAAGGAAAAAAAAATCTTACACTGACTTACAGAAATTCTTACAATCCTTTGCACTTGATGAAAAACAGGACATTGGAGAGTCAGTCTGAACAGGACCTCTTACCTCAGAATAAATTGCATAGTGCCCATTGCCAGAGGCAAAGTTGAGGACTCCCTGATGTTCAGATATTTAAATAAAGAACATAAAGCGAAATTTTGACTGCAGTGATGAACTCTCCCTGACCTAATTAGATTGGAATTTCTACCATGGATTTTAAGCAAAGCAATTTTAAAGTTCTGAAATTGTGAAAAAAAATTAAGCACCATTCTGTAGCAGCAATTGATATGCAGCATTAAAGCATTTGGGAGTTCCTGTTCAAGAGAATTTATGCTATGGTTACAGAATGAGTTAGTAAGAAGGATGAAGAAGTATTTTTTCCATCCAGGTTCATCCAGACAACTTTATTTCTTCTGATTCCACTACTTTTTTCAGATGCACAGTACATAATGGTTGATAAAATAATTCCTCACCTGAAGTTGGGACATTCATGAGAAAAGCTCAGACTCTAGCTCCAAGAGATTTTTCAGCCTTATATAGTCTTGCCATCTGACAAAGGAAATTCTTCTATTAGCAATTTCACCTTGAGTTCTGGGGAGCTATTTTGAATCTGCTGGAAGTACAAGTTTTTTGCACTGCAAATAAGGAAATTTTTGCCGGAGATAGTCAAAGGATAAGACATTTAAGAATTTAGATTATTGTTTCAAAATGTTTCTGACAAGTACTTAGGAATTTATCGCATAATTATTTTTAATTTTTTAAAAAATAATTTTAAGATAGACATGTTTTTGTTTCAAACTTTAGGCTAGGAAAAATCATTAATATTTAATAAATAGTTCAAAATACAAAAAATTAAAAATAACAAAAATTCCTGAATACTTCTGAAGGTATTTTTTGCCTTGTTAGGGATGATATTTTTTTAATCATTCCATTAATATAGGGTGGGAAAATGAAACTATTAGATGGCTAATCTATAGCCACAGAGGAAAAGAGTGTTTTATTTCAGATTTTTCTTGATTTTGTAAGTATTTCAAGTAGAAGTTTTAAAAGGCTATTGTACATTTGTACATTTTTTATACAGTAATATATCTTAAAAGGACTCTTCCCTCAACAGTGAATAAGTAAGGCAAAATATGATTCCTTCTTCCAAATGCCTGAATCTTAAACTACAGAAAAATATCAAGAATTATGATAACTGCTCTCCATTTCTGCCACTTACTTGTGTTTTTTTATGAAGAAAATTCACGTAACATATAACTTTGATTTTTCCTTGCAGGACTCTGTTTAATCATCCTCACCATAGCTATAGTATACATATGGAAAGTACATGCTTTAGTTAGGTTATAAATTTAATGAATAGTTCTAAAAGGTTCTGGGATCCTGAGAAGGAGGGCCTCATGTAAGTATAGAATACTATTAGATGTCTTGCTTTCTTCTGCAAGGAACAATGCTTAATTGCTCTTCCAAATACGCCTCTCCAAGGGAACCCGACATGTTTGAGGAACACAAGGGGGACCTTCTATTGTGGAGTGCTCTAACAGGCTCTAAGCAAAGGGGTAATAATGGCTGAATTCACTTGAGAGAGGAGGGCAAAGTAATACAGAAAAAAATGACAGAATACCATTCCGTCACATCCTTCTCTTTTGTCTGAGGCTGAGCTACAGGAACTCACAGCAACAAGGGGTCTTAGACAGTGACAAGCCTGTGTCAGAATGTTTCAATTTATTAGATTATGCACTACCCATTAGGATATCTTTAACTTCCACAAATTTTGCAACTGCTTTGAAAAGGATTCAAACTTTTAAATGAAAATTGTATAATGATTTTGAAATATATCTCTAATTGTTTTTTTAATTTGAAGGGGAGAAGGAAGATTATAGAATAAATTACAGCCTTATAATTTATTATAACTTTCAACTTTCTTATACAACAAGTTTTTCCAGTGGATATTGTAACACTAAAATTACAGCACAGAGACATTATCAATGCATACAAACATGAGTCAAAATAGAACCATATTGGGCAGTATAAAGCTTTGGAACATTCAACTAATGATAATGAAAACTGGCTTATAAAAATTCAAACAGCATTTTGTGAAACTATTATAAAGCTAGAAGCTTGGGAATTAGACAGAGTACCCACACAGCAGGAGAGTACAAATGAACACCTACGCAGATGGCTGCTATAAGAACTGAACAACCACCATTCTATATAATAGAAAGAAGCAAAATGAAGTGCCGATTGTAAGTGGTGCTTAACTTTATTAAGCTAAGAGAACACTATTACTGAAAGTCTGTATCTGACAAAAGGAAATTACTTTGTTGTAATCATGTTCATGAGCTGTCTTGTGCAGTCAAAGGCCTGCCATTCATTTAAATTAAACTGTAGCCTTTAAAATGTTAATTAGATGTTAAAGCCAGATGCAATATTGAGGAACCTTTAATTTATAAGTTTCAACCATTTTTCTTGAAACATTCTCACATGTTTGTAACAGAACAACAGGCATAGATGGATTTGTGACAATATCAAAAGACTAACTTACCATATATATTCTTTTTGTTGTCTTTGATAGCTCTTCTATATACATTAATAAGTACATACAATAAGTACCTCTTTGAAAGGTATACTTCTGAAGTTAAATTAGAAGACAGAAATTGACTGTATAGTAATTTAAAAAAAATTTTTTTTAGACATTACTTTTCCTAAGGTTAGAAAAGATCTATCTACTATTGCAGCTTTCCTTTGCTTCACTGTTCAATAAGCTTGAAGAATTCTCAGTATACATGGACAAATTCAGCAGGACCAATTGTAGTATTATGGCACCAAATGTTTATGAAAACAAAACTATTAAGCTGACAAAAGCATGTTCAAACAGCAGTATTGATACTAGTGTGAAGTACAAATTGAACCCTTCCACCCACCCAGGAACATTAATCACAATGAGATTTGTGGTACAGAATGGTAAAGCTCAGGGGATGATTAGGTCACTAAAGGAGGGAAATGATTTTCATGGACCAGGATCTGCATTTCCTGAGCTCAGATTTACATCATCAAAAACGTTGGATGCAAATTCTATTGTCTGCCAAATTTAATTTCAATGGTTTTAAGTGCCTCCTCCTTCCGCTGAATTAAACTTGGTCATGGCTGATCAACACTTCAAAACTGAACACTTCCCATAGCAATGGATACATTCATTTAAAGAAAAAAAAATGCCCAAAATTAACATGTGACTGGCTTTTTACAAGACTAGCTTAGAAATCAGAGAATGTAAACTTTAAATTGTGTTGTGTTTCTCCTCAAAATAATTTTGCAGTATAACTTATAACAAATAATTTTTTGTGTAGACTTACAGTCTGCATTAAAATTTACAATTATTTTTTTTTCCCTTTTGGTGAAAGTCCTGTTTGAATTTAATTGCTCAAAACTAGTCATGTATTAGGTTTTTACTTTCCCCAATGCCACAGCCTTCAAAACTTCAATCATTACGTATACCTACATATATATCATTGTATCTCATATACCAGGAAAAAATTCTGATAGAAGACTTCTGATGCTGGGTATAGCATTAGAATGACTTTCTTTGTATTCCTAGCAGTTCTCAGCTGACCCAACTTTAAAGACACTGTGTTACTGTTTGGATATTTTGGATGAGGTACCAATGCTAGAACAAGTGTAACAGGAGGGATATGGTAAGGCAACTCTATAGTTCCATTATCAGGTCTTGTAAACAATGCAAACAGTGAATGAAGGAAAATCAGAAACAAAAGCACACAAAAAACATGAAGAAAACACTGTGGAATACTTTTATTTCATTGACTGTTTTTGTAGCAATAAAATTACACATCCCAACCAGACTTCTCTTACCCAGTCTTCATTATTCTCTTTCAGGCAGCCATTTCCTAGCAGTATGATAAGTAAAGCTATGGTATTTCTGGACTGGATTCCTATGTCTCTCTTTCCCCTCTAGCCTCTTTCTGGACCATCTTATTTTAGCACATAATGAAATAAATAATCTCACCTGTGTCAGGCATTTGCAGAGCATGCAGGTGTTTTGTCAGACTTCTATGTCTATGACAGTTGCATTAGTACTGCCTTTTTACTTGTAAGATCTGATTCATGCAGTCTGCTACACCATTGCTCAGTAGAATTAGACTGAGCCAACTTTAGTTCCTACATTACATGTATATAACTCTAGCACAACCATTAGTTTACTGTCACTCCCTTTGTTTGCATCATGCGGACCTTTCCGCAACAAACGGCACAGATTTATTGATAAAGTGGTTAGGCTGGTCTTGAATCCATTTAGTCTTTTCCTTGTAAAAATTTTTATAAGTACAAAAATCAGATGAAACAATAAAATAAGCCATTGAGAAATGTAATTTTGCTTCCCTTTTTAGTTTGTTATTTTTAAATTTGATAAAACGTTATATCAGCTCAAAGAAAACTAATCATTTGGATTAACTGGAAATTCTCCTCTCCTAAAAGTGCTGCAGATACTTTTGGCAGGAATAACACATTTTCTGTCTTTTCATTTGAATAACTCTCATTCTTTCTCGCCCCTTAAATTTTCTCTTCAGAAAAGAACTTAGGGGGACACAGAGTTCAGTAATATTTCCAGTACATGTTAGTGCTTGAATATTTTCATTTCTATTTAAAGCAAATATTAGCCTTTTAAAGGAGCCGTATTTCAAGAATCAGGTGGGAAACACAGAAGTGCTGGATGCACCTCACTGCACTGATGTTCATCCTCAACACTTTGCACAATGTGAGAATGTTTAATATTTCCAACCCAGACTACAGATAAGAATCTCTGGTGTCACCTCACAACCAACAGTGCTGGTGTGAGATTTGTAGTAAAACAATATTCCAGCTGTAGCTTTCATTTACAGAAATAAAACATCAGAATGAAAGGGAGGTGTGGGGGGTAGAAGAGAAACAATTTTGTCTTTTAACACCATTTATACAAATGACAGGGAGGCTATAAAAAGTGAATATTGAAATGTAAGGAACTAACTGAGCAATCAGAACATAAAGCTTGCTTTTTATTTCACTAGCTTTTAAAACAAAAATATCCAGGTAATATTTATCTTCTAAAGACATCCAATGCAAGCAGATCACCAAATATTAATAACCTTTTTTCCTAAATAAAGTCTGTGGCAACTATGGGGCAGGCAGTTGTATTTTTTTCCCATCAATCATTAGAAACTTCACAGGCAGGGGAAGTCTCAGGGGATATTTCTGGCTGGGAAAGAGATCCTCCCTCCTCAGTTCTAATCAGTCCATCCCATCTGTAATGGGTTTAGAAATTGTTAATGACATAAAGTGACAGTCGAATGGCTTTTTGGTCTGTCAGTATAGGGTTTCTCTGAGCTCTCTAACAAACTACTGCATACAGTTCTCAAAGCTTCTGGAAAATGATCCCGATTACAAGGGAATAAATTTGATATGCTTGCAATCGCAATCAGGAACTGAAAAGAAAGGCTTCCTTAATGCTGTTCTTTCAAGTATAGCATACTAAGACAAATCTTTCTGTGAGGCAAACCATGTAAGAGGGTTATTAACACTCAGAATGTAGGTCTATATCACAGAATATGTACAATACACAAACATCTGAATAACGCTTAGATTTATTACATTCTGAATGCAGCTGCAATTATAATACCTAGCAGCAATGCATAAAGGTTATGTGGAGCAGTCCTATCTCAAATGCTGACAATACAGATTTTAAGTCTGTATGCTGAGTATCTACCTCATTTACAATATTCAAAGATGAATATGGAGCCAGACTCTGAAGACTTGGTTAAATTCCTTAACAGAAACTTGCTGTTTGCTGCAAAGCAATGCCTAGCTTGGTCCTTGATTGGCATCCTAAATTTGCAGGATTAAGCTCTCTTAGTCTCACAATGTTGGTCTGAGTTCTACTATCTTGTATATCAGACTGATGATAACAGTTCACAGAAGTTTAAAACATTTCAATTTGAAATGTAACACAAAACTTCACTTAGAAGACCAAGATAGTGAATATTACTGTTAGTACTATATAAAGCAAGATCAGATTCTAATCCCTCACAATCAAAAAAAAGATTCCCTCTTCTTTAGCTGATTAAAAATTAATGAAATATTTGCATGAAGGAACTCAGGGTCTGGCCAACTGTGAATGCCTTAATAATGTATGCATATTTGTGAATATGAATTATGTTGGAGAAGGTTAATAATGGATATGGAAATGAAGATTTGCCCAGTTTTTAAAGACAAATTTTCCTCTTCTACAGCTAAGAATTCACTTTCCTCTTACTTTTTGTCAGTTTTCAGAAAATTCATTACACTTGTGTGTCAGAGAAGCTGACATTTCTAAGTTTCACTAAAGTGCATTGCTCTGGAGAATGCTCCATCTTCTTCATTTGCTGAGAGCCATAATTTATCAGATACTATCAGTAAGTAATCTCAGCCTATATATTGTCCGTATTTGCTTCTCCATTTTCTCCTAGAGGAAATATTTCATCATACTAAATGGAAAACAGAAAATATAAAAAAGACTGTTTCTGAGAGACATGACCTTTGGCATAAGCTGACAGATTGTATTGTTGCTGCATGACTCAGTCATGTGATAATTACAGCTGAAATTCAAACAGGGGACTTCTTCTGGGCACAGGGTGCTCCTTACCTCTTAGTTACACATCATCATCTTCAGGCAGTGAGGACATCCCAATAACTGAATCGTGTCAAACAGATGCTCTTCTCAGTAAAAGCACAGCTTTAAATTTTCGGTAGATGCCAAACATCATAATTAATGTCTTGAAAGTTATCACCATATTGCTTTTAAACTGCATACTCAGCAAAAAAAATTCAACTTTGTTGAACTCTAGAGTATTGCCAAAATAATTTGTAAATAATAGGGGTCCCATGATACCTCTCTATCTATGCCAAAAGCTATTGCTGCTTAGAAGATCTTCAGGCTCAAGTTGAAATGAATACTCTTCAGCTACTTCTCAATGCCCTGGGCTTGCATTGATCCTTCAACTGCTGCTATAGATAAGCAGCAAGGAAGATTGTTATTTTCTCAGCTGAAGTCACATGTCACAAGTCACCTCTTGCTTATGCTACTAAAGAATTACAGAATTGCTAAATAATTAAAAAGTACATTAGAACTCTTTTATGAGCAATTTTAGGAATCAGTTGCTGGGTCAACTTCCTCATGCAAAACTTAGCTTTTCTCTATTCTCTCTTTGTTATCTCTTCTCTTCATAGGTTTTGTGATAGAGTTCTCAGTGTAACTGTGATTTCCATCAAATTCTTGATACTCAAACTCTGGCTTCCTCCCACAAGATTTCAGCTTTCTTACCATGCACTTAACCCTCAGCAAGTGTCTGAAACTCCCTATACATTATGCATACCTGAATAAATCATGCCGCTCTTCTCAGTGACACCTTTTATCTATATTTTATTCATCCTTTATTATTAGCCATAATATTGCTGCCAAGAAAATTCTTTTGGGAAGGTTAAAACACTGTTTTAATGCCATTGAATTTGCTCACTCAGATGACCTATGCAAACCCTTGAACCTTTACTGTAATTTCTTCATATACTGGAGGTTGTGTGTGGGGTGGGGTGAGGGGGAGCTTTAAATCTACCTCTGGTTCTCCTCCTTTTCTAGTTCCTTTTCTGCCTAGTTTCAGAAGACCTTAAATAAGTAATGAAACTTTTCTATACATATGCAATACAATGTTCATATCTTATGAATTTGGACACTACCATAATTTCATAGTTATTTAGTCCCATAAAAAAGCATAGCTATCCTTAGCAGCAGCAGGGGAAAAAAAAACTTAGAAGTTATAATGGAAATATTTATCTTATTCCCCAATGAGTAAAATCAAAAAAGGACAAAGTTTTACCAAAGAAGTGAAACATGACATTTTCTAGCAAATTTGAATTTTAGACTAAAGATGATTATTAAAAAAAAATCCGCTATTTGTGTTGTATTTTCTGTTTTCCTACAATATTTATCAATCATGTAAATCAAATATAAGAAGTCTTATTTTTAATTCTTAATTTTGTTAATTGCTCTAAGTCTCTATAAACAGCAGGTAAAAAATTCAAGGATACCAATCCAAGTCAATATTATACTGAACTTAGTGGTTAATATTATTTATTGTTTCTTCTAGTGCTACCTAGACAAGAAAAATACATTAAGAACCATATTGTCAAGAATACCCTGGTTATTGCCTTATGTACTGCTCTGTGAGGTTTTTATTCTGGATGCAGCACAGTTCTGTTTTATATTACAGTGCTGTGTTGTTTTAGAAGATATTAAAAACTTTTCCTATTGCTGCTTTCCTTCACTAGATATTGTCTTCTTATTTCTCACCATCCCTTCAGAAAATCTCTTGGGTGCCTCCTGCCATTCTAATCTCCCTCTTTCAGTCTATTTCTTCTACTACACTGCCCTTGATCAGCAGTTTTGTACTCGCTGCACCTCGGTCCTTATGTCAGGATCTCACAATCCTAGCTGTTGACTAAACACCTACCCACATCCAGCATTGTGACCTACCTTTCTGATCTCTTACAAATATGTAGCTGCCACTCTAAATAAGCACGATCAAAACAGACCTTTTGATTTCCACATTAAGCCTTCCTGCTTACTAAGTTTGCTCAACACCTAGACTACCCTTTACTTGATGTTAAACAGCCTGAAGATTTGCATAAAAATTTGCACATCAATTTTATTCATAGGAAATTCTGTTATAATTTAAAAGAAAAGGGGCATTGACTCTTAAGTCACAAGTCTACTGTGATATCCACAGATACATTTCTTTTTCACACTGATTAAATACTGTGAGGTGAGACCTCAATCTTTTTTTGGTAAGCTTTGTTCAATTTGCTACTTTGCTCCGTCACCCGTCTGGTTGCTGCCTGGCTTTCTTTCCAGCTCACCATGTCCCTTTTGGATATCTGAATTTTAAACTTCTTAAGGGTGAGTGTCTTGCTATTAGAGCACAGAATAGCTTACTACAACAGGGGCATCATTTTTCTATAATATTGAGATACAATTGTACAAATAATAGTGAGAAAGGATTGTGAGAACTAAGCTCATTATCTTGATTTAGAGTTCCACCAGTCATTCTAAACTAGGAACAATTCACAAATTAGCAAATCTTAATATAAGGATAAATAAAAGAGTCCTTTGGAGCAAATCCTAGTGGAAGAAACAGAAATCCTACAGACAGTTTTGATTTATGGTAAGCCTTATTTGGAAAATTTCAACAATACTTGTTGTACTGACCCTCAGCAAAAGGGTCTATTTCATTCTCAAATACTTGTGACATGCTATAAGGTGACCTCCTACTCAGATCTCTAAGAGAAATCCAGAAGTTGTTAATATTTTTTCTTCCTCTCTGTGTGACAGTGACATTTTATGTTAATTTCATCGCTCCTTGAGCTTTCAGAGCCAAAACATTCTGTGGGAGGCAGAATGATGTCATTTTAGTCATAGCATAATTTTTCAGCTGCTAGAACAAGACATATTGTGGCATATTCTCCAGTACTTTTAAAAAGTAGTGAAATATAAACTTAAGGTGGTATATTTATGCATGAGGGGGTTACACTGCCTTTTTCAGTTTTTAGAGCTAAATAGCAGGTTTAAAGTGACATCATTCCTCCTCCACCAAATATTTTTGCTTTGAAGCCTAGGAAGACAAAATAACCTTGACCAAGTAATATGATTTCCAATTGTTTTAACTACAGGAAGGTAACTTGAAGTATGAATTTTGTGTTGCATTTGAGTCTGGTGCTTAACTTAAATGTCATCCAGAAGAAACTTTCCACAGGACAAATCATCTTTTTGGAAATTTGAAAATAAAATGTAAGTAAAATCACTAAAATTCTCCTAGGACCAAACAAATTAGAAATAGTAATTGTCACAGAGTACATAAAAAACAACTGATGCCACTGATGCATTGCTAGCTCAGTGTTGAAGCCATGGCAAAGAACAAAACCAAAGGGCCTCTCTAGTCAGATTTTCAATAAAAACACACAAAGTTTCTACTTTGGATTACTCCAGAAAATATTCCAAAAAAACAATAAAGAAATGAGTGATGATTAGGAAATGCATTTTGAACTTAATTTGTATTTTGAACATAACTGCCTTGTGCACCAAGGAAAGCATAATCTGTAGAGTCTGCCCATTTCTCCTTCCTTCTTGGAGTGTCCTCACACTCCTGGAGTACAAAGGGAAAGATAAGAATAGGAGGAGGAAAATGATAACAAACTCCCACAAACAATCCCTTCTTTTTTGAATTCAAAAATTGTTTTTCTGTTTCAGTTGTTACAGAACGAACTTTCATGTAAGACTCAGCTCCCTAATGCAAAAAGATATGTTAGTAGTGGGACAGGGGAAATATTTATTGTCTTTACTATGTACTTGGAAAATGGTATGCTACCTGCACACAGAATGATATGCTACCATTGCTATGTATTTGGAAAATGCTAGGCTACCATTGACAAAATACACTCTGAGATCCAGGAATCATCAAAACTCTTTGAAGTATTACTGTTTCTTTGTGCTCAGGGATATTAAAACAGTCTCTTCTGTTGACTATTGTGGGAAAGACACTGAGTCAGAAGGTTTTCCTTATAAGTTTTCTCCTTTCCGGTGCACCTGCACTGCACCATCTAAATTTAAAAGACAAAAGTAAAAATAAAAGCAAGACCTGCCAAAAAACAACCCACCAAAAAAACCCCAAACCCTAAAAGGATGGTATATTTTTGTCCATTTAAATTCCCACACAAGACTATTTCAAATGCCATGTTTTGTATAAAAAGATTATGCTGTTTTACTTTAGATGACTTCCAAATTTTGATTGCATTCTCTTTTTCCAGTAATATGTTGACAAGACATTTGTATAGGGTATTTTTTCAATCAGCAACATATCTGATGTGATAAATTAGAATGATCTCCTATTACCTTTGAGTATAGTTAGGGATGAAAAAATGGTGTGCATCATTTTTTACAAAGGTGGATTTTACACTTCTGTGTACAAGCTTGATTAATATTGCTGTGGGGTTTCTTCCCCCACCTATTTGAATTAATAGTGATTCAGAACCAAATTTTGATTTTCAGCTATGGTTCATATGTATCCACATAATGCTTCACTATGATATTTTAAATCCTCCTTGAGTTTATTTCCACAAGACAGTCCAGGGGAAAGATATTCAAAATTATTAAATTCCAGCCACCTGACTGTTTGTAATTGAAATTTCATGTCATCAACTCCTAGACAGTAATATGTTTAAAAAGGAAGGTCATTTAAAATAATAACAAAAATAATATCCCTAGTTATTGAAAGCATGAGTATTTCATAGAATGCATAATTATTACCTGTAGCTTACATTTTTCGCTAATAAAATGTCACACAGACTTTATACTAATGGGTAAACTGTACTCACTAACCTTTAAATACTTACCCTTTTGTACAAAGACTGAGCATTATTAGGTAATGAAAGAGTGTATGAGAAAGTAGTAGATTATTTATGATAGAAACAAAATGAAACTAATGGGACAAGATTTGAAAGCTGTGATGCATGAAAGGTGCTATAGAGACAGCTTTGGCACCATGACAAATAAAGATAAAGACTCAGTGGGAAGCAGCAGTGTGAACATGACTATGAAGAAGAAAGAATAGATTTGCTGAATGAATCCTTACCATCTGGTGTTTATTTAATACACAATGGAGGTCAAATGGCTAGTGATCCCTTTTTCTATAGCCCAGTGACCAAAAGAATGGGAAGAATCAATGAATTTATCAATATGTCTGGAAATGTTTTAACATATGATCTGATTGAGTCAATATTATTGGAGCAACACATTCATTACTATTACAGATATGGTTTGGAAAAGGCTCTGTGGACAAGAATCCATTTCTTAACTTTGTCAGAAGTTCTATCAAAACGCACATGATTGTGTAAAACCAGATGCATTTAAAGAAATGGCATTTACCTGGCAACATTCAAGAAGCTTGCAAAAAAATTATGACTTGCAAGAGATAAAAGGAGTTAGCTTGTGCTAAGCTCTGTGAAATATTTTCCTCCTTTATTTCATTCTTTCTTTTTGTTTCTGCTAGATTTAATGCACATCTGGTTTATGTAATTGTACTACAGGGGCTTATTAAAGTTTAGTGAAATATTAGGCATTTTATGCAAGCAGCATAAACTAAGAGTAGATCTTTGGTATATTTAACAGTATTATTTTACGTAACATTCTGTCTTCTTGGAGATTTTAGCTATTCTATACTTTCTTTCTCAAAGGAAAAGTATATATTCCATAATGTTTACCCTTACTATAGTGCATCTACCCTTTGCTGACTGGAGTTGCCTTAGCTATTTGATTAATACTGAAATAATAAATTTAGTAGAAGACTTAGTTTAGGTTTACAAAAAAAAATTAAGAATACAAGAAATTTATTTAAAAAAATGAGTGGCCAAATGCTTAAAAACATTCTTACATCTACTTCCAAAATAGACAATGTTAAAAGGCGCTATTTAAGGCTTTATACATTAAAAGCATCCTTCAAACAATGCCTTAAAAATTTAGAAAGAAACTAACTTAGTGTTTACAAATTTAACCACTGGAACTCCTGACTCTTGTTTTGATCTCTGAACTTCATATTTTTCTGCCCATTGAGTAATTTTTTTCTTCTTATTTAACTATTTTCAATGTAAGTATAATAATATCTATGATACAGAAACATAGTAAGTTCTCTTTTTATTTTAATAAACCTTGATATTTTTTAATAAAAAAAATGTATATGCTGCTTCAGTGGTGACTTCATTTCTGGTGTGCAAAAATCTCCAAAGAATTTTCCTTTTAGGAGGACTTTAGTAATCTTGAATTAAAATTTAAATGTAGATTTACTATGACTTTTCATTATTGTAGATATATATTGTGGCAAATAATTCATAGTTAACTATATACAAAATATATTTGGTGTTCTAATCTTCTATTTCACAAATTAAATTTATCTCTCATTTGTGTCATATTTTGACTCAAAAATAATAAAAACAAGGAAACTAGCTATAGCAAATGGGTCCTGCCCCCTACTGGTGAAAATCTCCCCCTAATTAGCTGGATTTTCTGGCAATGGGCAGCTAGCATGGTAACCCATAGGGTACCTCCACTTCAGGATATTGACCAAGTTCTTAAACAGGCAGGATTAAAAATACATACTCAAATATTAATTGTTCCTCTATTAAAATCTGAAAAGTTTAATGATGCAAAGCTTAAGATCTTAGAAATGAAGTTGGGAAACATGGAGAAAACTCACACACGAATGACTACTTACAAAACGCCTTCCTCACTGTTAATCATCTCTTGTCCATCCTCTTCCCCTCTACTGATGTTAGATCACCATGAGGGAATTAACCTATTATGTCTCTTTAACTGAAATACAGCTGATGCCTCTTAACATCTACAAAGTCTACCAGTCTGTGCTGAAATCAGTCACAGAGATTAGTGCTGTATGTTCATCTAGTTTCTCATTTTCAGATAAACAATTTTTTTTACCTTAAGCCACCTCTCAATGCTTCTGATGGAAACACTCTCAACTTGAGTATAACTAGGATGCTTCTGGGACCATCAACAAAATCTCTGTCTTTTTCCATCCTTTTTTTCTTTTTTTTTTCCTTGCTCTCATTTTATCTGGATAACATGTTTTTCTCAGAAGCCAATTCAGGATAAGACAACTATGAGATATACTTTTAATTTTCTTAATATAATCAATTCTGAGTTCTCTACTGAAGCACTGTGCCATGCTGGACTCAGAAAAACAGACCAAAAGTATTTTTTAAATTACCAAAGGAAGATATTAGTTTAATAAGTTCTCTTCTTGCAAGACCTGAGATATTTGCACTCAAGGAAGGCCAAATAAATTTAATTAATTCTCTTTTTCCTATCCTCCATTCCCACTGTACTTTCTGGAACTTTCACTGTTCATCAGCACATGTGGCTAACTCTTCTCTGTTACTATGTTGAAGAAGACAGAGGTAAGGATCTGATTTTACAGTGCTGCTACCTTTTACAGGGGACTAGCTTATGGGATGAGAGAGGTAATGAAGCTCAAGACAAGATATATAATTTTATGGCTTATTTCCTAGTGAGGGCTTTCAGGAGTAATGGCGAAAGTCAGTTCACAAAATGTCATCCATTCACACTTTTTTACTTCAGAGGTAAGTTGTGCAAGAACCGAAGGTGTGTAGGGTAAAATTAGGCCCAAATTCAGAATCCCTTTTACTGTTCCTCCTTGGAACCTCAGTGACTTTAATTTCACTTCGGCTGCAGAGAGATAGATACCTCTACTTCTTTCTTTGCAGTATTATATGCCAGCAACATATTTCAGCTCAATCAACAAATTTCAGTGTCAGCAGCAGGTGACAGGTTTCTTGTTCTTAAGATTGTCCTAATGACACTTTCTGTTGCTGTTGCTTAGGTTTATGTTTATGCAAGTGCTGTGAATGTGAGGTGTTAATCAGCAGCTCTAATTACTAGGGTGGAATGAACATTCTAGGATTCAGTTCATTTGGTTTTCATAAACAAGGTTTACCTGAGGCTTTGTTCACACAGAAATGAATTCAAAATGATAGAAAGCCTGCCTATAGTGCCTTGAAAACATCTTTAATCTATGTGGTCCCTTGTTGATAATTTTAGGTGAAAACTGGATTTTCTTCATCAGAAGAAAAAGAGAAAATTAGTAGTCACTGAGATGGGAAAAGCTTCTTGAAATTACTTTAATTCCTATGTCATTTGAGTAGCTTCTCCTCCACCAGTAGTTTAGGGGTCGAGGAAGATTTGGAAAATCTGGTAAGCTAATGACCCCATAGCCTTGGCCACTCCATAGTAATGAACAGGGAAAAATGTATTTGCAAAAACTCCCATGGATATGGATATGGATATGGATATACCTATGAATATCCAGAGTTGCCGAAAAATTAAAATCTGGCACAGCTTTTGTAGTCTGTGATAGAGAAATCACACTATGTGTCAAAAAAAAATTACTGATCTGGATTGTACTTAAGTGCCTTTCTAAAACAAAATTCTGTTTATTATGAATGTAGTGCTTTATTGATTATATAGAAATTCACAAATACATTTATTGTGAATGCAGCATCTATATTTTGCACATTAAATATAATTTAGATAAGGCTTTATTAAATATTTCCACAAGGTCCATATACTTAAAAATATATTATCTCCAGG
Organism: Melozone crissalis; assembly: GCF_028551555.1. Taxonomy (NCBI): domain Eukaryota; kingdom Metazoa; phylum Chordata; class Aves; order Passeriformes; family Passerellidae; genus Melozone; species Melozone crissalis. The sequence continues at coordinate 29,280,395 of NW_026535796.1, read as the reverse complement.
TATGGTGTTTAGTTTCAGAACTATTTCAATGACTTAGTACATGAGAATAAACAACTGTATACTGAGTTGAGTGAAAGAGTAAATCCCAAAGATTATAAATATATTAATACATATTTGGAAGTGTGTGATTATTATCATCTTTAATGCAATAGCTAAGCATTAAATGTAAGAAGCTTTACATTTCCAGATTGCTGAAAAATAAAAGTCCAGCTTGTTTTTTTTTTCTTTATTTCTTCCAAAATAAGAGGAAAAGGATGCATAGAATAGGCTTCCAGGAACTAGGAAAACAAACCATATTGTCTACATGTATCCCAGCAATACTTTACAATCAAATGCTGCAAATTACTATATTTACAATGTATTGGATTCTCCTCATTATACCACTTTCCATGATTTTGAGTCTGAAGTATGGGCAGACTAGACCCAGGATATACTAGGAGACCTACAGGAAAATTATACTTTCCTTTTGATGCAAGAAGGAAGATTTGTCACTGGTCTTTTCCTTCCTGTTTTAATTTTTCAAATACATTCTCAGCATCTAACTATGCACAATCCTAAATCTTTTCAAATCATTATCACCAGTTACAGGTCTGCTTATTCTACCAATCAGCATTATATAAAAAGTGGGTATCATATCCATATAAAAATGAGTATGAATAATATTTTGAGCTATCATGTCCAAGCTGTTTATTACTAATTTTACTTCCTTAGTTCAGAAGATGATAAAGAATATACCTTCCTCTTACTATGGGGTTCTATATGCTTCTCCTACTTTGGATCATGTGTTAAAAGGTTTTTTTAATCAGGTAAATCAGTAATCAGACTTATTCTTCATACAAATTATTCAGATGATGTAGCATTATGTTTTCAGGGTGACTAGTGCACTTAGGTTTTATTCACGTGATCGAATTTCAGGACAAAACTCCATTCTTTTGATCCCCTGTCTGATCACCCCACGGGGTTTATAAAGCACTATCCTGCAGATTTTCAGTTTAGTGCCACTGGCATCCATTCTTTGAATGTTGTCTTCAGATACATGCTACACTTAGCCCACCAAGAACACTTGGAAATCATCCTTTCCCATGCTGGCAGCTCAAGGTCTCTGTCCAAGCCTTCACAGAGAAGGAGCTAGGAAACTTCCCAACAGCCAGAACAAACAGAAATATTTCACTCCCTTTCCTACTCTGGTTTTACAGTATCCAAAAATATTCATAAGTTTTGGGGTTTTTATGTGTTGAAATTAGCATGACCTTCACTTTAGTTCAGACTAGAATTCTTAGAATTACATAACTGTTTAAACAATTTACTTCCTCACATGATGATGGTACTGAACGAGCTTATATATGTTATCAGAATAAAGATAAATGAAATAGACCATAGATCATAAGTCCCTATTAGCACTGCACCATGAAAATATCTTCCTTCACTTCTTCCCTTTCCACTGTTGGAACTCCAAATGCCATTCCTTATTATTTCACTACCTTGCACTTTTCACTTGAGCATTCTGTGCATTTTGTCTTTAGTACATTGATCTAATGGAACTTCAATTAATATTTGTTATTGTTGACTTTATTTTAATTATTTTTCTTTATGTAGAAGCAATAAAAGAATAAATAGCAAGTTATTTGTCATAGTTGTGAAAGAAGACAAATTCAGATATCTTCTCAGAGAACTAGCCATTGTCTTCTGCTAGGAATTACCTTTTTCAAGAGAATTATCCTCTAGATGACTTCCCGCAAAGATCACACTCTTTTTCTGCAGCTGATTTTTCTTTCACATAATAAAATGACTGAATGTCCAGAGAAGTTCCTTTCTATTTATGGTTCCATAGTATAGAAATATACAATTTATATATGCCTTTACATTAATTCAAGGTGAAATTGTGCATTAGAGCTGCCAAAAGAGAAAAAGTGGCCTTCGCCTCTGCTTCATTCTTCTTCATTTTCCTTGACCTTGAGTTTTATAAGTTCTGCTTTGAGTTTATTCAACTTGCCAACCTGGCAGAAAACTAACACATCAAAACAAATGTAGAAGTTTTCTGCCAGCCTGGGTAGTAGATTCATTTCAGTGCAAGGTCCATAAGTGTCAGAGCTGGTAAAAAAGGAGTATTGAATGGTACTGGTGAGAAGTTTTTTTGCTTGTGTGCATCTCTTACAACAACACAGTTTTAATGCACTAATTTACTCTCACCCCATATCTCTCTTTAAAATGAGGTAAACAGTAGTAGTTTCCAGCAGAACAAACCACTTCAACATTTGTTTTTACGTGGTTTAAATAAAAGAAATTGCAGTTGTTAAGAGAACTTGAAGTGTGACATATACTTTTATTTAGACAATAACAGTTTATTTTCAGCAAAAAGGCAAATGAAATTCTTCTAGTATTATTTTCAGGACTTTGCAGTGAAGCACTAGAAGATTCATTATAGCAAGCTGCTTCATTAAGAACATGTCCTGCACCTGAGATAATTTATTTTGAAGAGGTCTGAAGTGACTTAGAACAAAAATCACACTGAAAATTAAAAATTGTATCTCTGTTCAAAACAAACGAAAACTGTATTTAAAAACTTGCTACCAAGCACATGAGGTGTCAACATAGCTAGATGACCACTCAACTGTTCCAAAGAGCAAGGTGGATTCTGTTATCAAGTCAAATTCCAAGCAGGCAACAGTAATGCCTAATTTTAAAATTCCTTCATCTGCATAAGTAAAAGGTTAAAAAAGGATTAAAAAATACATAAATATGAAACATTTCTATAGGCATCACAAAAATATTTCCTAATATTTCCCTTTCCCAGAGTTTTGGGTCTCAGACTTTTCAGAAACTAAGTTTCTGTAGCTTAACCTGTTAATGCACATCAATTGATACATGTAAGAAAACACCATCTGTGCAATCTTATTCATGTTGGTTGTGAGGTAATTCAACTTAAAATTCTTTCACTGAGTAGACACATCACAGGCACTATAATCATAGCCGGAATGCACATAGTCACTTACCAAACAGAAGAAAATTCACTGTGACTGAGCTCTTAAGGATTTTCAGGCTTTTTCTAAATATCAGATATTGCATTGTGATGTAAATATTTTGTTCTTAGTTTCTACACAGCATTGTATGCAGAGAAATTCCAGGCCAAATGCCCAGCTGGCCAGTTCGACAAAATATGACCTTAGAGACTGCGACTTCCACAATCACCTGACCAGTCATTATTAATGTAATTCTTGAATCTAATGATTTCTTTTACATTTATTTTTCTCTAAACTGAGTACAGCATTAGTGACTACAGCCTACAGAAAATGAACAAAACTATATTAGTAGGACAGTATGTCTAGTTTTTGGTTGTAAGAGATCTTCAAGTTACACTAGCAGCTCCAGGGAGAAATATGATAATTGATGAAAGACAAGACATTGGGTGAGACAGCTGACATTTTCTCAAATGAAAAAGGTGTCTTTATTTGATATTGATTAAAAGTAATTCAGATGTTCCTAGGTGAATTTATACATATATATATATATATATATATATATATACACACACATACAGCATATCTAAGAAGTCTTCATGAAATGCAGCTCTGCATTCTCATGTATAAGCAGTTTTATTAATATAAGGACTGTTCTATGAAAATGCAAAATTTAAATTAATTAAATTGCGTTCAAACAGACCAAATAACTAATCTTAAGTGATTGATATATATGCACAAAAACGATGAAGAGAAAATATTTTCATATTTTTAATTAGATCGTTTGCCCTATTTATACAGTGCAATAAACTTTGCTGAAAAAGTTTGGAAAAATTATTTAAACCTAAGCTACAAGATTAACAGATCTAACACACCTTTGAAGACAGAGTGGAGAGCTATCTCTAGATCTGATAGCAGAGTGCAGTTCTCAGGAGAGCTCCTCAGCAATCCTTTCTTGCATCTCTCTGGAAAGTAATAAATAATTTTAAAGAATATACATTCTATATTCCCCCCTTTCGCTCTCTTTTTTATTTTCCTACTTACACAAAGTCTGTTTTATCTGCAGGATTTTGATGACTTGTCAAAGGCACTCAGATGTATTTGGAGAAACATTGCCCCAGCAAAAACCCTCATCAAATAGAGATAACAGATGGAAATGAGACAAACAATTTCCTGATCTAAGCAGGCAAATTCAGGATTTGGTTTGCAGTAGAGGGAGATGGGACTTTTGATGAATTCAGCCTCTGCATTCTTCTGTGAAAGCTTGACATGGGCTCTCCCAAAGTGATTTAATTTTCATTAGCACAGTATTGTTTAATGACACATACAGAATATGCCAGCCTCCAAATCGTCTGTGTACTAAAACAGCAAGAAAGAAGAAATTTACTAGGAATTAAACTTCCCCTTTATTACAGCAATCCTCCTCACAGACAAAATGATGTATCTGATTTTTATATAGTATGTTAAAATTTTGATCTCCACCTAATGAAAAATATATTGGCCGCAGTGTATACTTCACTTGACCTATTTTTTTAAAGGTCTTAGCTTTTAAAAGGAGAAAATAGAAGCTCTTTGTCTTGTAGAAGGCTTGGCATCCGTACTGTTACTTATTTTCTTGACGAGTATCAGAAGAACTTGAAGAGGAAATTATCTAATTGCTTTTATATTTTGTGCCTGATAGGATCCATACCTGGATCTGAGGTTCTGAATTATCACAGCAAAGCCCTACTGCAATTTCTTAACCTTACTGTTTCTGAATTGGTTCTTATATCTGCATGCTTAAACACTTCATCTTATTTTGAGATAACTGAGCTTGCTGATGGAGAACGTGTCTTGGGAGGAACAATGAAAGGCCATCAGTGAACTGAATGTGCTTGGTTGATTCCATCTGAAATTTAGGCAAAGCTAAATCAAAACCCAGGTCTCTGAGCCTGAGTTTGAGAAACAAGCAAGCACAAAAGATATTCCAAATTAAATTCACACTTCTGAAAATATAGTGGGTTTATGTAAAAGAGCTTAACCAGAATGTATCTTTTTTCTTGTTGACTTTTCAAGTCAAAATGAAAGTACCTGAAGGATTTCTTCAAGACCTGTATTTACTTAAAATAAGTCAGGGAAAAATAAGAGTAGTTTTAAAGCTCTTAAAAATTATAAAATAACATTTGTTATTGAATTGGGAAATTAGTGTTCCAAAGAGTGAAATTAATGTGTACCAGATAAAAAAAAATTGGTATTTTTCATTATAATTCCTAAAGCCAGAAAAGCTTTTCTTTTTGGAATTTCTGAACTGACACAAATGTCTTTAAAAAGGGCAATTAGTGACAAGTGACTATGAAGAACCCTGTGTTGAGAAGCTGAGCCTAAGCCTCTTGAAGATTCTCCATGTAAACAAGTCAGACCACATCACTCATTATCCCTCTTTTGTTTACTGGGAGAAAAGTTCAAACTATTTAATGAGAGGATTACCCATACTTCAACTCCATTGAAAAAGATTAATTGATATTTTCCTGTTAGGAGTTTAACCACTTGGATTTGGCCTCATATCCCCCATTGTTACTGATGCTGTGATCAGCAGAGCAAAGTTGCTTAAAGGTTAGACAAACTTTGCAGCATAAATTACACAAACCAATTTATGTTAAAGTTTGGTGAGCCTCTAAGCCAGCCTGAAGAGCTTCTATTCACTCCTCAGGTGTTCAGAAAAAAAGCTTCTAGAAAATAAGATTATTTACTAACAAGTTCCTAATCTTTATACAGAATTTTATAGCATGTTGAAGCATTTGGATTCAGAATAGCAATTGTGCTTCTGTAAGAAAAATATGTAACATTCAGAAAAGTCAGTACTACTAGTATTATTGACATTTCATTTTAATGTGCTTGTTTTTCAATTACATTTAGGATGTGGGGGGAGCGGGGCTATGAATCTTGAAATATATTTTTTCTTCAAAGCTTTAAAATTTTCCAAAAAATGAGTGTCTTGTGGACATATGGCTGCATATTTGGATAACACCATTTGCATTTTCAAACTTGCAATATTTTTAACCACTCATTTGGCTTTTGCTTTCAGAAAAGCAGACAGTAAGTGCATTCATTTGAAATGATTTAGTCTCTTTAACTCTTTAAAAAGACAAGAAAGGAAAGTATATTCATGAATCATATAACATATATGTTTGTATTTATGCCTGAAAATGTAAACTGATAATCTGATATAGATTTATTGAGTAAAAAAATCAAAGATTTTGTAAATATTAGATATTCACAGATATTGAGGAAAGTAACGCTATAAAACACATATGATTTAAAGATAAAATATTGGCATAAGGAAAAAATTGAAACAGTTAACCTAAATGGAAGCAGTTAGGACACAGCTACATAGGCTTTGATCCTACATAGAAAGTATGCTTCAAATAAAACTGCTGGAGATATCATCCCTCAAAAACAACATTCCCCATTCTTCTAGTGCCCATTGAATATGCAGTATTTATAATTATTTATTCTGCTTTAAAAAAGACTTTGACTCTTTATTCTGTTCAGTACTGGAAAAAGTATGGTATCTTCTAATAAAAATCTCAATATGGTTGTCAAAAAAAAATCTCCAAAATACAAAATAGAATTATTTTCAAAAGCAACAGATGAAGGAAATGAGAAAAATGACAGAGGTCCTTACAAGTAAAATAGAAGAATATATTTTAAAACACACTGCAAGTGAAATGGTAATGGAAAACTAATAATTTTGAGTCACTTTTAAGGCACACAAAAACATATATTAAAAATTTGGACAATTTTAATTTCTCCAGTTATAAATTATAATTTTAAAAGCCTTGGGATATAATGTCCAGATGTTTGATGAATAAAATAAAAAATTGACTCATTTTCAAAAGTTGATGTAGACAATTTCAACTGTTTCAGAGTATTTGTCTTTAATGTACAGATTCTAAACTCTATATATGCTAAAATATGCAATAGACTGAAATTTGTAATATTGTGCATACATTTGGACATATTGCAGACATATTTGGACATATTGTGGACATATTTGGAATATTTCAGGTTTTTTTCTTAATTGACATATTATATGGATACTTATATTTTCAAGAAACAGCAATCTGTTTCATTTTGAATTATTTTTTTAATGTGTATATCTAATTATTACTTATTTATTAATTTCAGCAGAAGTTTAATTAATTAGCAGCTGATGTAAAGTATGACAAAAGTAAATACAAGCACTTACATTACTTCTGATACTGAACAAGTACAAATTTTATTGACCCTAATCCTGACAAATGTAGTTAACCTTATTGATTAACTCAAGCACTGAAATAGAGTGAAAAATGTTTTACCACAAGACACTATAGTATGACCACTATGTCAGCTATTTCAGCCTTCAAGACTTAAATGCACAGCCTACATTGAACATATTGATTTTCCTAAATAGTCCTCCTATAATAAATACTAGATTATCACTGCAAGTCTCTGCAGACATGTTAGGTGATCACAGAATGGAGCTGTAATCAGAGGAAGTTCTGTGAAAGATAATCTTTCTTTATTCTCCTCCTCTGAGAAATTAGGCACAGAGGAAACAAGGGACAGCAGAAATCACTGCAGTTGTTCCTATAAAATCTGCTCTTAGATGGTGAAATATGTCATCTCAACACTTAAGCCTTCATCTTTCCAAAAGCAAAAGTTTTCAGAAATGTGTGTAAATGTACTTAACATATTTTCTGGTTTTAATACTACTCTAATACTAAGTTAATGTTTAAATTATTTAAGATGTAGCTGAGAAACACTTATAATGACAAAACAGCTTGTATAAACTGACTCTAGTAAACCTTCATTTATTTAAAAGAAATAGAATAAATACATATATTTTTTTAAAATCTTGTTGTTTGTTGGTTAATTAGAGCTAATATTTTTGTCATCTTGACACAGGATTATTTTTAGAATATAATTTTATTTTTTTAAACACTATGATTAATAATTAGATCTGTTAAAAAAAAAGAGAGAGAAGACAAAGGATTCTAGACCATGACATTTTCTAGCCTGAGTTTCTAGCCCTTTTCCATTTTTTAAAAATTTCAAATGTACCTTTATTTCCTATGAAAGACCAGACAAAACCAGAAGGAACACAAGGCTTTAACAAAACAGAAGACAGATGTCCAGAAATTATCAATTGCTAAAGCACACAGATTGTGATTAAATTTTAATGTGGCTTTTAACTTAAGTAAAGATTTTGCTTATTGAAGAGAAAGAATCCCAGAGAAAATATTGTTATTGATTTCATCATTTTAGATGTAACTGATCCCTTAAGTAATTTTTCTTGGTTTCAGTGTCAATTTTTAAGTGTCTTCTTAGACTTAGGAAATCATTAGAGGGCATGTTCATTTAAAATTCTAAGTCTAATGCATAAATTGTTCTCCAGTGGACTCAAAGCCACATCTGTTGAAAACAAAACAAAGCATTCAATGCACTGAGTAAAATCAAAACATAACAGTAGAATGGTAAGAGAGAGTTAAATTAAGCAAATTAAATGGCATGAAAAAGTTTTTGATTGATTTAGAAAATGATTGTATGCTTTTAAAAAATATATTGATTATCTTTATTGCTTTGAGAAAGAAAGCATAATGTGTACTACGACAACATGACAATCTTACATATGGTGAAATACATGAATTGTGCACATGGTTTTTTAGTAGAAGTGCATCAGGACAGAGGTTGCCCATTTCATATAAGCAAGATGCAGTGGCTTGGTTTGTTGATTTTTTTTTTTCACAAACAAAAAGTGAATTACGATGTTGCCACACTGATAAAGATGCAGTCCTTATTGTTCTGTCAATAAAATTAATTGCCAATATTGAGGATTCATAATACCCACTATCATGTTCTGATGTTTCATAAATATTTAACTGTGTAAGACTCCTGAGGTCAAAAGGGCCAATTCTATTTCGTTTCCTGAATAGTCATGCAAATTTGACTACTTTGAAAGTGAAGTGAATAATAATGACAGATATTTATATATAGTGTTCTTTGATACAGACATTCTGTCTCTACTTACTCCATAGGTTTAAAGTAGGCTTTTTGAACATAACCCTTGATGATTTTTCATAGAGAATCTGTTAGAGTCTAATATCTGCTCCTTTAAACTTAGTGTCTTACAAAAGAGAAAAGTAGTCGTGAAGCTAAAATGTTTTGTAACACCTGAAACTATTCTAAACATATTTCTTGGCAAGTTCTGTATGTAAAGCCCATATGAGGAGGAATTACACTCTGAGTCCTCTTTTCAGAATAAAGAGTTTATCCATACTTCATATAAAGTTCTAGACTTCGAGAAGTGGACAGATAAATATTGGTCCAATTAAAACATCATTGATATTTAATTATTTTTACCAACCTTTTCTGACCCTGCAGCTCTCCTGTCCTCTTGTTCTCCCTCTACTGATTAGTCTATGCTTAAAGTCTCCATTGTCACACTTTTCCCTCTATATTTGATTAGATCTGTGAAACTAGAATTGTGCACAAAACAGGTGTTGACCAGTCTGAGTTTCACTGAAAAGTCAAATATATCAAATGAATCCCCTTGACAAGTCACAGAACATTTTTTTAACATTCATTTTTGGTTTGCGCGCGTTGTTTGTTATCATTGCTTGCTTTATGTAAAGGGTCCCTAAATGTAAATTGCTCCTACTTACTTCTTCAAAACTCATGACAAATCAAAATTATAATTTGTGAAATATAATATGCCAAAAAAATAGAATAACAAAAACCAAGAATAATCATGTTAGCTTAGATTGAAAGCTTTCACCATACAAAGGGGAAAGTAGATGACTTAATGGGTCAAATGAGAGAATGAGAAGAGTTCAATCTTTTCCACTACACACCTTGTCTGTGATCTACTCCTGTGGCAAAGTAATAACCTATCTAATTTTCTTCTGTACATCAGCTTCCTGAGTCAGTGAAAACATTTCAGCTCTAAATATGAAATGAGAAAAATGTGAACTAAAACCCAAAGAGATGCAACCATGATTAAGACAAAAACCATTTAAAGGATCTACAAGAAACACTGCCTGAACACAAAAGACAGTATGAAGCCATTTATCATATGCAGACATATGCATTTATCATATCAAACATCATGGACTTTGGTGTGGTACATGTTGATTAGTACTATCCCTCTAATGACAATTGCAGTCGTTTAATACACACAGCAACAATGCAGCAAGGCATTTCAGACTCTGGTAAGACCCAAGCTCTGAATGGCACGAGTGGTTTGGTTTACGGGAAGAGTTCAAAAAGCACAGGAAAGCAAAACAAAATCAGCTAACTCTCCAAGGCAAGACGTATTTTATGTGTCTGATACTTAACTCAAAGCCTCTAGTGGCATCTTCTTTGTGTAAATTAAACATCTGTGATGTGGCTATATTACAAAATAAACCATTAATAGCTCTTGCATCTCCAGAGCTCCCTCTCCTGTTTACGGTCAGCAGCCAACCTTCTTTGGTTCCTATTCAGATAACCCAGACACTCATGGGTCTCAATCAATTTAGGCCATGTGATCTGACTATCATAGGTTACAGAATTTTTTTCCAACTGTGTCTCTACTGGAATTCAATGAAAAAGTTTCTGTGCCAATATCTACAGACATTTGTATAGAAAACAGTGAATAAGATTTGTTGTACCATAGAACCACCTGGAAAAATTATTGAGGAAACTTCCAAAAAGACATTTATTAAGTGCATGCAAATGCCCATAACAGAATTGAGAAACTGATCTCAGGCAGACACAGTAGTTGAGGTTTTTAAAAATTTTAATGTTTTCTTAAGAAAATTTAGCTAGATATTGTTTACTACAAAACAGTTGGCCTAAATGTATCTGGTGTTACATTATTGATGAGGAATATAAGACCTATTTTCAGAGTTGCTTGAAATTTTTCCTTATGTGGTTTCTTTCAGTTAATTGTAAGTTTGCCAGAGTAACTGTTTCAGGCATTAATTTTTCATGCTGAATATCTAATTTAGCCTGATAATTCTGAAAAAAAAAAATTAAACTAGAACCATTTAAGCCATTTCCAAGACCAAGGATATTGAAAAGACATCAATTTCTTGTAATTTCAATTAATTTACTACATGCTGTTCTAAATGTCACACTACTCTTCTGCACTAACACACAAAAATGGTGGTCGCCACCTCAAGAATCTTATATTCCAACAGTCAAGTGAGCAACAACCCAGATTTAAAAGCCAGGAAAGAAATACATGGAAGCAAGAAAATATTATTGGACTTCGTGGTAGGCCATGTCAGCAGAAGACCAGGAATCTAAATTCTGTTGGTCTTGTTTCAGTCTTCAAAAATGGGTAATATTGCTCTTTCCTCTGCTAAAAATGGAACAAAAATAACTAACTGATCAACTAAAAAAAAAAATTAATAGAAGAATATTGAGAAAGCATGTTGTTTTGATTTTTTTTTCCTTTAAAACAAATATAGAATAATTCTCTGAAAGGAAAACAGAGTACCAAATCACACTACCATTTGAAGGATTAAAGGAAACAGTGAGAGAAAAGAGGAGAAAAACCTAATCTTTTCAGTAAAGACAAATATTTGGACTTCCTAAATATAATATCACTCTGCCTACTACTTTCACTTATGTCTGTTGTGGGGATTTACCTTCTACTACTTCTGCTGCAGGAACACATTACTCCGTCAAAGAAAATAAAACCTTGTTTGCAAAGTTATTTCACGTCTTAAAAAATACCATTTTACATTCCTAGAGTTAATCCTAGAATGTGATTTCTAGAAATTCCAATTCTCCAGTTTCAGAATTTTCTAGGAAATATTCTGGCAATATTTTCAAAATTGATTTAATCTAATATTATTTAGTAGAGACAGAATAAAAATGTCAAGTTTTTGAAAGAACTGAATTAAACTAGCCATTTGAGTAAGAAAATAATTCCTGAGCAGAGAGAATATTGTTTTGCTCAGTACTAGAACTTCCAGGGCTTATCAGGTTTGAACAGATGATTGTGGGAATCTATAAGTTCCTTTAAGATTCTTTCTCTTGCCCCAAAAGTATCACATCTCTTTTTTTCTTTAGAAAGCCTGTTTACATGTTTACATTTAGAAAACCTGATATTCCCTTCACCTTCTATGTTCTTTCTAATACCCATCTATGTATTTCAAGTGAAGAGACTGACTCTCATGCAACACTATGAAGATTAGATGTACAAAAAATGTTGTGATGGAAGATCTCAGGCATCATAAAAATAGCAACAAGATAATATCTTTGTTTTCAGAACAGCTTGCCTGTAATATTCTATCAGTAATATTTTAGTAGGGCAATAGATGAACATATCAGTTTAGATTAATTTGTGTAATGGCACATTTAAGAGACTGACTTTTTGAAGTTTGTTCCATCTCCACGTGTAATTTTTGGCTCCAGCATAATCACTGCCGTACTGTCTTCTTGCACATGGTAAACTAGCCATCTGGATAGTGTGTCAGCATTAATGTTTTCACACCCTCAGCTTCCTGTGCTAAATGAAGTCAAATTCTTGAATTATGGCAGCCCACCTGCACATAATTTTTTCCATAGTCTGTGACTACGACTTTTCTTCCAGAAGCATACAACTAAATATTAGTATTCTGAAAACTATGGGGTGAGTTTCAAAGGTCCAGGAGTTACTTGTACTTTGAATTGCCTATGGAGAGAGAACTGACAAGACTGTAGCCTAAAGTCAAGAAGGATTCAACATTTCTTGTGAGCCCTTTCAGGTCCACTGTCTCCGTTCATTTTTCAAGCCTTCATAGGGCAGTTTCTACTGATTTTCACACCTGTGAGTCCATAGCTGGAAATTAAGACAGAATGCTGTCTTGGTTTCTGTTTAATTCTGGACACCAGTCTGGCTTTGGCTCCATTTGCGTGTGCTTGTGTTATGTTAAGAAACAGATTGCTAGAGAGAAAAGCACTCAAAGCATGATGTGAAATGTATTTCATATCTTCAAAGATTTCTGCGTGGTTGATACATATAAAATTTAATAGAGGATATGAAGGAGAGAATTCAACAGACAACAAATCCCCAGTTCTAAACCAAAAAAGAAATTGAACCAAGATGTAAATATAATTGTATTTATAATATGGTTACACTCCCATAGAAAACCAGTGCTTTAGGCATGTGTCATCAGAGATTCTAATAGTAGCATAGATTTTCCATTCAGAGGTCACCACCTCTTTTTTAATTATCTGCTTTTTCTTTAAAATTTCTGAAAGAGCTTACCCTGATTCCTCAGTATTGGGAGAAATAATAGGACCAATTACAAAAGCTAACATTCTTTGGAGTTGTATTTCTGTAGGTTCTTAAACAAGTGAGTCAGAACAAGGCTGAAGTTGAGATGTCAAATTGTCCTTGTCTTCTACTAAAAAAAGTCTGGGAGACCGCAGCTTTGCGAATTTTTGTCCTAATTCTTGACTGAACTATACCCTTAATGGGACATTCAAAAGAAAGCTGACAGCCCAAAAAAAGAGAGCTTTGTGATTTTATAGTAATATCTTCCCTTGCAGGTGGAGAAAGGTCCCAAACCTTTTGTTTATACCTCATTTTCAGTTCCAGTTAAATTCCTGGAATGCAGAGGGATGACAGACTTTTCCCTATAAAATTTTGACTCAACTTTAGTATTTAGAGTTAGGAAGGAACTCCAGAAAAGATAATTTCAAGAAGAAAGGAAAAAAGTGTGCTTTCTTATAGATGATAGAGCCAACATCAAGCAAAGTAATCATGTACAAAATTAGGCTTGAGTTTGACTGACATGTGTGGCTCAAACAAGCAACGGGAAATGCAACTGTCAAGTGCAGCATATAGATTTATTTCTTGCCCATTGACTAAAAATCTTAATCATAATACATTCCCTCAAAGAGACTTTACCCACAATTCTTATACTTCTCACAGGTTAACTTAATCTTAAGAAATTAATGCTGTTAGCATTTTACTTCTAGCATATTATATTCACATTTACTTGTTACTCCAAACCTGTTCTCTATCCTTATTTTACTGTTACTGATTGCTACCAGCAAAAAAACCACAGGGATGTAGAAGAATAAGCCTTAGAAAGAGTGAAAACACAACGTAAGGATGAACCAATACACACAGGAATCAGTCAGCCCTTTCATTGATCCCAATGGGTATGGAATCAGTCTTATTCTAATTATTTTTTAGTGTCAACACATTTCATCAAAGACACATAAGAGTATTCTGTTTCTCGCTGAAATCTAAGCTAGAATGAAGGGTTGATAATATAAGGCTTGGGGAATTTCAAAACCTAAAAATATTCTCTTAAATAAGGCAAAGAATCTCATGGAGTTTTTGTTAGTCCTAATTCCAAGTTTTTTGCTCCTCTGCATCTACAAAAGCCAAGAATCATGTGTATATTTTCTGAAATAGTAGAACATCTCAACATCTTTCAGACTCTTTTTTGTTGGAGGGCATCACATTTAGCTGTCTTCATCAAAGAACTCCTACAGAGCTAAAAGACAGGTTGCTAGGTACCCTGAGATGCTTTCTGACACTTTGTTGACTGTATGGGGAGGTAGCAACCAAAATCTGCCACCAAATCTAAATAATTTAAACTTATATAGCAGTGCATCAGTCTTTAGCTTCCCTTTCCACACTACAGTGAATCATTCATTCCTGTCTCTGACATCTGTGAATAATATTTTCTATCTTATTACAACTAAAAGTCACTCACATACTGGGATTTGCACCAGGTTTTAGCAGTGTAATGAGCCATAAGTCATGAATATTCACTAGGAAGATGAGCAAAAATACCATTACCCAGTTAAGTCCTATATATCAGTAAGTATGTAGGGTTAATATTGGCAATTATTCCCTATCCATCTATCTAAAAGATTTGCAAACTTTTTTCAACTTCACCTTTTTCTTAAACCATGCTGAATATAGCATGGTTTATATTGTCTGCTATTAACAGCAACAACAGGCCAACAGGTATTTTTATGGACATTTAAAATAACTCCAAAACATTTAGAAATTAAATTATATATTTGTGAGTGAGTTTGAATATACATATGGACAGAGGAATGCAGATAAAACATGGAACCATTCCCGGCATATCATGAATCTCTAACCTTTTTCATTGACAAACTCCTGAAAAACACCAAACTGGTAGGGAAAAACACAACATTAACATGTGAGAGAACCCAAGACAAAACTTGAATATCATGAGTTATGCTACTCTTTTCATGGTTTTAATTCAACAGTCATCCTTTACGACTCTTAATCCAATAGCTCTTCAAATTCTTACCAAATGTTTCGACTATCCCAAACACAATGGTTTTTCAAAAACATGTGAGAAATAGTACTTCTGATATTCAAAGAAGCCAATCATTCTTATAAGTGGCAGTCTTTATAATTTGTGTAGACTATATATTCATCCCTAGAACCTAAAACTTGGCCGCATTTTGTGAGAATTATTTTTTTCAATTACAGTGTTCTTCAGCAATATAGAGGTTATCTCAGGGCAGTTCTGCATAAAGTAAATAACAGTTTACTTCCCATAAAAAATACACTAAAATAACAGTGGACAAAGGATCTTCCTCTCAAAACTGACAGAAGCATCTTTGCATAAAATGTGGTTCTCAAGTTTCCAGGAAAATATTCAAAGAATATTCCAAGAAGGTGGAGCTATGGAGCTGTTAAATCAATCAGCACTAAGAGGAAATATTTATTTCAATATTTTCCATCTAGACTACCTGCAGTAACTTCTCCACAAGTAACTGACCCGGCTCAATACAGCTTCTGAGTGGCATCAGAGAATGCATCTGATGCTCACAGAGAAGTTGGTGTTGAAACTGGCAAAGTAACATATGACTCTCTGAACAAGATGCAAAGGCCACACCTCTTTCATTTCCCTTGATTAACCAAACCTTTAGCCACTTAGAAATCACAAGATTTGATATTTTACATAATGCGCTATATATAATTTTTAAAGTGATTTTCCCTTGCACCATTTATTTTGTTTAGCACAGCTCAGATTCTCTATTTTCTTATGTTAACAGATAACATTAAAGATAGGCTTTGAAAAAGGACTCTGCTGGAATATGCACAAATTCATTCTTTTTACATCAATGGGATGCTTGATAGTATTTCCATTCTCTCTTGATCATTGGAAAAACAGCAGACGATATAAATAGGATTTAAATCCTGTTGAAAGCTAAGGCTTTACATACTGCTAACTGGTAGCTCTGTTCAAAATTAGATCTTTTCTGTTGTAAACAAGGTCAAACTGACAAAGTAGTGGGATTTTGTTAGAATCTTAGGGTCTTGTTACATGCATTTTAGGTCAGATACTGTTTGCTATGAGACAACAGTGGTTTATTGTAGACTTGTCAATTTAAATTAAATTACGACTTTTAAGAAACTAACTTGAAAACTTAAAGCAGTCATATGATATTATGCATTACATCTTCAGCCCATTAAGGAATCCTAAAGTAAGGTAACCAAAGACAGAAAATACTGGTTCAAATTTCAAGCCACAATAAGTGTGAATATACCCTCAATTTAATAAAATATATAATGCAACTTCCTGAGGCTTAAATTTCTTACATTTGCACTTGGAATGGGCACTTGTTTTCCCATTATTGGCCACTTTAATCTACTTATACCCTAGTTGTCTCATTTAAAGATCACTTTATAGTACTGGGTGATGTGCATCTGAGGTCTGTGTTCCACTATTGCCTGACGCAACACAACAGTTTACAAATTTCTGAATTTGATCTGAAAGCTGATTTAAAAATCTATACAGACAATCAGATTTCCTTGAAAATATATACACACAAGTCTGCTGTGAGGTGGCTAAAATGAAGTAAATTTAGTTTCAGGAGACAGGAAGAAAGCCAAGGCTGAAAAGTAAAGATCTAGAAGCAAATGGGCACTAGCACTGACCAAGTTTGAAACCCATCCCTCCCCAGAGAAAATTAGAAGAGGGCAAGGAAGACAGGCTTTGGAAAAGTAGAATGTTTGTGCTTTTCTTTCCAGCAGACTGCATTAAATATTCAGCAAAAGGCGGGGATCAGTTTACATTACTCTTCTTGTTTCTCGTGTATCGGCTGACAGGTGCTGTAAACATACATAGACAAACATGGTCCTATCCTTGCAATGCTCCAATAACTGAGGGCAGAAATACTTTTTTTCTCCTTTAGCAGCAACATTTTGATACTTACAGCCATAATACATTAAGATCAGGTTTGCATTCACTGCCAAAATTAAAACTTTTTTTGTCCTATTGTATAATACAAGATTTAATTCTTAGACACCCAGGGCAGGAAGATGCTTTGTAGTTGATTTGACAGCATATTTATGTGCTTTTATTGAGAACATAATAAATAATCATTTCAGCTAAACTCCTCTCTGGTATTTAATGACAATTAAAAATAGTATAAACATCTCAGGTCAACCTCCAAGTTTTACAGCTTGAGGAAAAGCACATACCAGTGTGAAACAGCTGACCTTGGCTAAAAGATGGAAACTAGTATTTAAAACATTCACTCATTCATGTTTAAGAGATGTCATGGTAAATAAATAATGACTGTTTACACTTAGTCCTAAATGTCTTCTTTTTCCACACCATAGGCAGCTATTTGGCTGAGATGGTATCATTCACTGATCTAATCACACTGTACCTTTTTTCTCACTTGAATTGTACTTTTGGCTGTCACTTGCTCTTTTGAACAAAGGTTTACACTATTAAAGGATATCATAATAGCATATCTTTTTTTTACTAAATTGATATTCAAATCAATAACGATAAGGGCAGTCTTCTCTATGTACCTAGGAAAATGTACCATCTGCATTTGGCTTCTGATATTCTGCTGTGAGCAAAATTTAGGCATAAGGAAGTGTTTAAGACTCCCCTTAAGTTAAACTGCAATTCTAAGTATTTTATAATCTTCACAACAGTCAGAGCCAGTAAAATCGACCCTGTATATT
Organism: Melozone crissalis; assembly: GCF_028551555.1. Classification (NCBI taxonomy): domain Eukaryota; kingdom Metazoa; phylum Chordata; class Aves; order Passeriformes; family Passerellidae; genus Melozone; species Melozone crissalis. The sequence goes on along the minus strand of NW_026535796.1, from coordinate 29,262,455 downwards.
TTTATTTCATCTCTGCTGGATCATATGATATTTAATAATTGGTTCTGGCACCTCATTGCAAATTATTATAACTTTGCGATTCAACAGTTTTATTGAACATATGGGCAGCACAGTCTCAGAACATATATATGATACAGACTATCAAGAGGACCTTCTGTCATGTTTTGGTGAGCTTTAAAGGGTCAGGTAAATTTTGTTGGGTAGATTTGTGCTGTGTTTCCACATTCTTTGTTTTGTGTTTATTTAGTGGGTACTTTTTTTTTCCTTATGTTAAAAAACTCTTTCCTGTAAAGAGTGACTCCATCCACAACTGCATTTGTTGATATTGATGTGTGTACTATTCTGTCAGGCTTCTATGCAGTATTGAAAAGCAGTGGCTGGAATGGCCAGGAAAAGACAATCATTGGACCTTAGTGAATGACTTTCCTGTCTCATGGTACCATATTGTATCAGTACCATATTGTATCATCACTACATAAAGTTTCTGGTAGCAGAAAAACTCGTCATATCAATAAAAATGAACATACTTGAGAAGCCTCATTATTGATAGTGTACTTGATGGAAATTTGATAACAAAATTCAAATGATTATTTAAGAAACCTACACACTGCAGTACATTTATGTCTGGAAAAATATTGTACCTTCCTGCAACATAATTTCTTAAAGCAATGCTATTTTGGGGCAGCTCTGGCTTCTGCATCCATATCTAATCTGATTTTCATCTATGAGTCTGTATCATTTGCTGTATTAGACTATACATGAATAGAAGCAATTGTGCGTTCCCTGAATACGTAAATGTCCCATAGATTTCAGTAGGAAATGTGTGTGTGAAAGTAATAATATCCAGCCATTATGTAGATTATACGCAAATAATTGCATAACAAGTTGTACTGAAAAATAAATAGAGATGGCTTGCTGACACATGTATGTGCGTGTGTGTGTATATCTTAAAAAAGAAGCCTCATTTACAAAAACTGCTTTATTTCATCTTAATTCTGCTAAAAAGCTAACCACTCTGTCACAGTATTTTCTCCTCTACTGCCTTTTCAAGGTTGTGAAGGTGAAGAATTAGGAGCTTAATCAGCATTTGCGTGTTTCTCAGTGCTTACTTTTACTATGCCAGGCTGTGCTTTTATTAAAGGGGTTTTTAAATCTTTCTTTATAAATTCATTTCTAGATATCATATATGTTGGGGATACCAAAAGAAAATTATCCCATGGTTTTTGGACCTTTTTGGTTTTATTGGCACACATTCAATTGATTTTTACAGCTCAGGTTGGGAAATATTAGTTAGGATTATCATCTGTGAAAGTAAATTTTGTGAATTCTGGTAATGAATTTGAAGAGCAGTTTAAAGGTTTAGGTATACCTGATTGCTTCCACAGAAGATGTATAAATACTAGAATTATTGGGGACCAGAATGATTGCACCTTTAGGAAGTAAAGCTCTTCCTAGAACATGAACTAGTTTTGTGATTACTTGCCTGGCATAATTTGAACCAGTAGGTGGAGTCCTTGCTAATAATAATTGCATGAACAAATCTTGTTAATATACACTAAGGGCAAGATATTTTTCATATAATAAACTGCTAAAATCATATTTGCTTTAGGCTTCTTGTATTGGTATAATTAGCTAGAAATAGCAGTAAAAGGGCAGAGATAAAATATGCATAGACCTATAGCTATCTTTCAGAAAACAGAAGAAAACACAGTTTGAAAGAGCCAAACATTCTTCAGAAGAGGTCTTTTGGAAAAAATACTAAGCATAACTTGATAACTAGAAAGCTGGTTGTGCTGCTGATTTGGCTTATTGTTGTTGCTATTTTCTTTTTTATAAATCATGATACATTTTCAAGCACTTCTCAAATTCCAAAGATTAAAAATCTTCCATGATATAGTTTCACTGAAATCCAAGGTTTTATGCACCAATTGACGCATAGGACTGTTATTATAATCTCTAGAGGTGTTTGTATAATAGGGTGTAAGTTCAGATAAGGGGAGTGTGACTAATAGTTTATAAACTTGAGTTTTCAAAAATTCCCATTTTATAGCAGTCTATGGGTACCTGAAGTGTATCAAAAATTTCGGTAATGAAGCTCTCTAAAAGCTTGTACTTTTGGGTACATGCCAAAAAAAAAAAAAAAAAAAGAAAGCTTTTAGAGTACCTAATGGTAAAGGCAATCTAAATTTATTTATCATAGGCAAGCGGCCTCCCCTTTAGGTAACTGATGTCTATGTTTATTCACATTTTTGTTTTACTCTCCAATTCAAGACCTATTACAAATATAATGGAAAAGTTTTACAGAAAATGAAAATGTACCACAAAAAACATGTGTAATGATTCAAAGTACCTATAACATCCCACGAGAAAAAAAAAAAAATCCATATATTCTACTGAGTTATTTCAGTAAAAAACTGAAACAAACAAGCAAAACTGAACATATTTGTCCCGTATGAGTGAGTGGCCTAAATTCTAGAAGACTACACATATTTATAGCCCCTTGATCCTTTTTGAAAGAAAAATTTGCCCACTTTCCTCTATTGTTAAATGCAGAACTTCATGATATAACTCTGGGAAATGGTTTAGCACTGAGGACTGAAGGGGAGGATGTTGACTGAAGGCTAGCATAGTCTGAGATCTGAGTTCCCAGGGAAAGACAACATTTGAAGATCACCTTCCCTTTTTCATTTACCCAGTGACTACTTTAAAGGTCTTTCTTAGCTCGTGTGCTATGGTGTAGGGCATTGTTAGGTATAGAAATATAGTATTATGTAGAGGGCATCTCCTTAGTGATAGTAGGGCCAGATACAAAATTAGCAAGTTCTTACGTGAAGAAGGGAATGCCTAGAACTAAAGTTGGTTATTTCTTCTGACCTCTGGAAGATTCCTCATATTTTACCCTCAAAGTTCTTGACATACTTATTCATACGTGTCTAGGTATGGATTCATATTTTTGTGAGGATAGCACCTGACTTCCACCAAAATGAAAGTGGCTATAAGTCAGGCATTCCTTCACCCAAGTGCCTGAAAGCTATTCAACAGCTAATCCTCCAAGTCTCCTTACATGCACCAAAACTGTAATCCTCACAAAGTGAAATGCATCTGCTACAGTCTCCTAAAAGACGAAATGGTGTCCCTTTTTTATATAATTGCCTTTCCTGTGAAATACAAGGACGAGATTCATTTTCCTCCATTGCCTATGGGTGACTAATCCTACATTTCCTTTTTTTTTCCGAGGAGATGGCCTACAGAATGGCTTAAGTGTAGGAGTGTCACTTTCTATCCTTTCCACTGAAGCTTTTTGATGAGAAAACCATAAGAAAACAGTACTAAGCAAGCTTTTGGACTGCTAACTTGTGAGTTCTAGTTCTTTGATTCAAGTCCTCCTTATATATAGATTTCAAGTTAAAACTAAATTTTCCATAGAAAAGCTTCAGCCTAGGTGTATTTACAATAACTTTGGGAATTGTTAGAATCACAAGGGAAAACATAAGCAGAAAAAAAAAAAAATAAAATACAATGCAGTAAAAAATTATTTCTAGTTTACATAGATGATGCATATTCTGGTGCACACAAAAATGGAACGAAGAAAAAGCTTAATTTATTCTCCAAACATTTTAAGTGAAGAAGGAGACTGATGCTTTCAATCTGCTTAGACGATTTTCCCTCAATTGACATATGAGGGCCCTACAGTAGTGAAACGTGTTGGTCCAAAATTCATCCTTAACTTTACATTGTCAACTCTCGTGTACCTTGCAGATATTTTTTGGTATCTGCTCAAAAAGAACATAGAATCAATGTTATTGGTTATGCTAGATTAAGACAGAAGACCAAATCACAGTGCTAAAGAATGAATTTTCACCTTTGGACCAAAAGCAGATTTATCAAAGAGCTGACCAAGGAAATCTTGAGATTGTCTTACCACAAACCACATCTTTAGTTCTATTATCTGAATGGATTTACTTCCACTCTAATATTATTCAAGCCCACTCTACTTTTTTTTCTAGGTCTAATATCTTGTGGTTTTTCATATGCAGAACAGCATTTCTAGAGACATATTTTTACTGTTTGCATCTTGGAAAAGAGTTCTGTGAGTCTGCACCTCACTGGACCAAATGGATAAACAAGATTTTTCATCTTGAAAGACTGGCACCTTGCAGTGAAAGATACCCTGGGGCAGATACTTTCTATAGTAATGCAAAGTAAACTTAAGCACAGTTCATTACCATTTGATTAGATTTTGTGACCATAAAATGTTTTTACAGATTTAAGATTTTTTTAAGCAGGCATAGACACCTAATTATAGGACATCTTACCTGCATGAGTATCTCATTAATTTCTCAGCACTGTACAAAGACTACATATCAACTTATATTTTCCATACTGTATGTGTATATTTTAACATGTTAAGTTAGGAAGGGATCAAAAAGACTTGGGTCATGTTCTGAGTCAATATCTGATCATAAATGGATTTTATTTGGATGTGACTTTTAGCTACTGTTTCAAGAATGCTGATAGCCATGAGGTCCCAAAGTTAAGCCTCTAGATAAGTTTCTTGTCAGCTGAGAAAAAAATAATCATTCAGAAAAAAGTACATTTCACTTGATATGTCAATAAATAGGGGTAAGTTCACTTTTTAGAATTTCCATACCTGTTATTTAAAGGTCATTGCACAAAGAACCTATTTAATAAATTATCTAAAATCTACCTAAAGTATTATTCAAAAGTGACATAGAAGATGCCTGTAACTCATCCACACAGTATCAGTATTACTTACCCAGAAATTCTTAAGATGTACGTTAAATAAAGCAGCAGCTTTCTTGGAAGAAGCCTGCCTTGGCTTGCAACCATACAGAGACATGGCCAGGCAACCCTGTCACAAAGCACCCACAGCAATCTTCTCTACTCAAACTCGTTTCTTCAAATCTTTATCTGATCTCCAGCCTGAATATCCAAGAAGTGAGGTTGGCATTTTCGTTTCCCACACTACAGTCATAATTCCATTTAGAACAGGTTGTGCCATTCTTGCACAGGTGTGTGTTTGAAAAAAACAAAACTGGTTAATCCACAGAGCAATCTCCTGTGAGTCTTTTACACCTTTCCCTTGCCTGTGCCAATGCTTAGCTGTCTGTGTTCAGCTGTGTGTTGGACTGCTCCAGTGCTCTGTTCCATGAATCATGACAAGGTGATGACTGTCATGCTACCTGGCTTGCTGGCTTTGGAACAAAGGACTGTACACCAGAAACCCTCCACATGTATCATGTAACATAGTAAAAGTGAATATTTTTCTGATTTTTTCCCACTCCAAAAATCAAAACAATTAGATCGTAATTACAGATCCCTTCATAAAAAAACCTTCTGGTCTCATTTAGTCATTGAAATTTATTAATGAAATGACAAGCACAGGCTGAGTGCCTTGGATCCTGCTAAAGTCATAGGTCCAGGATGCTAAGCATCATTTTCAGGAAAGAATGAAGCTTTAATTTTGCTATGGCTCCCAACATCACCTCAGTTTCTAGTATGCTCCAATAGCTTTGCTAATATGCACCTGAGAGGTCTTTTCTGGTTTAACATATTCCTTAGTCCTCTACCCCTCCCCCCACTATTTATCTCTTTTTATTCTGCATGTGTCATTGCTTATGTACACACTTAACATATTTTTATTCCTCTCATTTGAAAAAAAATATTTTGAGTTCACTTGCTTTTTTGTCAGTTGTCATTCATTTTACCTTGTTTTGCTTGCTTCAGTATGTTACTTCCCCTTATATTGTGAACTATGTCATCTGTGCCAATGTACATCCCTTGATAGTGAGTATGCAGTAGACTTTACTGAGAAATAGAAAAGAGAAGTGTTAGCCACTGCTCTCACCAAGATTATATTCTCTCTTAATAGAAGCTGTTGATAGATCCTGTGAGGCTACAACACTTAGGGTGTTGACTTGTGGAATGAAATCCTCTACACACAAGCACAGCAAAATATTTTGGTGAAAAGTAATTATCAGAAATAGTGACACGAGTAAATTAGTTAACTACATTTCAGCAGGAAGCTTGAGTTACCCCTGCCCGTTCTTGTTCCAGACCCATCTAAAATCAGCAGTTCAGCTTAATGATGTCACAACATTTGCCAGGCTGTGGGCACTGAAGAGAAGACGTGAAAATACTCCCACTGAATCAGATCCTCTCCTCTCACTAAGCGCAGTTAAACAGCCCATCTGTCTCACATTGGAACTGATATCTTTGAAACATCATTCTATTATTACCACTGTGGTTCTAAAAAACTATCCTTAATTTTAGACATCATACAAGCAAGTTTTTAAATTCTCTGGATGTTGTTAACCCAGATCTGAAACGCTGACACTGAACAATGCTAGCAAGCTCCTCTCAGTAGGATATGGCTCAAGAACTGTACATCACCATTCACTTACCGAGGGTAACCTTTTGTGAAATACAGATATCCTAAATTTAAAAAAAATCACAACAAAGAATCCGACCCCTCCCTAATCTCTAATAATTTTGAAAGTGTGAATTGAAGAGGACTGAGAGACAGATGGGTCTGGATGATCAAGTTACCTGTTATAGCGGCACATCTGCCAGGGCAGTCAATCACTGTGATGTCTCTGACAGGTCGATGGAGACTGAGTACGAAAGGCTAAAGCTGCACTTGAATTTGCTCTGGTAAAAAAAAATCTGTCTGTAGCACACAAATCCTTGGAAAAAGACTTCAGTCACAATAAAAAAATCATAGTGCATTGAGCAAGCATAATTGTGAAATAGATCCATTCTTGATTTTGTTTGGGGCTTTTCTGCTTCAGGAATCAATCAAAAATGGAAAAAAGATGGAATAATATAAATATATTTTGGTAAAATCATTTCACAACAAAGGAGATGATAAATATGAATCACTAGAATAGAAAGAAAGGTTAAGACTGTCAAGTAACAAAACTAAATAAACTGTGGCACTGGAGTAGTTTATTTTTTCTGAATCTATGATTACATTAATTTGCATTAACCATGATGTCTTTCTTCTGTGTTTTCCAGTATATTTATTTTCAGAGCTGCTGCTCTATATGCTAAGGTTAATTGTCCTGAAAAAAGCTTACACTAGGAAGTACTGTGTACCAAGAAGGTTTTTCACAGTTACAAACAACTTTTAGATTTTTGTTACATACTGCATATGTGTTAAAATGAGTATAGTGCTAATTGGACTGCTATTTTACCACATTTGCACCAATATAATTTCTACTTCTTGGACAACAGAGCTCAGAATAGTGTAAATATAAGGCTAGAGAAAGTGCTCCAGGATACAGCAAAACCCTTTACAAGCTTTACAACCCTTTACAAAGGTTTTGAGTCTTTAAGAGAAATTATGTTGTTCAATGAAGGTCACACAAACTCCTATAATGGGGAGAAAGCACCAGAAAGATATCATTCAAATATACCTTTTACAAATATAATATTAATTTAGTTTTCAAACACATTTTTGAAGCAGTCACAATGAACGAGCTATTACCTGGAAGACAATAACTGAACATTAAAAAAGCCTTTCATAGCCCTGAACTGCAAAACTGATAAATACCCATGGAATACTAATGTAGTACAGTTTTACTTATCATTAGTCTGGCACCCATTTTTTAGTAATCTTCATCAGACTATTGCTATGATAAGTGCTTTCTCTAGAAATGTAGTTTCCTGGCACAAACACAATTCTATTTTAGAATGTTTAGTTCAAGATGTCTGAAAATAAAATTAGTCTTATTTGTGGGCTTCTAATACTTTCATCAAATATATTTGACATTTTCTGGCATGGTAGAGGCCAGAACCATCACTGTTTCTGAAAGGAATATACTTGTTGATTACCAACATTGTGTAAACTGGAAAATACTATATTTATATGTATATTGTAAAAACTTGAGATGCTGAGCTAGAATAAATGTTATTTAGACTGGGTTTAGGTTTTGAATTTGGGCAAGGTATTAAAGAAACCTCACTAAACAAAACAGCATCCATAGCTGAATTTAAGGGGCTTGGAACTAAACTAACAATATGTTAGTCTTTTATACATGTTTCCTCCACAAGAGCATTCCTAACAAATTAAATGTGCTGAGTGGAACTGCTACTCTCAGGAAAGATGCTCACAAAGCTGCTTGCAGGTGTGCCTTTAGTTATATTTCTGTTAAAGGAGAACACAATACCTCAAGAAAACCAGGAGAAGAGAAGATTCAGTTGAAGTAATGTAATACTAAGGTAGGGTGATGATGAATACCACAGGAAAACACGTAAGACAACTAAATGTTTATTTTTCCAAATGTAGCAGAAATCCATGTCTTGCTAGAAAATGGGTAATAACAACAATAAGATTGTTGACATCAAAATGGATTGCATAAGATGCATCAGAAGGTGTTTTGTGGTGGAATGCCTGATGATGGAGATGGTAAATGATATCCCTTATAGAAATATTTTCCACAGAATCACAGAGAGTCACTAGGTTTGAAAAGATCTTCAAGATCATTGAGTCCAACCCAGAGATCATTGAGCCCAGACCTGATTTTAGTTTGTTTGATGCTTCTTAAATAGGGGAAATCATATTTTTTTTAATGCCTTAATAGATTTACTTTTGCAGATGGGGTCTTATAAGAATGACTGCTATAAATGGATTCCACTTTTATGTTGCCAGTTTGAGATACCTAAAACCAAAATTATATTATTTGCATGTTTTTATTTCTTTTACCCAATATATTTGATAGTCTCAGGCATGGTAAAGACCAATGTGCTTCTGTATTTTTAATTTATAAATTACCTAAACTGCATAAACCAAAATTTTTTTTTTTTGTATAAAAAGCCTCAGTAAAAAGGCTAATTCCATAATAAGTTTGCTGTATCAAATAAAATGTATTATAAAATAGATCCTTATATAGATTGCATAGCAGGTCTAAGCCTAATCTGCTCGCCTTCTGAACCAAAAACATTTGCTGAGATCATTGGATCAACTGATTTCATATGCTTAATGTATATGTAAAGTAGCAACACAAAATAATTATACCTATGCATTTTGCACTCAGTCATTGTGGAAGCCACGCAGAAAAATCTGCTGCAGAAATAGCAACTTTGAATAAACTGCTATATAATAAAAGCAATTAGTCTATTTGTTTTATAATATTTACAATCAGTACAACTTCCATCAAGCCATGACTTCTAGTAATGCACACCAGAATATTTTGCCAGCAGTCATAAACTAAACAGAAATACTGAAGTGTATATTAGAATTAGACCTTGGCCTTTTTGATATGGCATATTTCTGGAAACTCATGATAGCAAAAAGTAAATAATTCCCTATAACAAAGAAAATTACATACTTTTTAGACGAAGTGTTCCTTTTCTTTGCTAAGTCTTCTAAACCAAAGCATTTCTAAACCTTTTTGGAGCTTCTCAAATGGCATTTTCCAGAAAGTATCATTAGAGAGGAAAAAGAATTAATTCTAGATATGACTAACAATCCATTTTTTATCATTACTCAAGGCTTCTTGTGTGATAACGCAAGAGTTCTAAACAAATAATCAGCATTTGTTTACATTAATAAGAAAACTATTAAATATTTCTGCACGTCTAATTTGCTGGCTACCTTAAATTTAGTGATCTGTCTCACTAAACACAGTGCATTGTTTCATAGCCAACACAAATGGCATTGCTTTCAATTTAATCACTGCTTTTTTTGCCATTAGTACAATAGTTATATGGGAAGAAGTGATCATGTTCGCTGTGATGTTAAATGTAGACAGCAAAAAGCCCCCACTTGATACTGTGCTGGTATGCTGTAACTGAGCTATTTTTAATATTTCCTTGTAACTGATTTGTAAGTGAATTGTGCTTAGGCAGTGTCAGAACTTTCCTGTCAGCTACTTTAGCAGCAAAGAGATAGCTCGATGAATAATTCATTGAAGGCAATTTTCTCCTAGTCACTGAGTCATCAATCATAGTTGCCTAAAGAGCCTTGAATTGGCCAGCAGAGCGCTATTCACAGGTAGTGTGATTTAGGGAATAGGAGCCACATTCATACTGACAGGTCAGGTAGCAATAAGTAAGGGAAGGTGCCTGCTTTACAGACTGCTAATGAGTCACCAAACCTGTATACTATTTCCAATTCTCCCCTTTTTTTTTTCTTCTTCCTTTTTCAAAATATCACTCAGAATTGTAGCCATAGGGTGGTTTTGCCAAACAAAGGTGCAGTTGGATGAAAAACCAGTGTAAATATTTGCACATTTTTTCTGGCAGAAATCCTACCCTGAAAAGAAGCTCTTCAAAAGGGAAAAGTGATTTGATACATGATTGCATGCATTTACCCATGTAATTGAAATAATGAGAGATGATTGCTTTGAGCTAATAGTCATAAGTTACTGGTCTTTTTGTTTAATCCAACCATCAGCTGTCAAGAGCCTCACAGGAGCATGGGGAAGATGCACCAAGGATATCATTTGCATCACCTCAGACTGTAATTTTGTTGTTTTTTTCAGAGCTGATACAAGCGTCAGATTCTATACAAATCTCCCTGGAGCATAAGCGTTCTAGTGTTGTTTTGATAGGAGCAAAGAGAAAAGGAGCACGTATATGCTGCTTCTAGTAGCTTAAATGCTCTCAGGATCACAAATAAAATAAAAGCAGTTTTTGGCAGACTTCTCGCAATTGTTAAAAACTAATTTTGCATCGCAGTCAAGGTATGTCTTTGTACTCAAGAAAATTTCATCTGAGCACAATTTTCAAATATATACATCTTACATCATTGTGCTTATTGTTTCAGATGACAGATACCTTTGTGGTGCATTATACATCACCCATTAATTCCCTAAGCACTACCTATTGTATTAATACCAGCTGTCTATGACTATTCAACCAGCACAAGAAAACAGGCAAAAACAATGGTGCAGTGATGAGTCATAATTTTCATAGTCTTGCTTAATAAGGAGGTGTGAAAAATGTTTTCTAAATATTGTAGCTCTGCTGTTGTCTATATGTGATTATAATGTTTATGCAAGCAACACAAAACAATGTGTACACAATCAACATCTGGCTACTGAGATGTCTGTATAGAAAGATTTGGAGATTTATCAAACATTACTTACAATGGGACAGATTCTGATACTCTTTCTCAGGTTCTGCAGCTCTCTCTATTTCAAGATAGTTTTACGTAACCTAATACATCTGGTCTCCAAAATGAACCTCACAGTATATTTAGCAGGTCCAAAGAAAAATACATAAGGACAAGCATAAATCTGATATTCCTCAACTATTTTTGTTCTCTTTTTCAAATGTTACTTGCAGGTATAGGGCTGAAATATTTGTTACGGCAAACCCAACAATATTTTCTACTGATTAAAGCCCTAGCCTAGTGATAAATACATATTTTCTGCCTCTCCCCTTCTGCACTGTACCCACTGAAGAGGCTAATTTTCACCTCAAAATGTGTCCATCCATCATAAATGTCCTCTGCAGACTTCTTCTTATAGAAAATAATAAATTAGTATTCAAATAAATGCTCAAGAACTAATTCTGGAAACAGCTGTGGCTACAGGCAGTATAAATAGGGTGGTAAGGACTCTAGGAGCTACTTAACTAAAATGCATACAAATGTTTTCAGAACAATCATTTTACTACAGTGTTTTGGAGATTTCTTTTAAATTGCTTATAGCACAGAGCTCCATATATTTTTGGGGTTAATTTAGATGCATAGGGTGAAATCTTAGCTTCCTTGAAGTCAAGAAAATTTCCCTTGATTTCTGGGAAAGCATAATTGCAACCCTCGTCTTTAAACCAGTTTATTTCAGAACACAAAGATAGTAAAAAACCCGCTGAAACTGCAACAACTTTTTAGTCATAATTTTTGAGCAGGGGAGAATTGTTTAGTGGCTTTTGTGTTTGGTTGGGTTTTGGTTGTTTGTTTCCCTTTTGGTGTTTTTTTTTTTTTTTTTGGTGGTTTTTTTAATGTAGTTCATATGGTAAATGAAAAGCCTTTCTTTTTTTTCTAAATATGAAACTCAAAATAGTTTGCTTTTTTTTTCCACTGAGAGTACAGTAACAGAATTAGAGAAGCAAAACCATAAATTTTAAAAATTACTACATGTTTTATCTCTCTTCTTTTATCCTGAAAACTTCATCCAAAGGCTGACTTCTGTTTACTATCACTGAAAAGACTGAAGGGAGAAGGGTAAAGAAACAGAGAACAGAGTCCAATTCTGTGCTTCTCTTCATGATCAACAGGCAGTATTTTTTACAATAAGTATTAAAACTCAAAGAGTTTAATACAATTCTAGTTTTAAGCCTTGAGAAGTCTTGATGTAACTTAGGAATATAAAAGAATCATGGTTTTAAATGTTATTTACCTTGATGCAAGAAATGGAAACCTTATTTTTAGCTTTTAACTGTTGAAATTGTAAATGTCAATCCTTAGTAGTGTCTATGTTTTGAGGAATTCCTCTGAGGCTAACAAGTTAGAAGTCAATGCTAATATGTTACAGCCATTCTTTGGCTGAAAGATGGAATTAAAAAGCAGTGTTGAAACTGTTGGTGAGTAGAGCTGTAGAATTTATGTTGTGTGTTAATGGCTTACTGGAAGTGGAGAATCTTATTACAGTGCCAATGTCTCAGAATGTACTGCACAACAGGACAGCAATCATAAATATTGGAATCAGGTATAGTTAGTCTCAATGCCTACTGAATCCAAAACAAAAAAAAAAGGCCAACCACACACCCATAGAATCACAAAATTGTTAAAGCTGGAAAGGAACTTTGGAGTTCACCTGGTCCAACCACTCTGCCAAGCCAAGGTCACCCAGAGCAAGTTACACAGAAACATGACCGGGTGGGTTTTGCATGTCTCCAGGGAGTGAGAATCCATGACCTCCCTGGGCAGCCTCTTCCAGTACTCTGCCACCCTCAATGCCACCCTCATGCTGAGGAGGAACTTGAATTTTACTCATGACCATTGCCCCTCATCCTGTCTCTGGGCACCACTGTAAAGTCTGGCACCACCCTCTTGGCACCTGCCTCTGAGATATTTATATGTGTTAATGAGATTCCCTCTCAGCCCTCTCTTCTCCAGAATAAACAGGTCCAGCTCCCACAGTCTCTCCTCAGAAGAGATGCTCCAGACCCTGAATCATCCTTGTAGCCACCACGGACATTCTCCAGAAGCTCCTTGTCTTTCTTGTACTAAGGAGCACAAAACTGGACACAGCACAGCAGATGTGGCCTCACTAGGGCTAAGTAGAGGGGCAGCGTCACCTTCCTTGATCTACTTGCCCTATGCACCCCAGATTATCGTCGGCTCTCCTGGCAGCAAGGACACACTGCTGGCTCATGGTCAACTTGTCACCACTAAGACTCCCAGCTCCTTCTCCACAGAACTGCTCTCCAGTAGGTCAGTCCTCCAGTAGGCCTGTGCTGGTACCTGGAGTTATTCCTTCTCAGATGCAGGACCCTGCACTTGTCCTTGATGATCCTCAGGTTTCCCTCTGCCCAACTCTCCTTCACATGAAGAATTTTAAACTCATCCTAGTAATAATTAGAGCAATTACCTGTCAAACTCATGGCAGTTTTCTCAAATTAAAACTGCAACATGCACATCATGTGACAGTAGAATAGCAATTCTTTTGCAATTAAATGGGTACATCCATGTAGTAAATATTGAAGCATTGCCTGTTGGACAAATGGGAAAGCAAACAGCTTTGGTAGTAAAATGCTTTCCTGTATTTAACCTCAATGGCACCTCATTATAAAAAAAAATATGGTTTTGAGATTTAAGGCAAAAAACATTTTGTTGAATTCAATATATTTTTAATGAAACTTCTGTTTATCCATTTGTTGGTCCAGAGTCACCAGTGTTTTCACAACTAAATATTCCCTAGAATCTAAAATACTGCTATAGCATATGATACCATCCACTTCTATGAGGATCTTTCACTTCAAATGCACTGAATTTTACAAAGGCTGGCAAGAATCAGAATAAACAATCATCTGAGTGTAAACTTTCATTGTATTGTACTGTAATGATGAGGTTAAGCTGACACTTCACTGTTAAATTTGTGCTGAAGTGGTAAAGCATTCCCGACCTTGCCACTTTTTCATTCTTCTTTCTCTTCCCCCAACACTTGTCATTCTTCCATTGACTGCTCTTCTGCCAGTTCAGTTTCCCATTCCAGATAACTACACATCTGCACAAACACTTTTCCTGGCATGAGAGAAAGAGTGCCGTGAGGATTAGAACACATCAACAGTAACTTTGCCATATATCTACAGGAGCCTATGAAACTATTCTTGAATGTACACAGAAAAGAGTATCAAACAGAAAGTAGACTATGTTACCTCTATATGTAAAACAGCTGTAACTGAGAATAGCAGTAAAGATAACCAGTCTTCAGAACAGCTAATTTTCATGCTCAGAGCATTTTGCGGTAGGGAGGAAGCTTCTTTCTGAAATTCATGAGTCTAACCACAGTCACTGCACTTGCAGTAAGAATTCATCCAGGGTCATGCTTATTTTGAGTAGAATTTCATATTAGTTTATGAAGAATGTTCCTTATGGCCTTGGTTTATACTCCTCTCAATCTGTTCTAAGAGATACTTTGATACTTCTGTTAACACCATACAATACTTTTAATTCAATAATTTTCTAAGAGCTTTTAATAGAACATGATACAGAGATAAAATAAAATATTTTTTTAATTATAGAATTCCATAGGTGAAATAAGGTTCTGAATAAAATTATTTGGTTTGAACACTAGAAGTGATAAAAGTAATTATGCAGTCAAATTCAGCTACATGCTAACTCCACTAAAGAGAAGATAGGTGGGCAATTGATACAATAAAGCACAAAATAATATCACTGGCACTCTAACTTATAACAACAAGAACATTAGGTTTGTTGACTTCAATATCTCAAATTTTACCCTAACAACAACTTTTTGTGGTCCTGAAATTCAGATTACATTTATCTCACATATTCAGGCCACCTTCAACTCATATATTTTTACAAGGATTGTTTTTATACCAAGCAACTCTAAAGCCACAAATAAGCAGAAAACGGTTTATCACACTAAAATTTATTTCTTGTTTTAATAAGTGGCTACAAATTGTAGAATTCATTGACAACACCATAAAAATTTGGAAAACCAGTGCTAATTGCCCTGTGTCTTGGATCCCTGGACTCTCAGTGGGACTCAGATGATATTACTCTCTTACTGCAATTTGTTGGAGCTAGTACCTCATTCTTGGTGAAATCAATTTCCATTTAAAAAAGTTTTCCTACATTAGCAAAATGTTGATAACAAGACAATGAAGTAGATGCAGCTTCATTGGGCACCTATTCAGCCCTGCATTATCCCAATTTTAGGAAAATCTGAAATATCTCCTTTTACTTCAACAGCCAATGAATAGATAGCATAATATTGTCAGACAGAATCAGCCTCAGCAGAGCAACTGGGAGGGATGTGGGCAGCAGGGAATCAGAACACTATTCCACTGTGTATCCCCAATGATGTAGAAGCATAATATCAACTTCCTTTCAAACATTTTCCAAACACACATTTTCCAAAATGTTCAATCATTTTGAAGAAAATTAACTGCAGTTACAAGTCTATCATCGGGTGAAAAAGTCACAGTAAGTTGACAAGCATAATTTATTTATGTGTTCTAGAATTAAACTAACAGATGTTATTAGAACTCTTGGCTGGGATGATGCAGAGTGCAGGCGTTTCTGTATCTATGTCAATGCCTGGTGATATTGCAAGGATTAAAATAAATAGCAACCTTTGAAATATAAAAGTGTATTTTTATTAAAAATGTGAGATGATAATAGAAGCAGATTCCAATCAGCAGTTGAAGCAGTTAGTGAAACAAGCAGAGGGAGTTGTAGCTGCAGTTTGCAGAGGATGTGGACTTTGCGGAAGCCCTTCAAATCAAGGCGAGGTGACACAGCAAGTGCCATACATTGGTATAACTACACTGTCTTAATCTAGAATATTATAGAATCATGGAATATGCTGACTTGGAAGGACCAATCAGGATCATCAAATCCAACTCCTGGCCCTGAAAAGGACCATCCCCAAGAATCACACCATGTGCCCGAGAGAATTGTCCATATGTTACTTGAATTCTTTCAGTCTTGGTAACCACATCCTTGGTGAGCCTGTTCCACTGCCCCAACTCCCTCATGGTACAAAGTTGTTTCTGATTCCAACCTAAACCTCCCCAGACTCAGCTTCATTTCCTCAGCCCCCGTCAGTGGTCATGAGAGCAAAGAGATCAATCAGTGCCTGCCCCTCCTGTCCCACTCACAGGGGAATTGCAGGCTGCAATGAGGTCTGCCCTCAGCCTCTTCCAGGCTGAACAGACCAATTGACCTCAGCCACTCCTCCTAATGCTTCCTCTCCAGACCCTTCACCATCCTCATAGCCCTCATTTGGATGCTCTCCAATAGCTAATAGTTAATATATATAGATAATAGCTAATAGACAATTTCAACACAATCAATCTTCATTCTTTATGGCACTATTTAAATGTACTTATTTAGGTGTATACTTATATTTTTTTTTACCCATGGGATTTCATACATCAAACAACAACTTGAGCAAACAGACAACTTGAATTTGATTATGCTATTCCCTGCTATTGAAGCTGGCTTGAGTCATTACACAAAAACATAGAGCATAAATTAAATTCTTAAATCATATTAGTCTCAAGTGAGACTAATGAGCTCAAGTTCCTCCTCTCAAAGCAGTTTTTCTTTTGACTCTAAGTAGCCATTGCATAAAATTTCTATATCTAATATGAAATTGTGTGAGTGCGAAAATTAATAAAAAATGATGTGACATTTTTTAAAAAAGAAGCAAAGAGAAAAAACTTCTGCATTTGATTATATCATCTGCTAATCTAGTATGGCATCATCCATTCAACTTACTAACATAAACTTTTAGTTCAGCTATATTAGTAATAGTTTGTTTTCTTTGAGGTTTAATAATTTTAAAGAGTCAAGATTCCTCAAAAGTGAAGTAATAGCTTTCATGAAGAGTGCTTGGTTTAAAAGAAAATGTTTTTAAAGAGGAACAGGTTCACTGTTGTATTATTCTTTTTTGTGCTGCTCTAGTTTTTTACAGTGTTTCAATAGATATACCTTTGCTCCTAAATGATTAATATTTTTCAATCTGAATTGAAAAGCCACTACAAGTAACAAAAATTATTATTTCATTAATCAGGAACAATCATAATTTCCTCTCTCTCAACTTTCATTTTTATCATGACTTGGAATGTTTTCTGGTAAAGTACATTGTAAATAGAGAAAATGTGGTTGGTTTTTTTTTTCCTCAAGGGAAAAGGTTTGTTATTTTGAAATTACAGCTCTGAAGATCAAAACAAAGTGACTGTTCAGTGCACTATCCAAATAGGCTATCTTTGTACAAAAAAACCCTTTCATTTTCACAACTAAATTGACTAAAAGGCACTGTTACCTAGCAACATTCATTGTGTTTATGACCTTTCATCCAATCTGAGCTCACAGATGTGCTTCTGAAGCTAATATACATCATATATTCCCCACCTTCTTTGAGGCAATACACGAGCCCTTAGAGAAGGCTGTGAAATGTCCTTTGTAAAAATCAAGAGAAATATAAAAAATAAGAAAAATGGGATATATTTGGAAATAGTTTTAAAAGTCCAAACTACGAATTTGAAATCTCTCTGCAATCAGTGTGGTGAAATTTGTAGTAGACTGAAAATTTACCTAGAAATTTGTGACCCTGCACACAAACGTACTGGATATATGATTAATCCTGATCCTTCTGAAATCAAGATGTGTTAGAGAAACTTAAAAGAGAAAAGGTTTGGTCTCTAAAAGTTACTGATTGCCTGAATTTCAGATAATAGTGAATTATTTGCTTTAAAAAACATGACATTTATGGATATTTCCATGTTTTGTTTACAAGACTGAGGGGTACCCTCATCACACTCTACAGCTTCCTTAAGGGGCAGGTGCTGATCTCCTGGTGACCCATGGTAGAATATGAGAAAATGAAATTATGTAGCATAAAGAGAAGTTAAGACTGGGCATTAGGAAATGGTTTTGCAAAGAGGAGGGAGTTGAACTCAATGGTCCTTATGGGTCTCTTCCAATTTAAGATATTCTATCATGACTAAATTTAGTCAGTGAAAGTTGTGTCCCTACATTAGTCATCTGCAGTACTCTGAAATAAAAGCATGAATATCGCTGTATAACATTCAAAGCTAAGCTTACAGTGAAAATGTATCTGCTGTGTTTATAGGTCAATTTGAAAATAAAAAGCACTCTAAAAGTACAATAATTCTTGCCTTTTTCAGGCTTAGATAGCTTGCATAAAGTCTTATGGTGCTGCAGCTATAGTTTAAAACTCAAGTATCAAGTGATGTTAGTTGGGTTGCCTCTTTATTTTCTCCTTGTGTCTGTTCACAATTTTCTCTATTGGTGATTGGAAAGAATATGTTTTCTAACATTTCTATTGCCAAGAAATAAAAAAATTAGAAATAATTTATTGTGTGAGTCAATATGCTTTTTCCAGGTACTTTTTCTGGATATAGTGCCTGCAGAATTTGGAGGGTCAAATTTAGTTGTCAGTGCTTATGAAGGTCATGCAGCTGTCTCACCTTACTACCAAGGTAAACAGAATTTTAATATATACTGTTCAATCAATCATAATCCAAGCACAGGATACAATGTACAACACTGCGACATACATTTTAAAAAAAGAAAAATGGCACTCTTGTGGACTGTTTTCCACTAGCATAAAAATCTACTTTAATGAACTCAGTTCCACACACTGTCTGATGTAACTCTAGTCAATTTTCTGTAACAACAAAATGTTCATATAATCTCCCAGATGCCCACCACAGACTTGAGATTTATTACACAGGAAGAATAGCTCACAGTTGCATCTACCTATTCCTTTGGCAGACCCAGAGTACCAGAAATTGAAATATGTTAGAAGTGAGCATTGTACAGAGTTTTAATTGTATGTAATTTTTGATAATTAAGCAGTTTTATTCAGCACATTTGAAAATCTGCTATTTTTGAACCTGAATGCAGATTTCAAGGCATAATGATTCGTTCCTTGACTTGCTGAACACGAGCCAGCCTATGCCCAGGTCGCCAAGAAGGACAATGGCATGCTGCTCTATATCAGCAATAGTGTGGTCAGCAGGGCCAGGGCAGTGAGTGTCCCCCTGTACTCAGCACTGGTGAGGCCACCCCTCGAAAGGCTGTGTCCAGGTCTGGGCCTCTCACTACAAGAAAGACACTGAGACATGATCATGCCCAGAGCAGGTCAATGGAGGTGGGGAATGGTCTGGAGAGTAAGCCACAGGAGGAGTGGCTGAGGGAGCCTGAAGAAAAGGAAGCTCAGGAGGAAACCTTACAACTGTCTGAAAGGAGATTGTAGCAATGTGGGGACTGCCTCTTGTCCTAGGCAACTGGTGACAGGACAGGAGGAAACAGCCTCAAGCTGCACCTGAGGAGGTTTTGGTTGGACAATCCATTGGAGCTGACTGCCCAGGAAGGTGATGGAGTCACCATCCCTGGAAGTGTTCAAGAAATGACTCAACGTGGCAATTAATTCTATGGTTTATTTGGCAAGGTGGCAATCAGTCAAATGTTGGACTTGATGATCTTGGAAGTCTTTTCCAACATAAATCATTCTGTGATTCTGTGACTCCCACTCATACTGAAAAACTAAGTGTTCAGTGATCAGTTTCAAGTCATCTGGATAATTCCTCTGAACAATTACAGTTTAGAAAATATAACTCTATTAATCCTCTTCCATCAGACATTTATGCATGGTGAACAAAAGTAACCTTCCTGGGGATGGCTTTCTTTTCCAAAGGTTGCAGCTCTGATTTACATGTCTCAGGATTGAAGTAAAATTTAAATCTGTATTTTGTCCATATTAAAGGTTCACATATGAAAGATATTATCTTTCTTTAGGAAGACTTCAGCATATGTTCAGTCTTAACACAAATAATCTTTTTCCACTTACAGTGTCTATTCAGCCTCCAAAGGTGATCCTGGGGACTGTATAGACACACACACACACACACACACACACACACACACACACACTCACACACGCACACTCACACACGCACACTCACACACACGAGTATTTTGTATATGCATATATTTTAATATACTTAAAAGTAATAAATACACACACATAAAAATGCACACAAACCCAGTTATTGATATTTAAAGAGACTGAGTGAATACTATGCAATAGTAAAGAAAATTCGTGCTAATATTCTGATAGCACTTGAAGACATTTCAACACAGCATCCACAGGACAAAATTCTAGGAACTAAAGTTCATAGCAGTTATAATTTCAGGGTGGTGTATATCTGAAATAGTTGGAAACGTATTTTAGAAATGAGTAAAAAACAAAATATTAACAAGATGGCCACTCTTCATCGTATTTACTACAGTTCTTGCAATTTGAGTTCTGAATTCTTTACAGCTTTTGGATTTAATGATTTGAGAATATTGACTTAACACAGCTACAGAACCAGCAGCACAGCTTCAGAATATTCAGAGTATGCAGAAACTCCCAGGCATTTCTTCACCTGGATCACTATAGTGAAGACCATTTGTCAGCAGAGATCTTCAAAATCAGTATTCACTAAGTAGTAGATAATAGGCAAGTAACTGTTTCAGAAATCAGTGCATATTTTTCTATTAATTTTTAAAGCTGTCTTTTCACCATGTTATTCATTTATGCAGCATGAAATAATTATGTATCTCACTTGGCTTGCCCACTTTAGAATTGTATATAGGGTGTTAGTAGTTGAGGTGATTTACATTATAAACCTCAATCTCGGGTCCTGTTACAATTAAAATGATATAACCTAAAAAGAGGTAAAATGGACAATAATACAGAATCTTGCAAAGATCATATTTTATTTCCTATATTTTTCAACAGCAAAAAATTAAAGTATTTTTTATGGCTCTGAGTCTATTTTTATTACTTGAACTTACGAGTATTCCATGTGAATAGGAGTTTGGAGAATTGTTCAGAGTGGAAAGCGCCTTGAAGAGATTGTCTTGCCCTCAGCAATATGACTTCAGTCATTCTTCACATTTTGTATGTGTTTGTGCTGTCTAAATATGTCCAACAAGTGTTTCAAAATTTCTCTAAATAATCTCATCGATTGCATTACTTTCCTAAAGTCAGGATTTTTTCTTAATGTATGACTTTTTAAGCTTAGGAAATTTAAGCCTAAGTGCTTCTCATCCTATCCCAAACAAACATAAAGAACTGTTCCTCCTCCTAGGGGTTTCAAGAACTTTGCGCATTCGAATGTCCTGGTATTTCTGTGTGATCTTGGCTCTTGACTGAGCATACCCATGTTCTTCAAAAATTACTGTATAAGTAGCATGTAGTAGTAGTGCTCCAGTTTTATTTTTTTCTTTGTCTTTTTCCTTCTCAGCTCAAAGCATCATTTGAACTGAAGAGAGAAAATATTTTTTAAAATATAAAAGTGTTTAAATAAAATGTTTTTATTTGTATAGCCCATTATGAAAGTTCTTTTCCATCACAGCATGATGTTGTACTCAGCATCCCTAGATCCTCCTCCACAAAAATACCAGTACACCATTAATCTTAACTTTGCACTAAGATAATTGAATTTTCCTAAATAAAAATCTCACACTTCTCTTAATTTATTGCAGTCATTTATTTTATATGATTTATCACTATTTTAGGTTCATTTCAAATTTGAATCTTGACTTCTGACAGGTTTGCAGACCCTCTTAGCTTTGTGTGATTTTAAAATTTGCGTTCTTCCTATTCCATCACTCAAATCATCCATGAAAGTACAAAGTTGGACAGGACCATGGAATGATTTGTAATGAAAATCTCATGAAGTGTCTAAGAGTTTGGCTGCTCAACCTTTAAAAAATACTGTTTACGTAAGTTTTTCAACTGCCTGTTTAATCACCGTTTCATTATTTCATTTAGACCACCATACTTTAACAGTTTTTTTTATTAAGATATAGAAAAATCTTTAGTTTGTCAAGATCAGTTTGTCAAGATTCATCATATCTATCATTGCCTTTACACTCTGTTTTAATAAATAAAATTATATGTACTTTTGAAAACAGTTCAAACATTCAACAAGAAATGCAACTAGAAGATTTTTCTCTCCCAACGAAAAATTTCATTGAGTTTACAATTGTTTCTGTGAATCTTTGATTACTATTCACAATTAGATTTAAGGGGGAAAAAAACCTTGTGGACTCTGAGAGTAAGATTTTTATGTTTTACCCTCTAATCATTCCATTGGCATAAAGATAGCTCATTCATCACAGGAAGTTCTGTTTCAAAGACAAAAAGCATTATTGAAACTGTTTAAAATAATTAATGGAGCTTTTATTAATAATAACTAATATAATAATATTTTAAATGGTGGTGTTTTCTGTGCTGTTAAAATCTCATCTAGTTTTCATTAGCAAGACATCATACCTGAAATGTGTAAAACAGCAGCTATGTTAGGAGTGCAGAAAACACTGAACTCAAATGTTTCTTCATGTCTTGGTAATAACAGCAAGAACAGTAAACAATTTCATGAGAGATGTGGTGAGTTGCACAGTAGAATCATACTTTAGTTAGCTAAGTACAACTATTTTTGGCAAAACAGAAGGGCAAAATTGTTTTAAAGAAGAAAGTAAATAGAGAAGAACAGATGGAAAGGTTTTTTTCATTTTTGAATTAAAAGAAATTAAATGAGTAAAAAGTAGTTTTAATGAAAACGTGAGTTAAATGTCATTCTACAAAATTATTGTAATCTAATGAGGATATGCTGGATTTGTGCCTGTTTCTAAAAAAGCTGATGTATTGCAATAATCTGAAATCAACAAACAGGACATGCATAATATGAAATTAAAATGCTATATATTACATACAAAAACATTTATTCAGGCAATTTCATTCAGAAGATGGCTTAATCAAAATAATTTACTCAAGAAAAAGCAACTTGCTGCAAAGTCCAGCTTCTAATTCATCTAGAAAGCTAGTTAAGAGTTAACCTTCCATTAATAAATCAATACGACAGAACAAAAGTAGAATAGAATCATAGAATGATTCTAGGGTTGGAAAGGACCCAAAATGTAATCTAGTTCCAACCTCTCTGGAAAGGGCAAGAATGCCACTCACTAGAACAGGTTGCTGAAAGCCCCATTCAGCATGGCTTTGGGTACTTCTAGGGATGGGCATTTGTAACTGCCCTGGGCAATCTGAGCCAGTGCTTCAACACCCTCAAAATAAAGAAATTCTTGCTAACATCTAACTAAAGCTGCCTTCTTGCAGGTTAAAACCATTGTGACCTGTCACTTTCTGCCTGTATAAAAAGTCCCTCCCCCTCCCTCCTTTCTATAGGTCCTGTTATGATAAATGGAAGGCTGCAATGAAAACTCCCTGAAACCTTCTCTTTTCCAGTCAGAGCATCTGCTGTCTCAGCTTGTGTCTGCAGCGGAGGTACTCCAGCCCTCAGTGATCTTCACAGCCCTCTGGACGTGCTGCACCAGGCTCCCATCTTTCTTGTACTGCATGCCAGATGAGAATACAGCACTCCAGGTGAGGTCTCATGAGGAGAGGGCTAAAATCCCCTCTCTCCACCTGTTGGCCACAATTTTTTTGTTGTGTCAACTGCACTTCAGCTTCATGACATCTGCACACGTGCTGAAGGTGCACTCAGTGATCTCATTGTCCGTATTGAAGACCACCAGACCCGAGAGAGCCCTGAGAGACACCACTAATCCCCGGCCTCCACCTGGACATAGAGCCATTGTACAAAACTCTCTGTCCAACCAGCCCATTCCTTAACCACTGAACAGTCCATCCATCCAATCCATGTCTCTGTAATTTGAAGAAAAGGGTGTCATGTGGCATTGAAGGCATTACAGAAGTCTAGACAAATGACATCTGTCAGTCTTCCCCTGATGACTGCTGTAGTCACTCCACCACAGAAGGTCACCAGATTGGTCGGGTACAATTTGCCCTCAGTGAAACTGTGCTGTCTGCCTCAGATTACCTCCTTGTCTTTTATGTGACTTAGGATATTTGTTAGGAGTCTGCTCTAAGTCCTTTCCAGGCTCAGAACTTCCTTTCTCCCCTTTTTAAAAATGTGAGTGATGTTTCCCTTTTTCCAGTTACCAGAGACTTTGCCTGACTGTCTTGACATTTCAAACATGATGGAGTGTCTTGGCAAAACATAACCCAGGTCCCTCAGGATCCGGGGATGCATGTCATCAAGTACCATAGACTTATGACTACTTAGCTTCATGGTGTGGTTCAGAACCTGCTCTTTGCTTGCAGTGGCAAGGCTTCCACCAGAAACTCAGGGACTTGAGACAAGTGGGAAGCCTCACTGCCGGTGAAGACTGAGGCAAACAACTAAGTACCTCAGCCTTCTCCATTGCCATCAAGTCACTCTTCTTGCTTCTGATGGGGAGTACACTCTACTTTTCTTTCTTATATGACCTAAGTACTTAGAGAATCACTTCCTGTTATTCTTCATATCCCTTGCCAAGTCCTGTTCGAGCTTTACCTTGGTATTCCTGATCCCATCCCTACATACATGAACAGTATCCCAGCTCCCCAGGTAACCTGTCCTTTCTCCCCCTGACTGTGCGTTTTTTTCTTACTCCTCAATTTAAGGAGCAGATCCTTGCTCCTTCTGGTTTCCAGCCTGCCTTGCTTGATTTCCTGCACACCAGGAAATTTGATGTTGAAGAGCTCCTGTGCTCTAGGAAAATCTGAGTGTTGCCATCTCTGGTCAGCCCCTCTGTTCATAAGAACAGTTACCCAGGGGACCTCTTCCACCAACTCCTTAAACAGACAGAATTTTCGTCTCACAAATTTCAGAGTTTTGACTTTGCTCCTCATCAGGCCACACTTCTTCAGATCACAAACTCATCCAGGGCACATCATGTCATCCCAGGCTGCCACAATCTTAACTCCTTTCATGAGTTCATCTGCACTGGTGAGTGCCAGATCCTGTAAAAAATTTTTAAACAAAGTCACAACCTGAAATCTTTATCAGGACCCTAATGCCTTTTCAAAAAGATAAGCAGAATGAAGGGTGGAATTGCTTCCTCATAAAGTCAAAAGGGTAGCCCATATTTACCCACTGCTCTGACCAAATGTTCCCATTTATTTCAGGGAAGTGAGACAGCCTCTTCAGTAGCAATACAATAACTATTACACAGAATTTCAGAGGTGCACACATGAACAAAAGCATGGACATTGTGTCTTAATTCCATCAACTGTTTAGCCCAAACCTTTTTACATGAGCACAGTGTATTGATGGTTCAGATGTAAGTATTTGTGCACCCTGATACTGAGAAATGCAAACCTGCCCTTTTTCAAGCACTTCTCATTTTTTTTCTTATGTCTTGCAACTACAACCTCTTTAGCAAGAAGTTGCACAGCCCTCTTGTAAGTAAGAGTTCACTTAGGCTATATTTAAATTCTGGGACAAGATTCAACATGCAACTGCTCATTCACCTGGAGTCTATAAAAGACAAAGGAAGGATGGGAAATATGAACATCCTATCCAAACTTCATTTAAGATGCATCCTGAGATTTACATCCAGATCTGGGATCTTGAATTTCCCAGTTGAGATCTGAGGACCATGGAGACATATTTAGCTTTTGAATATCACATCTATGGTTCAAATGTTTAGAGAAGGTGTCAGCTGCCTGTCAAAAATGCCTACAAACTGGGATCATCTAGCTGACTTGAAACAAAAATAACATGCCCATAATAGAGGATGCTTTTAAAAACCAGCATTTTGTTTTTCATGACACCTACCCCAATGTATGCACACACTATGAGGTTTAAGACACCCATATACAAAAAAATTACAGAAAGCATATGTATATTTACAGACCTACTAAACTCCATTGAATTTGAATGAAAGACTTTGCTGTAATTGGCTAACAAATATTTAAAACACATTCTAGAATATAATAGTTACACAGATTTGTTAACTTGCAGAATAACAACAGGCAGATTTTTAAAGATATTTATGTAAACCTTACCATCTAAAGGAGAGAATACACAGAAGGATGTCATAAAATTTGAATATATATTTTTGCCCAAATTTGTTGCAGCATTGTTATCATTACAATTCACACAATAGTTTCACACACTTTTTCTGATACTACAATGTAGAAGTTGTGTGAGGGAAAATGTCATTTTGTTCCTGCAAGAGATCAAGTAAAGGCTGAACTCCTTCAACAATGCATCCCAAAAAATAACTTTTAGGGATTTTCAATAGCAAGTATTGAAGCTGTGTGCATAATACATGTTCAGCCACAACTCTGTTAAAGGTTGTACCCACTGTTTAATCAGCCTTCTCTTCTGGCCATGTTCTTCTGCATTTCCATATGATTCTATATTATCCATCAGAAAAAGCTGAATAGAAAATGAGCTTAAGAAGTAACAACAGTGCATAAGCAGACTACTAGAACAGCATAATAAAAGCTGAAAAAAGGAGGGGGGGAATATTGGCCTCAATGTAACTTAAGGAAAAAATAGCGGCAAAGGTAGCAATGATGGGCCTTCTTCTTGTGTGTCCCTGTTGCAAGGATAAAATCACTTCAAGCCTGAAGCTCTGCAGAGACAGTTGGAAATCATACACTTAAACAATACGTTGAATGATCAGGATTAGAGTGCAACTCATTAAACACACACACACACACCTGAGGAGCAATATCAGTCATACTTATTTCAACTCTTGCTGAGGAAATTTTTTTGTCAGCGAAGGCTTTCAAACAAATCTGCATGGTTATGAAAAATGAAACAGGGACACATTGTTTTAGGAGAAAAAGTTGCAAAGAAAGCTTCTGCCTACCAACACAACCTGAGTCTTTTGATTCGTAACCTGAGACCCAGTCCCAACCTTTTTCACCTAATGAATCCCACTGTCCATCTTTAGATATGGCTTGTTCTTGTCATTCTTCACTGAGTAGACGAAATACGTTAAGATGTCCTTTTCATTCACTGGAATTCTCCTAAAATGGCAGCAAGTTATTTCAGCAAGGTGTGTTTTGTTCATGAGTAGCATTATTCCAGCTATTTAGTGCATTATTATTTTCAGGAATGGTCAGAAACAATGACCGGCCATGACAGTAGGAAAAAACACTGACCTGGCAATATGAGTTACAGCTGGCAGTTAAGACTAGGCTCAGACACAAGATCTGAAACCATTTTAAAATTACTAGAATTCTAATCAGACTGTAAATTTTCAGACAGGTTTCCTTATTACCCCTGATGCATTTCAGCCTTATCACTTATGCAGATAATTCTTCTTTGGGTCAGATTCCCAGTTTCAGAGGAATACTACTTTGGTCTTAAGAAAATTTCCAGCTTCTCTACATCCGATAAACTTTTTTAAATTCTTGCTTCTTCATTTTGGTATTAACTCTTTAACAATTCAATTCTTTATAGATCTCTTCAATCCAGAAAATTATTTTAAAAATTTATCTTACTAAATTTGTTTCCCAGCTTATTTATTTTTAGATCATCCTTTAAAGCTTGAGATCATAAACCCATCAGAACTCATTCAGAACAGAGGAGCAGCCATGTTTTATTTAATTTTTAAAATGAAACAAAGCTTAGCCCCTAGAGTATAATCAATTAGAACACAGTGTTTCTAAATGGAAACCATCTAAGAGATTTAGAGAAAAATACATGATAGCCCCTCGTTTCAAAAATAGTTTGCCATTATTTCTTTCAATTAAGCAATATCCTTTACTTAAAATCCATGGTAATCTGTTGTTGACATTCGAGTGTTAGAGATATAAACCGCTAAACTTCACAATTCCAATGATATATCATCTAATATCTCCGTTATGAAAGACTATCTGTTCCAAATAGCATGTAAATTATGTGATTTAGTAGTTTCTATAGTAACAATTTCTTCTTTTTTTTAATAGTAAATAGCTGTACGCAATATAAAAAAGTTATTAGCTGCACTAAAATTGTGGTAACTTCCCTCCAAATTTCCTTTATAATTAAAATTATATTTTTATTTCTTGCATGAAGAAATGTCCAATTTTTGGACTGGTCAGCAGTTAAGTTTCTGGCTGGGGTTAAACCACCACACTTTTACTCACATTTAATATTTGGCCTAAAACTGTCTTTACTGTCTGTTAGCCCCCAGATCCTTAAATTCAGGGGTTAAACTCAAGGTTCCATCATTGTGTTTCAGCACAAAGAAGAAATTCACACTACTCTCAAGAGGTGAAAGTCACACAGATGTTTACTGGCAAAAATATTAAAAAATCAAGAAACTTTGGTAAAGGACAAAACACAGTACTGAATTCAATACAAAACCCCTATTATAGCATTAATACTTAGTATTAACTTAGCATAAACTTAGCCAATTCAACCTAGAAGTCTTTAAAACATTAAGACATTTCATTATCTAAAAAGTTCCTTGAAGAGAGAATTAAGACAAGAAGAGAGAAAGACAGAATAGGTACAGAAAACCACACACAGCTACGAACCTGGGCACCCAGATCCCATTTTAGGAGTTTTGTCATGACTTTTTGTCAAACACTATTCTCTGCCTCTGATCTCTTCACTCTTTCCTTTTTACAGAACCAGAACACATACTGGTTTTTGGCTATGAGTTCAATTTGTTTCCTAAAGACAGAGAAAATTTGAAAATAGGTTATTAATTGGTTAGTGTTTTACAGAAAGATGCAGACACACATACTCTCATGTGTTTAGAATAGAGCCATTGTTGAATTCTATGGTCTATATATAGATGCATATACACACACACACACACACATATATAAAATATTTGTTATTAAAGACTACTATTAAAATTTGTAGATACTCAGCATCTTCAAGTTGAAATGTTTACACAGAACCTTTACAGCAAAACTTTTTGATCTCAGACTGAAACGTAAGCTTTGATTCTAAACAGCATTTTCTCGCACCCATGTTTCAGGGCCTAAAAATGTGCATATGTCCTTTTGTAAACTTAGTCCTTCACTTTCAAAAGCTACAGGCCCACAAATAGCAGCTGTATGTGCTAATTTTGTCTTCTGAAAATAAAGCTGACTAAATACCTCCAGAGTATTACTGAGATTTAGTGATCTTCAAAAGTTTTTTCCCCTGTATCTTTAATTCAGACGCATACACATCAATGTAAATTTGTGGTTTAATTCCATCGTGAATTTGGCCTGAAATATAGATTAGCAAAATTGGAAACAGCTGTGCAAGAAACTACTTTCCTCTTCCATTTATAGTATTGTATCCCAATATAAACTCCATCATTTTAATATAAAGTGATACCCCCCACTCTTCTCATCCAGATGTTTATGGATTTTTCACATAATCTTCAGTGAAATTGCCAAAATCAACAAAAAGTCTTAACATGTAAATTCAACATATTGTTTCATGTTCATTATGGCCTTTTCTGCCACAGTGCCAATCCTCATTAGATTTCAGATTTACTTTGGTCGGCACTGATACAGAAAAGAACTCTGACTCATCATCCCATTGTGGGCTGGGTTCTTATTTAATTCATTTTTGTCTGATTCATGAACTGTTGAAATTCTAAAAATGGTTCATGAATTGCTTGGGAGATGAGAAAATTAATAATAATGATCCAATTTACTGTACATTGAACTGAACTGATTATCATGCAACATACCGACAGACTTTTTCATGGCAAATGAGTCCCATAGACAGAGGTTTTGTTTCCCTTCATACTGGACATGTCATTATATTGTAAAATAATCATTAAGCTCTTAGGCCAAGATCCAGCAAAATGCTTAAGCACTTGCTTAATTATAAGTTTATGCAAATTCCAAAGTGAAACTACAGAAGAGTTAAATTATATTCTTTATTATAGTTGTGACAAACTTAAAAGATACATGTATGCTTAAGCATTTTGGTCCATCTTTTGTGATGAGTGGTACTATATAAATTCATAATGTAATGATTTTTAGCAGTCTATTTTCATAATTTTATATACGAATATAAGTTTTTAAATGCCTGTAGCATACCCCCTTGCAGGTCAGGGGGATACATTCACCTCCAGCTGATGACCACAAAATAATTGCTAATTATTGTATGGGAAATAGTTGCAGAAATCTTGACTTACATGAAACCCTGAATTAAATGTTGAGGGTCACTGAAGGTTTTATGGCACTAAACCAAAATTCAAAGGAATCAACTATGCTGATCAGGAAGCTGCCTACAAGAAATTAATATGGAATTTCTAAGAACAAGGTTATGTCATGAACACTGTTCTTTTCCATCACTTAGTCACTTTATAAGCCAGGCTTCTGCCTGGATATTTTCCTAAGAGGCCATTATGCAAAAACTAGATAAATATTAACAAGGCTCACGACACTGTAACATGAGCACCAAGAGCAGTGAGATTTTACTGTAACTCCAAGTACATGAAATATAGGACCTTACCACTGCAGTTTAGCTGTTTTTGCACCGGGTAGTACATCTGGTGTGGGACCTGCTCCTATCACAGCAAGCTGAGTACTGTTGAGGTACTTTACTAAATTGGACTCTCAGTGAGATCACTGGTATTCATCTTGGGCATGAGGGATTCCAAGCATTCAGGAAGCTCAGGACAGATATTTCCTTCATTGTGCAGACAGAAGAACAGGGGGTTTTGCTCCCATAATTCTAAAGTATTTAAGCATATATAATTCATAAAATGAGTTTCCTCAATGTTTTCCAACACACTAGAATGCAGCAGGCCCCATCTCACAGAGACCCTCAGGGAGGCAGCTTGCCTTATCCTGTGGCACAGAACACACCTTAAGGGTCTGATTGACCTCTGCAGGGAAAGCTGGGCTGTGATGTATGATCCAGAAGTTTACCTTTTTCATTTTCATAGCAACTGCATTGCTAAGTCTAAATGTCCAATTTGAAGACTTGGATCTCACTTCAAATTTGAGAGAAGTGAGATAAAAGTTGTCAGAGATTAGCATAAAAATTTCAGAAAACAATAATTGAAACCAGAATTCCTACGCTGCTTCAGAAGATTGATATCCCATGACAATGAGCTTTGATAAATCACTATAGCTAAGGATCTATTCTTATGCTCTTTACAGAGTGTGTGTAATAAATCAATATACTGACAGATTTAAGAAAACCTCTCATTCTGCCTTCATTGCAGAGATATCTTCTCAATACAGTTAAATCTTTTTTCAGTACTGGAAGTCTTCCACTGAGTGATGTGTACAGAACATTGCTTCCTTCCTCAGTAACACAAATATTCAGAGAAAAATGTATTGTTCTCTGTTCAGTTTTATTTAATTTTTTTCTTTCTACGGCAGCCAAACCAAGCACTTCAAGCACCTTCAAAGTTGCATGTCAACACCTCATCTAGTATATAATGATGATATAAAAGCCTTTATTTGATGCTTAATTATTTTTGATAAATACAACGTAACATGTAAAACCTTAGTGCTGTGAAATTGAAATACAAAATCAGGAAAATATAAGCAATAAAAATGAGGTGTGAAATGATGCAATAATAAAGGAGACAAAAATTTAGTTTGGAACGATCTGTCAGGACTGTTCCAGATAGAACTCAAAATATTACTGTACATTGCATAAAAAGGTATCACTTAAACTCAACATCTGATGTCTATTCTCAACACTTATTCTAAGTTTACTATTTCATTTCCACTTAGGTTTAATTGCATTTCAGTGAAACAGGCCCATAAACTTTAACTCTCCAGGCATTTTTCCACATGAAGACCCTATCTTAAAGCAAAATTGAAACTTTTGAGTTGAAGCAAAGAAGATTAGGAATTGTTCCTCTTAAATACACCATGATTATGAACTCTTCTTAACAATCAACATGTAAAAAATTCTTCTCAGTGTTAAATAATTCATTTTGCAATGACATCTTGAAGGGTTGGACATACATGAGGAACTCTACTCACCATGGACTTTGCAAACCCCACAGTAAAATCATGGTCTCTTACACCAAAGAATTAACAAGAATTACAGGAAACTAATTTGCTCCTTTCTTTTTCCACGGATATGTGCAAAATAAGGAAAGTTTTTTTTCATGCCCTTAAGACTACTAACACTGAGAATAAATTTCATAAATTTTAACTAAGGTCACCCCAGCTATGTATCTGGTTTTTTAAAATTATTTTTTGCATGTGTTTGCATCACAACTGCTTGGGTATAGCACCATTGAGAGAACCCAATAACAGCAGAAAATTCCTCATGGTCTTTCCTTTCTCCCCAACACTGAGGTTGGCATTAGTAAATTTAAACTCCATTCCTTCAACAATCCTCAATAGACCATTATTTAAAAAATTAAACAAAGCACAGGAAAAGATAGGGCTATGCTAGAATTAAACTCTGTATATTTTTCCATAGTCTTTCAAAAAAGAGGCAGAAGTTAGAGCATTTGATTTTTTGAATTAAAGTATTTTGAAAGCAGACTGACTCATAGAACTGCTAGTCAGGTGTGCATATTTCTTGATAAAAACTGACCATTTTCTGAAGGATGCGTAAAACTTCTTGCAGAAGAAAGAAAAAATAAGCATTCCTTGCAATGCTTTAATAGAGAGAGAACCAAGTAATTTAAAAAGACAAAATATAGATTAAAACAAAATGCTGTTCTGCTAGACAAATGATTAAATTGCTTATCTGTTTCTTTGTGAGCACAGGTGTGATACAAAGACAGCCTCACCAAATTAATCCAATATTTTGATAAAAGAATTCCATATTTTGCTTATATATTATAATAACTGAACTGAAACTTATCTGTTTTGGAAGTGGAGAGAGATCTGCAACTATCTTAGGTGTACATGAACATACGACTACCTATTTCTAGTGCCTTTTTGCATGCAACTCAATTCAGCTGTGTACATGCTGTACACCCATGTGTACATCCATGTGTACACCCATGATATTCACTATATTGCATGAGTGAGTATGCGAGTATATTCTCACATACTTGGGTCTTTCTCACACCTAAATGTTCTTCTTCATGTATTACCAGCCTCTCTTGATAATTAAAGGCAAAGAAAAAATTAAGTAGAATTCTTTAGGCAATTATTTAAAGAAAGTTCCCATAAGAAAGTTGATAGATCATTTTTTAACAAAAATAGCTCCATTCTATAGAAAAATAGCTATAATTTTTCAGGCACTAAAACATTTTTCCATTAAGAATTCTTCCACAGCCACTCAATTTCTCAGGGGAATTTTTGCAAATTCTTTTTAGAATGTTTTAATGATTTCATTTGAATAGTTCCATACGTGACTCCAACCATCAAATCAAATTGGATCTGCAATTTTTCAGTCCGAAAGTTCACTATTATGTACATCACCAATTATTTTTTTCAGGGTGATGACAGCTATACTGATCATTGGCTGTAGTGATCAGCAGTTATTATAGTTCCATTATCTTCCCTCTGTAAATCTAAGCAGGTTTGGAATAGGTAGGCAGAGCAGGGGACTAGAGAGATGCCTACTGCTAACTTACTCAGAGTAGTTCATTGGTATCCATTTTTCCGGTTGGCACTCTGCTCTCCACACTTAGAACTGCATCTATAGAAAATTATTCAGAACCACACCAAAAAATCTAGACCTTGAAAGTTTCATTATAATTTCTTGACTTTAGCTCTTTGTTGACCACAAGATTTCCAGCTCCCAGTATATTGTCAAAAAGCAGAGTTGTTCTTTGTCAATGAATGCTTAACAATGAGAAATAGAGAACATATAAACCAAAAACAAGTATATGGGCTTTTGTAACTTGTGCTATTTTAATTTAATCCCCTTGATTTATTTAAGTACAGAAAAGAAGACTTATGTTATCAGAAAAATGCTGTGTTATCTTCTCTCACCAGCATTTATCAGGAATTTAGAAAGATTTTTCACAAAGTCTTCAGAGAAGTATTAATAAATGGGGAGAACAAATGAATTTAAAATAAGATAAATTAATTAGGGTATAAGTTGGGCACTCTCTAAAGAAGACTCAGAATCACAGCTTTAGACCTAGGTGCATTTTTTTTCCTTTTTTCTTTTTTTTTTCCTATTAATCTGTTGTACAACTTCCACAGTTTAAAAAATATTTTTATGTGATAAAAATAACTCTTAATGACTCCAGTGTCCTTACGCAATATTACATTTTGAACCCTTTTTTTCTTTATAGAAATATAATATTTAAAGCAAGCACAAACGATAAGTTAGAACTTTCTAGGATACTCACTTAAGAATACAGCACACAGAAGGATCTGTGCTGTATACTTCCACAACCATATCCGTTATTCCATGAAATACAATGATTGCACACAGTTTTCAAAGCTTAAACAGGCTGAAGAGAACAGGGATTTTAAATAACGTTATAAAATTGCAGATATACTAAACTTATTTACCAGGTTTTGACTGTGATAACTAGCATAAGCAATGCAATAGAATAATCCCATTTTTATAGGAGTCTCATTCCCCTGCTCAATGCAGTATGTCAGTACAACATAAAAAGCTATTTGAATAGCCAAATGAAAGCCTACAACTTGCATTAAATCCATCTTAGATGACACTCTGAAAAACTAGGGTATATCATTAAGTGCAATGTACTTCAACCATATTATAGAAAAACCCTTGGAGGACCAGAGAGATCTGCACACAATGATAATTATAGTGGGTTTTTGCAGCTGCAAACTAAGGTGTAATAAGTGTCCTTACTCTAATCCTAACAACAGAACATAAATTCTTACGACAAAAATAAACATAAATCTGGGGTTTTTAGAAGTGTGACAATAGAAAAGGAAAAAGTGGAGATTTTGTAATGGTAGAAGTTATGAAATAGACATCAGTAGAATAATGCTGCAATTAAGGCTTTCTTTTCACTATTTATATGTACTTTGAAATGGGTAAAGGAGAATAACTTATCAATGCATACAAATAACTGAAGGGTAGGTGTCAAGAAGACCAGAGCAAACCCATGTCAATGACAGACAAAAGGCAATGAGCACAAACTGAAACACAAGAATCTGAATATGAGGAAAAATTTCTAGATTTTGCAGTTGACAGAACACTGGAGCAGACTGTCCAGTGAGGTTGTGTAACCTCTTCTGGAGATATTCAAAATCTTCCTAGACCTGATCCTGTGCAACCTGCTGTAGCTGAACCTGGATTGTTTGGACTAGATGATCTTCAGAGGTCACTCCCAATGCCAATAATTTTCTAATAATGTGTTTCTCTGAAAAAAAATTCCTTTTGACTTGAAAAGATTACTGTGCTACCTGATGGCAAGTTTATGACGGCAAAGGGAAACTCCACAGTGATTTTAAGTTTTCATACTTCTACCATACTTGAAATGTTAAAAATACAATACTGCATATAAAATATCATATCTTCCAAGAATATATCCTCAATTAATCAGTCCAAAAATATATATACTGAAACAAGAGATAGTCACAGTGCTGTCCTTCAGGGTTTTTTCCTTGAAATGCAGATTATTAATCTAAGGTTTACTTTAAATTGGACCTAAAGTAGTTCTATTTTAAGGATTTTATATTAACTTCAAAAGATCATGGATAATTACAATTTTATCCAATGCAAGAATAATTTATTATTAAAATGAAATATTTAAGTATGCATAAAGCTGAAAAATTTCAGCTGAAATCTCAGGTCAAATTTGCAGAGGCTTCTGGCCACAGAAGTATTATTACTGAATATAATGAAGGCTAAAATCATAAGTAAAATATAGGTTGGCTAGTGATTATTTGCCTCCTTATTTTTTAAATGTTACAAGGTTGAAATTATTAATTAGAATCTAATTAGTAACTGTATTACTACAAACCTTTGCTTTATAACTTGGAATCAATAATGAATATTAACTATTGAACATTCATTATTGAATTAGTTATCTCTCTATAATATTTGCAATTCGTTTTTAAAAAAATTCACGAAGATAAAGCATTTATTTTGGAGGCACTACAATGACACTAGTCAAAAGATTTTGAGGGATCTTTTGTTTGTTTTGTTTAGATTTTTAAACAATGGATCGGATTATGACAATCTGACAACTTTGAGAATAAAACTGTCTTTAACTCAAGTTCTCATAAACTATCTCCAGACAAAGGACTGGCTTTTTTTAACTTCTCCTAAAATATTTCTGAACCCATATTTTAGAGGCATCTTAACCTACTGAGCTAACATATACTGAATATGTTCATATTATAGGAATATGTGTATGTTACAACCATATAGTTAGTTCAGTATAACCATACTGAACTAACATATGAGTTAAACTTTTTTTAAGTGAACTTCCTCACATTTTACCTTAATTTTTCATCTGCTTAAGCATGGGTTCATGTTGGATTCACTAAATACTGCTGACTAAAACAATGATAAACTAATTAGTCTGATTAAAACAATGATAAACAGAGAACCTACTGGAGATTCAGAGGACATGTAGTTTTATCTCTTTATCAATATCATCTACTGTGTTCTGACCTAAATAGAAGAAAACCTGGAAGCTCCTCTAAGAAAAAGCAAGTTTCAAGTAGTAACTGGCTGAACTGTATTATATATCAGGAAAGAGTTGCTATTTACTGAGCCTGCCCATGTAATTTAGGGAGAAAAAAATGCCAGGTAAATGCCCCACATGACTTGTATCTTAAGTCACTCTTTTCTTACCAGACAATTTTAAGACTGAGACAGTCTATCTTCACGGGAAATATGACCTTTTAAAATTACTTGTTGTCCTTTTAAATATACTTATTGTCTGATTACTGTTTATGATATTAAGAATTTATGATAACCCTTAGTAAATCCTCTTTTTTTTTTTTCTTTTTGCAGATAGAGATGTTATTTTTAAGTTCTTCTTCAAAACATATCTGCCTGGGGAAAGTTTAGACGCAAACTCTTAACAGCAGTGTGAATACATTCTACAGATTTTTTGTGTCTTACTTTATTTTATATGCTCATGATCCTAGTTGCTGCTGAACATGGATATCCTCTGCATTACAAGAAAAATATGTACAAAAATTCCCTAAATGACAATTTAAATTCCATTAAAATAAATTTAAATCTACATCTGCAGTTCTAGAGGTAAAGTTGTTTGAAATACATGGAGAACAAAAGCATTCTTAATTCTTAAAATGACAATTTTTACCTAAATCATATCAAATTTTTGACAAGACACAAACTGCTGAGCTTTTGACAGCTCACTACTTAAAGAAGCATATAAGTAGCAATAAAAAGGCTTTAAAGAAGAATTTAAGGGTAACTGTAGCATTATTTTGTTATTCAAATATTTAAAACCCTGCATAAATCAAAGACAAGATACCTAGTTAATTTATAAGTTCCTGCTGAACTTCTGAAAATATTCTAATATTGTTTCACTGCCTCAGTGTTTGCAGTCATGAACACATCTTGACACTGACATAATAGCACATCTTGAATATTTGCTTGCAGTTTTGTGGCCTGCAGCATTAGAGGGACGTGTACCTGATGGAGAAAGTCAAGAGGAGGGTCCTGAAATGATCACAGGGAAGAGACAGAGAAGGGACCAGACAGACCTTATAGCAGCTGTCCAGTACTTAAAGCTGGAGAGGGACTTTTCACTGGGGCTTGTTGTGGTAGGACCCGGGGGAATGGCTTTACACTGAGAAAGGAGGCTTTCCCAGAGGAGCTGGGGCTGCCCCATCCTGGGAGTGCTCAAGGTCAGGTTGGATGGGGCTCTGAGCAATCTGCTCTAGCAGGAGGTGTCTCTGCCCATGGCAGGTGTTTGCAACTAGAAGATATTTAAGTTCCAACACAAACCAGTCTATGATTCTATCATATAAAGCAATACGAAATCAGAAGCATCATTGATACACAATAGCAGATACGTGCCAAATAACCTGTTTATCTAGTTAATACACAACCCCACATTCCTACTGATTGTCAAGCTGTTTTTATTCAGTCATTATTTACCAAACTTGACAAAGAAAGAGAACACAATGTTCATTTCTAATAGCAAGCTGGGGAGAGTTGGAACAATTCTGAAGGTCAAATTTAGAATTCAAAGGGATCATAATAAACTGGAAGAGTAGTGAAAAATCAAATGTAACAATTTCTATATCTTCATTGTCCCTATTTGAGGAAGAAAAACAGCTAATACAAAAATGGAGAAAATACAAGAAAGGAAAGTTATGACTTATATTGGGACAAAGTACCATGAAAATAACAGTAAGTATTTCTCACTGAAAATAGAAGTGCAAGATAAAGTCCAGAGTTATTATAAAGGTATCTAAGCAAATCTTTCATGACAATTTATGTTTTTTCTACAAAAAATACTAATGGTATGATGTCATAGGAAACCAGTGTCACTGATCACATTGATAAACGTCCTTTTTGTCCCATGTCAGTGGGATCAATAATCAGGCCACACATAATGGCCTTTTATAGGTGATTTCTTAAGACCTTTTAAGTAAAGTGATGCAGTCTGAATATTTCCAACAGGTTATAAAACACTATTATTTTAATGCAATACCAGGAAAATAAGATGTAGATGTGAATGGAATAAATATAGTTGCATTTTGAACAAAACTTTTAAGTACAGAAAGTAGAAAACTATATGCAGTATTCACTGCAATTCCTGGTACCAATCACTGCACTTTTTAATCAGTTTATCACATTTTTTATTAGCTGAAAGATAAATCCACATTTTCCCATCCAGTCTGCCTGATCAAGTTTGTGTAATTAGACACTAAAGGTGAAAGATAATAAATCTAAATTACTCATACAAGCTTTACTTTATGTATGTCAAAGTCATTTAATGACAAAACATGAAGGCAAAGTAATATATGAAACTTGTTACGTCACTTGAAGCACATCTGTGTGATATTTGCCTCCATGATTCTTGCACTTGGCTCTCTCATTTTTCTTCTGCACTGTTAGCAGACAGTGTCAAGAATCTGACAGGACCTTATAGCTTTACGAAATGGAGGGACAGGATGCTGTGACACAAGATCAGTGACTAACATTGATGAGAATGTTTTCAGTACTAAGGCACCTCAGAAAGACCAGGCTTACATCACCAGATTTAATCTAAATGAGCAGTATATCTTGATTCAATACATTTGGAAAATACCACCCCTTACACTTTATTGTGTTTCAAATAATAAATATTTAAAAATAGTGTCACATTTGATACAGAGGGAGAGGTACAGTACAGTTAATGAGGAGATTTGAAGACATTAAGTTGGAGAAATCATCATATGAAACCATCTAGATGAAGGAGATGGGCATGATTTTGGTCAATTTACTTGGAAAGATGAAACCTCAAGGAGCTAAAATAAGTTTATCCATGATTTTATTTTTAAAAATCCACATGGTGAGTGCTATCTCATGAGATAAATTTTAATGTAATGTACAATTCTGCCCCAAAATTGGAAGGAGCAGGAAGATGAATGCATACAAAAGCTCAAATTATCATTGCCTAATATAAAGCTTAGGAACTCAGACTATCTATCCCTGCTTGTTAAATGCTGTAATTGCTGTTTACTCATTTTGTTGCTTAGCGTGTTTGTTTTTATTGATTTTGTTGTTGAGTATTTTGTTGCATTTTATGCCTATTGTGGTTTGAGTTTATTGTGTATTTTAATGCAAATGTATTTATGGAAGTGAATTTGTATTGCTGAGGGTCTTTCTATCTTGCTTTTTTTCTTACCAACTTTACATCTGAAATCTACCATGCTGCCCAAAGGACCTCATAGCACACTTGGCTAAGTGACAAGACTGTACTGCATCTAAATGATCTACCAGGATAGAAAGATTGTGAAAATGTCATTCAGAACAGTTTCTAGGAACATTAACATTAATGTCCATGGATTAAGTAAGCAATTCACATGGACTCAGGAAAGCACTGAGAATAATTCAGACAGAATCAACAGAATCTGACCCTCTGTAATCTTAAATCCTGTTCCTGAAAAGTTCTCAGTGATGACAAATCTCTTCATTTATGCTGAATCTGGCAGACTTTAGGTATTTGAAAGACAAAGAATCTGGCAATTTAGCCTAAGCTATTTTTTGTCTGTTATGTAAAACTATGCCAAACTCTTCTTTGCTGGTTTAATTCAAACATCAACTCTCTTCTTAGTAGGCATCCTATATGGATTTTTAGAGGAACACAAAGAGTTAATTTCTTTTTTCTCTGTGCAGTTTCCAACTTGAACATGTCTATGAAGACACTGCTTTGAAGATAGATAACATATTTCAAAGTCCTTTGGAAACATGCTGTAATGGACATTTTAAAAATAATTGGGAGTCATATTGCCAACATAAAA
The DNA here is from genome assembly GCF_028551555.1 of Melozone crissalis. Classification (NCBI taxonomy): domain Eukaryota; kingdom Metazoa; phylum Chordata; class Aves; order Passeriformes; family Passerellidae; genus Melozone; species Melozone crissalis. Next base: position 29,222,100 of record NW_026535796.1, on the reverse strand, counting down.
CAAGACAAATATAGCTTCTTTGGCAGAACTACATGTATATATCTGCTGAGAGCTATTTGAAGTGAAAGTATTATCTTAAAGCCAATTGTCAATCTAAACACAGCCAACAAGCCTGTATCCACAGAGAATTAAGCATCAACAAAGATTTTATTTTTTTACAAAAAACTCACTGTTTGTCTTGTGGTCTCAAGGTATTATAGCAGAAATATTAATGAAATTAGAACAGGACTGAAATCCATATTGATCTTGCATAGGGAGAAAATGGAACAACAGAAATAGTTTTCAAGAATTTAACATTACTAAATTAGAAAAAATCCCTCAGTATTTCCCACATTCTCACAGAAAAATAAATTGGTTTTAACTCTTGATCTCTCTCAATGCTCTCCTTGATGCTAAAAGTCATGGAAAGTTTTGTCAATTACTATAAAAATGTGACCCACTGCTCTTACATCTGAAATATTATGGCCTAAGAAATGGGAACACTATACAATTTAACAGTGCATATTAGACAGGACTTAGAAGTTTCCTTTTCTGAGCATATGTTTGAGAAAAGTATAATAGTTTTCTTACCAATATAGTAAATAAATGCTTTTTTTATGTTTTAGAATGTAATTTAATTTAGGGTTTTCTTCAAAAAAACTATTCTCCAATGACTTGTTAAGGGGTGGTGGCATTTACAGAATTGTAGTAGCTTGGTACTAATAATTTAGCTGCAGTCATCACTAGTCTTTTCTTTCCCTCTCCCTTTCCCCAGGGAGTTAGGTGCAAACCCTGAACTCACCTTTTCAATGAAATGTATCCTTTACATTGAGAAGGGAGTTCTATCACAGGTGCTTACCCACATTTTTGTGTTGTATCACTGGGTTAATGAAACATGCTTCTGCTAAAACCTGGATGAAGTTCATTAACTCATTTATTAAAAGCCATGCACAAAGAGAAGAATGTGTACTGTGTACTAAATTCACTTTTGGCATCCTTAGTTTCAATATAGCAAAACAAAAGGCACTTTTTAATACAATGACAATAAATCCAGACCCTGTGATTTACTGTTTTGTTTTGTAGGCTGTGTGATCTTTCTTAAAAAGGTGTACTCTCATTTAAATTTATGCACTAAACACCTGCTATCAACTATGCAGTATTTTAAAGTTTTATATTCTTTGTAAGTAGATTTCAATATTAAAATCTGTTACAAATTACTTCTACTTGATTAAATTTTATTCTGCAGCCTGTCTGTCTCTGCCTGATGTGTCTGACTCAGTAGCTGAGGAAGAAGTGTCTTCTATCAATCAATGACAGAAAGTGCTGAATCTGAAAATGCTGACTGAGCACCATGGAGGGCAGTCAGGTTTCTGATAGCAGTCAAGGGAAGTCTAAAAATTTCAATATGAGTGTTAAATGCCTTTTCAAAAGATATTCAAAGATTATTCAGGAAGAAAAAATCATGCTCAAACAAAAGTGCTCAAATAAACTCATTGATCTGAGATTGGCATTTACAGAACAAAATAAAAGAATTCTATTACCCCAGTTGAACTTTCTCCAATGACAATGACTAAAACAACAAGGATGTGTTTCATGATTTTCTTCTCAGTATTCTAAATCAAATAGGATTTTAAACAAACAAGAGAGCGAGTTAGTAAATATATTGCAACCCTTTAAGAGTTCATTCATAGATGGATGTTTATAGCAGCATGTCACTTCAGTAATGACTATCTGATATTATAACTAATTTCCTTGAATAACAGCAACGCTATCCATCGCTATGAGACAGTGAATAGTATTCACTTTCATTGCCTACTAATTAGTTTATATGTAAAATATATGCAGAATTTAATTTGTAATAAATATATGCTCATGTATAGTAACAGCCACAGACCTGTACATCCTGTCATGAAGGTACAAAATTATCATTCTAAGAAACAACTGTAATTGTTTACAATTCTGCTTAGGAGGGGCAAATCCTTTCTGTCCAACCTCATTATTTTCCAGGTCATTAATAAAGTTTTCATTCTTCATGTACAGAAATTAGCTATGTAAAATAGCAACTGATGCTAGGAATTGTGCATCTGAATATTGAACTAAGTTTTTATTTTGTAATAGTGTTTTCTTTATTTTGAGATCCTTGTTTTCAAGGCACATTTCTGAAAATACTGGCTTTATAAAATGTAGGGAGCTCCCCCATCAAAGAAGGATTTGGCAAGACCAAAATTGCACAGGTAGTGCCAACAGAAAAGAGCCATGTAGAAGAATAGGAACTGATTTTCTGTAAAGCCAATTGATTTGATAATTGTAGACCATATTGGCAGACAAATTCAAGATGTCATTTAGCAGTGCTTTTTCAAGGTTAATGAATATGCTTGTCTCTGGTTAGTAAGAACAGCATCACTATGGATCACAATTATCTTCTTACAATCATCTGTTGTTTACATTGCACAGAGCAATGTGTCATTTCATAGATACTAAACTACCTATTTTATGTTCTGCCCTGCTCAAGGGAACTTTTGCATGCACAAGGCAAATGGGCTTCACTGAGTTCCTAACATGAAAATTCAAAGTTTTTAAACAAAAATTCTATTTAGGAAGAGAAAAGACCATGGGCCAAAAGCTGGTTAAGAGCTCTGAAGCTGCACTTCCAGAGAAGGCATTTTTTTCCTTTGGTTAATGTCGCACATACAGGATACTTCCAGTCTTTTATATCAGGACTGTGTAGTTGCAATTGAATCATTTTGCATTGGTGATAGTTTAACTCTATGAACTTTAATCACTTGCTTAAATTTTCAATGTTAATTTTTTAATCAATTAGTTATTTCATCGACATACAGTTCTGATGGAGTAGTCACTATCAAATGACAGAGACACTCTCAAAACCTGGTAAACATTCCATTATCGTATGTGTACAAGTAACCAGTTATTTTCTTTCCAGTAAAAGAAAAAAGAACAAAAAAGTACAAAAAAACCCTCCAAAACCAACCATAATCCTTGAATGAGAATATTCATCAACGTGTTACATTTTTTAGCATATTTGCTCCCAGTTTTCTGAGAAATTCATTCATGCTCATTAGAATCATGGTTAAGTTCAGCAAACCAGTTTGTTGGAGTTAGAGAGATGTTCACTCAGGCCTTCTGCTGAATAGTTTCTAGAATTTTATTCTATAATCACAGGTGTTTAATGTTAATGTTGAAAGAACTTAAGATCATAAAATTAAGAACATAAAAGAATGATCTTGCAGACTAGATCTTGCCTTCCAACAAACAGTATCTTTCAAACTCCTCTTTTATTGCTTATGACAACATATATTCATTATTTCACTGAGACATTATATATCCATAATATTAAGTTGAACAAGATCAAACTCTTGAATTGATGAGTTATAAAATATGAAAAAATAAGAAACACGACTCTTTGTCCAAATAAGTAAAATTTTATTCTAAAGAAAACTTAGACATTAATGTATTTTTCCTATTATTACCAAAGCCTTTAATGGCTGAGTTTCAAAAAACAACAGTAATAACAAAATCTCATAAAATGTGTACAGTAAAAATGTAGTAATTCACACTGTGTTGGAAGTTCCTTCACATATTTCTGCATTTTATGTTTTTATGCAGTACAGTAGTAAGACAACACAATTAAAAACAAAATAGTGTATCTTAAAATGCACTTTATTCATTTCTTTGAGAAGTATAATTTTGTTAGGATGCTACTTCATAATATGCTTGTAAATGGTCAACAGTGCATTTGGCAAAAGTAGTATATTCTAAGTAATGCAAAATTTCATTAAAATACAGTTACAATATCTTAATCTAAAATGTAAAAGTACATATTAAAAAAGTGTACAGAAGTATGCAGTCTCATAAATAATGAATTATGAAAAAATGACTTCAGAAAAATAGATATATATCACCTATGAAAACTCACAGCACTCAAAACTCACTTATTTTTCACCTTCCAGTGGGGAGAATTTGTTCATTCACTTTTAAGAGTGGAGTTTAATCTGTGTGTTTTCTACACTATTCTCAAGCTTCCCAACAGAAATGCTATTAATGTAGCTCCTTTTTGCCACTGTGAAACCATTATTAAAATGAACACAAAGACCTAAGCATACCTGCACCTTGCACCAGTCAGCACCAAAACCAGAAGAGTGGCTAAAAATTGCTAATAAATACTTGTTGGACAGAAAAAATTAAATATCTTTTTCATATAAATGCTTTTCTGATACTTGAAGAACAGTGGTCTACAAAAGCTTTCTTAGGCAAGGACTGAAATGCGACACTTCCCCTTCTCCCAAAATTTATAATTTTCAAATGGACACTGATAGAAAACAGAATGACAGAAAGCAAATAAAATTTTTGAAAGTCTTAATGTTTTCAACTTTCCCTCTGTCAAATAATGCATTGTCACTCTTATCCAAAGTACAGAACCTTCTCAGTCCAGTGATAAGAAATTTTAAGATGAAAGGAGAAATTAGCCTTTTCTTTTATGTTTATGAAATGATAGAAACTATTTTTTTAAAAAAGTTATGTCAGTGCAACCTAGTAATTATATTAATTTTTTTATTTTCAAATCTTTCCTGGGTAAGCAACAAACTACATTTGCATCCATCCAAAGAAGTATCATTGTAGAATATCCCAATGTGCCACTCAAACAGGTGGCTAATTAACATGGGCAATTGAATCATTCATTCAGTTAGTCTTATCAATGGAAATAAAACAAGGTAAAAAAAGACAGAAAACAAGTTGAATTTGAATGCATTTTTTGGCTAATAACACAGAATATTTCATATTTACATACCAGTATAATCTTGTGGAAAAGTGAGAATTGCAATGTAATTACCCAGAGGCAAAAGGAAGAATATGCATGGGGTGATGTAAAGATGAAAGGATTTAGTTTGGATGAAAAAACAGTCAAGACCCTTAATTAAACATAAATTAATAATACCGTTACATCAGACTGAAATATTCTTCAAATTTATGTGGGAGCACTTAGGTTCCAGCTCTAAAGTCTGGCATAAGGCAGTTCATGTTGAGCTGGATTCCAGATGTTGTTCTGAAACTTGATGCCAGAAATAGGTTTTGCTTTAGTTTAGAAACCATTTCAATGATTTTTTCAAAGCTCACACGTAAAAAAAAGGCACTTCTTGGTTTGCTGCTTGAACTGTTTTGTCAAAGTATGTCGCTATTAAGTCTAGCATCGTGCCATTTGAAGATTGTGACTGTGAAAAAACAGCTATTTACATAAATGTATTCAGCCATTTTTATGCAGTTTCATTTTTAACTGCATTGATTGCTATCAGCTCTGCTAGATTGCTTTCTTCTAGTCCAATTAAGTTCAGAAAAAATCACTGACTAGACTTTCTCAAAGGAACAAAATTATTGATCATCATATTTCAATACTGGCTCACCACATCCATTGTAGGAAACAACTGAAATCTTAACAGGTACTTTACTCTTGAAAGTACTAAATGTGATAAGAAAAATATCATTACCTACAGCTATCACGTGATTGGTGCAAACTGTGCATCTGATCCAATTCCCAAAAATGTCAATGGCAATGTTTCCATTGATGTCACTGGTGCAAGGTCAGTTCCTGCAGGGAAAGCTGTGTCCATCTGTAATAAGTTGAAAACAAAATGAAGCCAGAATATTACACGCTCCTCTCAGGTACTGGTGACTAAAGGACTTTTGTTAAAATATTTCACAACAGGGTCATAGTCTGGTTTTTGTTTTCCAGTATAGCATCCTCCTTCTATCAGTGCCAATATTCTTGAGAAAAGATAAACTTTGGAAATGAAGGACTGCAATAACTTGTCATTATGGAACCAGGCAAGACTTCCAGCTGCACTGTTCTGTGCCTAAATGCCTAACATGTGTTTTAGGCCAAAAAGAAATGAGGGAGGGAATACTGATACTGGAAAGTATGAGAAAACTTCAGTCAGTGCACAGACCTTACTTAATTAGGAGATAGGATGGAACACAAACATTTACATTTTTAAATTATGAAAGTTCCAAGCACTGGCTCTCAAGGAGGAATGTGCTGACTTCAGCAATATGTTGCAGTCTTGAGCATTTAGCTCTTCTCAGCAAATCCATAGTTTATCTGGACATCTTGGTCACACCCAGTCAAAGCAAAAGGGCTTCCTAAAGAGCTTATGAGAAGCTTCACATCTCAAAATTAAAATACTAATTTTTTCTAATATAATTATGAAAAAAATCAAATTTCTTATTTTGAAAATTTAAAAACTCTTTTGATGTTGCAAAGGATCTCTGAAGACTCTTATTCCTGTTTTCTTCCTTTTAAAATTATGATCAGGAGGGAAGATGGACAAATAAAATTCTAGTTTATTTTCAAATATTTCTTCCCATGGGCATCTTTTTTTATTCCCCAGAAAAATAAAAACAACATGCCATTTCTTTTAAAAAAATATTTAAGGATTGAGGCAAATACATTTTTTTAATCATGTGGTTTTTGTATTTTGTTTTGTAGGAGTGGGAAAGCAGTCAAACGAGGAAAAAAAGAGCAAAACACCCAAAATAAGGAAATGCATAGATGCAGTTCTATGGATCTCAGTTGCCTCTCAGTTTTGCTTTCTGGCAATCTGGTTCATAGAGTCATACTATTCTTGATCATGGCTTATTTAAGCCCACATTTCCATAAGCTACGTAAGTATTGCTTTCACTGAGAATCATTACATCCCTTACAGACCTTACATTCCCTTCTTTTTGGCTTACTGCTTTTTCAGAGATTGCAGCAAGGTCTCTATCTTTCACAAAAACTCCAGACGTGAATTAATTCCCATAACATTCGTTCAGGAAAAAGTCTGTTCCATTGAAACTGAAAAGCATAGTGCATTTTTGTTGCTCTTATTGTGCGGGTCTGATTAGTAAAGCCATTTTGCCAGCACCTGTCATTCTTGCAAAATTTCAGACCCACTTGTAAGAGTGATGATATATTATATCCTCTTCTATCAAACAGTTGTCCAGCAAGTCAATCAAATATGCAGCAAGTCAATGAGAAAAGCTTCATTTTCAATCATCTACTGCATTTTCGCTGTTTGGACAAACAGTAAGACATTTCTAGTCATTCAATATGCAGACATATTATCAAATCCATTCTTTTTTCCAACAGTGAAAAAAATATCCATAAAGGTGAAATCCACAGCAGCAGTAAATTTGACACCATTTTTATGTAATGCACTAAACAGTATACTGATCAGAGGTGACAGGGAAACCATCTTATAATTTTATTGTGCAAACACCCTTCTCCCCACTCCTAAGAGGTGGGTCAAAGAACTAGTTTGTAACAATATTCTCAGTTGTTTAAGCAGACCTTCAATAACTGTTCACAGTTATTTCACTTATGTGAAGTGCACCTGAGAATGACATGTAAATGTCTGTCAGGTGTCTTCCTATGTTTAGACTAAACCAGGGAACAGGAGAAGAGAGAAAGAAATAGGTTTATACCTGGCAACCTCTTACTTGTTAGTGCAGGGCTTCAGTATAGGGTGCAGGTACTATGTTATTTGTTTATAAATGAGATGCATAAGTGGACCTTTCTGTTCAGGAGGAACAATCAGAAGACCAAAAATGACTTACAAGAAGTTATTGTACTGGGGGGGCATTAAAATAAATTAAGTTTCAGTAACATAGAGGAGTCATATCCTTGTTGAACACCCTCCTCTGATAGGAAAAGCACCAGCCCCAAATACTTGATTAGGTGATGCACAGTTGTTTGGCGATTTTGAGTCCCAAGATTTAAGAGGAAAGGCCAGTCCAAACAGGTGCAACACTCCAGTCAGGCAAATGTATCAATTCGGCCTAATTGAAAGAAGAAAAACATACTGAGAAAAGATTCAGGAACTAAAGCAGGAATCAACCCAAGGCGTGAATGCAAACTGCAAGACAACAGCATTAACCTGCAGTAGATCTTCTGAGCAGCAATCATTGCAACTTAACTACTGGCTGCTCTGCTGTCATGTGGAGCTGGCAATATCCAAAGGCTTCATGCAAATGAAAAATGAAGTGGTTGTAGATGGATGGATAGACAGCTTAACAGAGTAGTAACTATACAAAAGTATCAAAAGTATTTTTAATATTTTGCTATGCGGTATAACAAATAAATGGGGCATGGTCAAAGAAACTTCAAAGGAGGAAAGAGGGTTTTGTAAATGTAGTGCAAAAACAGGAGAAAAAAACATGCATGTTCAAAAAGTTAGGTTAACAAAAGAGATTAGAATCATCGACTCCATCAACTGATATTGTCACATAAAATATTAATGATGTTTAAGGGAGAATCAAATTGAATGTGGTTACAGGCTTCAGTGACAGGCAGGACAGCAAATGTTTCCCAGTTATCAAAAAGAAGTGTGAGACAGGAGTAATTAAGGGCTCTGTGCTAGTTTCTCTAGGCTTGAAGCATTGTTAGAGGAATTGTGAAAGTGACAGGAGAATTTTAATTTTGGATATAGAGCCACATCTGTAAAAAAAAGGCAATTTTTCAGGATCAATACAGAAAGGAAAGTTAAACATTATCTTACAGGGGAAAATGTAAATTTAGAAGTGTCATGAGCCAGTCCAGACCTTTCCAAACCAATTCAAATCCAGCATGAAGCTGATTTCTGCCATCTTTGGGGTCGCTGGCATCAGCAGCAATAACAAATGCCAAATAAATGACAGTTAGATATCACAAACATTTATGGAAACAATGGCTACCTTCCTGGCCAACTTTAAAAACCCAAGACTTCGGAAATTACTAGCATACACCTCTGCAACATACAGTGAAAGCCAGGCCATTTCTTCAGATTCGTCCCAATCATTTAAACACTAAGGCTGTCTCCGAGCTGACCAAAGGACTACACTAACCTGAGAAATAAGCATTTCTCAGTTTGAAGAAGTGTTGAAGTTTCATTGGTTTTGTGGTACTTTCCCTTCCTGGAAGAGAGAAAGTGTGGCTGGAATGTTGTAAGCAATATCAGAAATTGATGAAAGCCTTTATTTCCAACTGAAAGCCATTCTCTTTTGAAAATTGATTCCAGCTGATGCATTAGCTGTTGTTTGTGTGGCATTCCTTTACTCACTGTCAAAAATATAAAATATCCATAACTGATTTTCCTCAGATTAATACACTGAAGTACACCTTAAGAATGATAGAGCTCTTATTGTCACAACTAAAAGTTTAAACACTTCAAATTGTATCCTACAAACTTTGTTTGTCTTGAGGAATATCTTTTCATCTGTGGAATGGGTATAGAAAACTGGATGGTAAAATATTTTCAAATGGGAATACTCACACCAGCAACTCACCTTTATTAGAAGTTATGCTTGATTAAACAATTGGTCTATTCATACAGATATTTAGTATTCATACAGATATTTAGTGGCATATTAGAGCCATTTAGTAGCAAAGACAAGTCCCAAAAAACTTTTCTGCTACTTTCAGTATATACTACAGAAATATAGTATTACTATCCCCTATTCTTTTTTCATAAGCTGCTATGGTAACTGAAAATTAGCTGAATATATGACATGAATATACTGTAATTTCTCTTTGTAAAATAAACAGAAGTAAGCAAGGCCTTTAATGATATTTATACCTTTAACATTTTCAATTCAACTCTAAACTTTAGAGATTAAGGTTGCATAGTGCATCTTGAGATAATACTTTAGCATTTTATATACATAGAAATATATATCTATAAAGCTCTTAAAAACAACTCTAGTAATAATACTAATAATATTAAATATTAAAACATATACTCTACATAATACTATAGAGAAAGTGATTCTTACCCAATAGTGTTTTAGTAGCACTTGTTATGTTTCCCAACATCTGATGATTAGTTTCACTATGTATAATAAACACAGTCATCCATTGCCTTGGTTATTAAAGACAAGAGGGGGACATCTTTAAGAGGAGAGGAGAGCTTCCCTCTGTTCCACACAGCAAAAGCCATTGGAAACTATATAGATATTTCAGCCAGCAGTGCACATTCCAAGACAAAAGCAAAGTTTTGTCTCTCTCTCCATTCTTCAACACACTGCAAAGTGTGCAGTGAATGATGTTCTGCTGTAACAAGGTAAAAGATGTGACTTCCAAAAGTTTTCTTGCTTTGGGGAGGAGCTCAAGGAGCACCACAAAGATCAGAAGCCATTAATTAAACCCTAGCAAACCACAAGGCAGTCAGATCCTCACTGTATATGGCCTGAACAAATACTTGGTGGCAGGTGTGGGTCTCTACAGTAATGGCAGCAAAATACAGGCTGTTGTGAAAAGAAATACTTGTGTCAGTCCACATTCACCAGAGAAGCAAATGGATGACATCACTGGAGCAAAGCTAATAATCTGAACAACCCAGCAACCCTGTGGCACATGAACTGCCCTTGCCTCAAATCTCAGGAGAAGGAATCCTTGCTACCAGTAGGGTAGGTAGCTTGGGAGAGGAGTGCAATGAAAGTCTTGTGTAATAAAAAGCTGTTTCCCCCTGCATTATCTTCTGAAGCAAGGGAAATTTTAATTTTGGGAGACATAGGTTGCTTTTTAGAATAGTAAATCCAAGTACCTGGCTGAGGTCTACAATGACACTCTGCATCTGAGCAGTCTGGGATGCAGTCAAAAGATAGATTTAAAAGAAAAAATTAAATTTGACTTTACAATACTCCCTATGCACATTACTGCTAAAACTTTTTTTAAAATTGGTGCACATCATTATTACAATTAGAAATTTTGTATTACAGCTGCATTTACAGCTCCAAAGAGAATATTTAGTAAGTAGAACTATAAAGTGATGCATAGAAACAGAAGGAAAAAATTGGTATCAGTGTTTCAGAAAATGATAGCTGTAAATCTGCAGTTAAGTCAGGGATAGATTTTACAAGGGCTATTCCTTCTTGGCTAAACCTCCTCTCTTATGAGTAATATTGTGCTTTTTTCATTGAATGCATATCTTTACCTTCAAAAAGAGAACATGGAAAATGTTGCCTTTCTGGCTGCTGTGATGCAACATACTTAATAGTACATATACATAGCAGCAAGCAATCTGTTTAATTTTGTGGTTGATAGTAAACTTACCTACTTCTGCTAAAGTAATTCCATTTCTAATAGATTAAGGAACAGATTAAGGTCATTTATTACTTAAACAGAAGATAACATTTACAGACACTTCAAAATTCAAAGTAATTTTCTCCAAACTCATATATTTTTAAGGAAGTTAGTGAGTAATACCTCCATACACTTTTTTTCCCCCACTTTCTCAGACTCATTAGTGTTAGGCAAATTCCCAACTTGTGGTAGTATTGTTGTTCTTGCTGTGGCTGTCATGTTTTTTTGGTATTTTGTGGAGAGTCCAAAAGTCAGGTACCAGTCTCCCACACTGAGAAAGTGCATTTACTCTGTTTAACCAATACAAACCTATACAAACCTCCACATGCCAGAATTTATGTGAATATGAGGCTACAAATGTCATACTAATATGTTATGAATATATATTCTAATATATTCAATTTTTAACTATTTAATTACTTTTTTTTATAAGACACAAGTAAAACAATAGAGATATAAGCTTAATTTTTATTCAGTTTAATTTTTTTTTCATAAGAATGCATTAGGCGCTTAATTTAATATTTGTAATTTCCAGCATGGAAGGGGAGGAGTTGTCTCAGGAATAGGTTCCCAGTTGTTGTAGATATCATTGGAGTACACAAAGTACACACCACAGCACAAATATGAAAGTGCTTTGTGCCAGATGGAGTATGTAAAGTAAGCTGAAAGGCAAAACCTCAGCCAGGCAAAGACTCAGCCTTGGAGACAAAGAACATCAACATTTCCTTAAATCCCGTCAATTATAAAAGTTATTGATAGTCTCATTTGAAGTGCCTTGCTTGGAAATTCAGGTATAAAACAGAAGAAATATCTTGGTAGACAGAAAAATTCAATGTGTAAAAGCAACCTCTGCTTAACTTAGCTTTCAGAATTTGTAAATAAATTTAGCCATTTAAACTATGTCTCATGTTATGTTGATTCTCCGCTTTCATAATAAATCCTGCCCCTCAAGGATATCTGTATCCAAAGTACCTATGCCGTAATGTAGACTATAATAGCCCTCTGTGTTAGGAGGAACAGGGACAGAAATAGATACTGTATGACTAAATGCTGATTGACAGTTCCTTCACATGCTCAACTCTTCTCAAACAAAACTGCAATAAAAAGACTTTGTATCACACTACTCAAGAGATAGTAAAATGTGTAAACAACTGTAACCCTGTGGAAGAAAAAATATACTTTATTATTATCATGACACACTGAAACATTATTTTTCAAATACATTAGCCAGAGATCAAATTATTCGGTGTCTAATGAGAAAGGAAGTGTTCCTTCTCAATTACCCATTAAAATGCTATTTCTAACAAAAAAAAAAAAAAAATCACATGGAAGACTGTTACTATGTAAATACTTAAAGGAAAATATTTTCATGGCATGTGAGAAAGAAACAAGAGGAAAACAGTAGAAAGACGGTGACTGAAACGTCTGCCAGGTACATATCCAAGACAGCTTAAAAGCCCTTATGAAATGAAACCTAGCTTTTGAAGCTGTCAGAGTTTACCACCTTGATACATTATTGTACAAGTCTGAAGCATTCCTTGACAGAAGAACTTTTATAAAGAGCAGCTGAGACACTAGGAAAAGCATAGGGAGCCTCTCTCACAAAATAATGGTTTATAATCACACACATGATAAAGAAATGTATCATCTCAGTGACTGACAGACACTCGTAAGTGCACAGGCAAGACAACTGGAGCCACCACAACAACTGGCTCTCAAGGCTGGCAAAAGACCTATCAACAATTCTGTCAGAAATAAGACCATTTACAAATTGGTGCCCCAATTCTCTCTAACCCCTGCCCTATTTGCTTCCTGTATTTCATTGTCTTGTGTTAAAGCCTAAAAAATAAGGATTAGGTGGAAACTTCCAGTCCATTAGAGAGCTTTAAATGAAGGCTGAAAAGATCTTAAAACATAAAATAATTTAAACAATTAAAAATAAAAGAATAATAATTTGGGGGTTTTTTGTCCATAGGCAACAACATGTTTTTCTTGAAGAATAAAAGGCCCAAGAACAAATAGAAAAAAAACCCTGGATAGTTCATGTAACTGGGAATATTATATGAATGATTTTTAAGAGCTCATTAAGATCATTATCGGCAACACTGCAAGGTAATCTTTGAGGAGCATATAAATAGAAGGGGAGCCTTTAAGTGCAAAAAGAATGAAACATGCAAAACTTCTAAAAAGAAGGTAATAAAATAATAACATTTCCTATAAATGAGCATGCAGGTAGATAATAACTGGACAAATGGGCAAAACAAAACCTTACTAAGGACCATAAAAATTAAAAAACATCCCGCTCCTTTAACAAATTGAAGACAGTTCCTCGCTACAGGAAACTTTTGGTCTGACTAGATGCAACCACTTAGGATCAGCAGCAGGACTAGGTAAATAAATCTGAAAATGCTACCAAAGATCCTAAAGATGGATTAAGCCAGCCACATATTCCCAAGTATATTTACAAAAAAAAAACCCCAAAAACACAAAAAACAAAACAGAAAAAAACCAAAACAAACCAAACCAACAAAAAAAAAAACCAAAAAAAACCACCCCAAAAAACAAAACAAAAAAAAACCAAAAAAACAAACAAAAAAACCCCAAACCAAATAACCAACCCAAAAGGCATTTCATTTTGCCACCATTGCTATTGTTTCTGTATTTATTATTAGACCCAAAAATTCCATGTTTCACTTATGATGCTTCTCTTGAGAAATCAATTTTAGTGTTACTCCAGTAGAAATTCTGTTGCCCTCCAGCGAGATGAGAATCGGTGGATAAAGGCTCAGGTCTCTTCTCACCAAAGACTCTAAGCATGTTTCATGACTAAATTTGTGGTAATTAGAAATAATTTACTAAATTTAGTAGCTCATGCCTCTAATACCAACTACTTTTGAAGCTGTGGCAAGTGGAACACAATCTCACCTTTCCCCACTCCACCAAATTCGGTGGAATTTGAGTTTATGTTAGAGTTTTGTGAAGTTGGTACACACAGGGCCAGGAAGGACTCTACAGTCATAAGGGTGAAAGTGTAAGCAAAGATAGAGCAAAATAGAAGCTAATTATCAATTACTGTCAATTTTCCTTCACTATTTTCTCCTATTCTTTGTTGCGTGGTTTTCCAAATGGCATTGTCTTGATCAAAGTAGACACCTTTCAACCATGTAAGGACATGAACTCAAACCCTAGAGCAGCAAATAAATCATAACAATCTAAAAAGTAACTGAAAAATCAGACAAAATTCAGACTAAAACAACCTGTGCTTTCACCTATGACATTATTCAAGTATTAACCAGACGTATTAGAAAACAAAGTTCCTTTGTACCATTTAATAACCTGACAACATAATCTCACCTACCCAATCTTGGAGCACATCATCTACTGCTTCTTAAACAATCATGTAATAGAGCTATCACGTATGCAGGTTTTATGAATACACAATTCAAACCCTCTAAGATTTATACTCGGCATTATTTTTCAGAATTACAGCTCACCAAACAGGTCCAAACACGAGCTGCCGACCCTTAGGCTTCCAAAAGGCATGAATCATGTTGTAGAAGAGTTCTCAACTTTACAGGAAAATTATTCAGTTTGGCAAGTACATAACCTAGTGCATGCACAGTTGGTATAGTGCATCTGGAACACATATAATCCTCCCTGTATTTGCATACACCTATTTTAGAGCAGGATAATTAACACCTCAGATATTCCTGAACAAGTAGGGCTTCAGAAACAGTTTTGAATCTTACTCTACAACAGTCCCAGGACTGTTGAAATGCATAGGTAAATAGGAGTCTAATCCTGAACTCCTCAACATGTAACATTGTTTCAGCAAGATAAGCAATACTCACAAAGGAAATAAAACAATTTTCTTTAAATTAAGCTAACCAAGTTAGTTACACAGGCTTAAGATCATCCAGATTCACTTCTACTTACTTCTTACCTGAACCACACATCCAGCTAGAAAGAAATTGCTTATTTTGAGCAACCAAATGCACCATCACTTAACAGAACTTGGCAATGAGGGAAACATGAGAATTTATTCCACATGGAATGGGACTGAATATGCAGTGCATAGGTGATAAGGCACTGCTGCCAAGTACCAAAAGTAGCCTAGGGATTAAAGTTGGGGTGAAAATATGCAAAAATCAACACAAGAAGGCCAATTATAAATGCAAGAAATGCTCTTTAGTTCCAGTTTAATTGATAATCAATCTGGAAGTTATAACATGTTCTCTCCAGAGAGGGAAGAATCTGACCAAAGTGAACATAAACATTATTCTCAAGCAGTAAGATAGCAGGTGAGTAAGTAACCTTGCAATTGAAATTTAAATTAATTTCTGTAGAAATTGCATAAATCAGGGTATTAACTCAAATATTTGTCACATATTTGCTGAATATCAATGCATAAGAAGAAGAACTTCCAGTGAAGATCTAAATCCTAAAATTTCTCCAGTAGCTGAAATTGCTTACATAGGTCAAGCTTTTTGCAGGTATACAAGTTTTTCCTCTCTTGAAGAGGCTGACCAGATCCCAACATCCTGTACAACACTGCTGATGCAAAGTGCACCTAGCAGATCATAACAGTGAGGAAAATCATCCAGTGGCCCAGAACCAATTTATCACTTTTCTTTCCAAAGCATTTTCAACTATGTGCATGGGGTTGGAACTTGTACTAGGTGACTCCTCTGGCAGATGTCCGGTCTAAGGTCAGCACAAAACCTCCTTCTTCAGTTTCATTTTTCACTCGCTGTGTGTAACAAAAGAAGAGCTAGAGTTAGCATTTTAAGGCACTTTTGAAAACATGGTATTGGAAAGCTGAAAGAAATCATTAGCACTGATTCAGTGCTTCCTAAAACTAATCTTACATATATATATATATATATATACATTTGTTTTCACAATGAGTGCTTTAATCCTTCATCTTAAAACTAAGCAAAACCCCAAAACAAAAAAAGCCCAACACTGATGAGCAATCTTGCAATAGCGAATCAGTGTGCACACATGAGGGAAAAACAAATGCAGTTGGGAAACAGATTTCGGTGTCAAGTTTCCCCAAGTGTTGTTATAAATATCAGGAAATTAAAAAATGCTCTTAAAATGCATGAACATTATTTAGGTCTTTAATCTGGAAGGGGCATGATTGATTTTGCAGGGTGGAAACTGCCAACTGTACCAGTGCCTGCAGATGGAAGGGGCCGGCACATAGCTGCCAATTTCAGGGAATGTATTTCAACTACTCTCTAAAATGGATTGCAAAAGCTTGTTGTCTTCTGCTCGCTCCTCCAGGCTCATGCTGCACTAAACAGCTTAGGGGGAGAACAGCATCAGTCTTTTCCTGAAACAAGAACAAGTCACAGAACACGGCTATTTTAGAAATGCCAAAAAATTAAAAACCTAAACCTCTGAGAGCAATGGTGCCACAAGCTGAATGGGAAATAATAGACAACTCAAATTTAAGTCTTACTATTTACACAGTGGCCATTTTGAATGACAGTGAGAGGAAAACTGACCTTTAAATGTAAAGTTCACTTTTACATCCTTATAAATTATCATACAAGGAACAACATTTTCTGGAAGCACAACTTCACTGTGTGAAACACATTCTTGAAGTTCCTCTTGCACTGCTGGAAAACAGTAAAATATGAAAAAGAATAAGTAGACCAATTTTTCAAATTAGACCATCTTTAAATACAAATGTTCTTAAATCTCAGCTTCCTCACTTTCCTAAATATCTCGGATTTGAAAATCTGGTTTCTGAGATAACATTTTGGATGGACAACTTTAGACTATCAGAGCTGATAGCTGATGGTCTCCAAAGCTTCTCATACAGCCATTATGTCAGTGTAGAGAGGATAATTTATTTTTTCCCCAAGTAACAATCTTGGCTTTTTTTTCTCCTTTCAGTTGGGTAGTAATGCACATCTCTTCCAAATTTTTGTCTTAGCTCTTCTCCTATACTGAAAAAATGCTATCCAGTAACAAAAGGAAATTAAGTAGTGCAAAGCCATCTTTCTAAGCCATTTTCTACAGTTTTGTTCTTTCAAAGATTATCTGTTCTCTTTCCTTCTACTTTGCACTGGAAACTGTGCTTATGCCAGCACCTTGTTAAACTGATTGCTGAGTCCTTTCCTCTGGAATTTAGCACCACTACAGCAGGTTAGCAACAGAGGCTGTCTCAAATGTCTTGTGTTAAGGACAGATCTGAAAAGTTATCTGCACCGTGGAGTAAAGCTGTTTTGCTGGCAGCAAGAATACTAGAATGGATATAAAGTGTCTTGAGAAAAATTGTCTTTAGGACTGCATCCCATTAAAGACATTTGAGTGGAATTTTGTCTCACTGGTTCCAGCAGGGGCAGAACATCATTCCTGCTTTAGTTCTACTGGTATAATACATATCTACATATGTGACATCAAAATAACTAATTCTCTCCCTTGTAGGGATTCTTCCTCTACAATCTTTTTATTTATCTACAGATATCATTTGCAGACTCTTGTGCCACTACAGAAACAAAATTGCTTGTTCACATTCTTCCCCAGTACATAAGACAAAGCAAGGTGCAAGATAAGCCCTTTGCTGTCTTTCTAAAACACTCCTTTCACGCTCACTGCAGGTTTGTGAGATATACTCTAACATCATTTGTTACATATTTCATACTGCAATGCCATGCTTGATTACATCAATCTATACAAAACAGAAACTGGCAGCCAGTCTCCCAATTTCTGCCAACTGTAAAGGTTAACATGTACGTTGGCATAATGTGGGTGTGTAAATAAGGGAATTTGTGTAGTCCTTTATTTAGCAATGTAAGAAAACATATTTCAGGTCGGAGATGAATAGTTTTCCTTCCCTCCAGGTGTCTATTTTCTATTTTGGAAATTTCAAGGAAGGGATTAAACATGCACAAGCACTACTTAGCAACAAAACACTAAGGAACCATACTGTGTGTACTATAACTTCATTTCATAAGACTATCATCACAAACTGCCAGTATTTCATCACTGCCAAGATGTCTTTGGAGAGAGACAGGAGAAGTCAAGGAAGTGGCTCTCAAGACACCCCCAATAAGCTCTCTGCCATCACTCAAGCCTCCCATAAGGCAAGTTCACCATTCCCAGGGATAATTAACAAATTTACTTCTAGACCAACAACCTTTAAGAAAAAAAATATTTGCCCAATCGAGCAGGTTTATGGTTACAATTTTTCACCTTTAGAAGTTCTTATTATTGGAAAAGTAAAGACATAAATCAGTAACTGTCTTAATCAAATACTGCCTGTATAAAACAAAGGTATATATGTTTTTATACTTTTAAACTAAATATTTTCTAACCTGATGCAGAAATCCAGAGTAAATTAATCTAAGGTAGCTGATATTTCTCTTGATATTTTGTTCTGGAATTGCACTAAATAACTAAACTCTTTGGCATGAATAAGCAGTTATTTAAGAGTAAGGATGAAAATTAATTACTTGATATACCTGCGTCTGTTTGTTTAGTTTATGGTTTCTGCAGCATTTGTGGTGATGACTAATAAACAAAACATTCAAATAAAGATCCACAAATTTGAAGCAATAACACTTTGCCATCCTTCTACATATACTTTACTGCCTTCCATGAATTATAAACTACTGCAATGGATTCCTCTGCAAAACTATTAGAAAACAAAAAAATGACAAGTCATATGAAATGCAGACTGTGGTCAGAAGGTAGGTGCTTTTGAAGGCCCTAGTCTCCTTAGTCTCCAGGATGAGATGTCAGAACAGAAGGGAAAATGTAAAAGTTTGCAGCACTCATTAGAGGTGGCATGAAGGTGATCACACCTTTACCTGTGTAATGGCTTAAACATTAAAGGAGTACTAATCCAAAAGAAAGGCACTGTCTATATACCCAGAAAAGTATCTGCAATAATTGACAGCTCTTATGCATAATCACCTCTGCTTAAATACAGAACACTGGTTCAAGACATTCCCTGTCAAGAATCAATAGCCTAGAGAAACAGAAAATACAAAATTGGAGCTTCACAGAAAAGTTCTACCTACATCTACAGCTCCACCTTTAGCAAAAATGACTAAGCAAAAATAAGTTTTCTGTTTAAGCAGCTATGAATCCATTGACATTATTTTTGTTCTGTTTTGCTGCTGTGATTGCAACATAAGGGTCAAACACTGAAAGGTATATATTCTTAAAGAAAACGTGATGAGCACAAAAGAAACCTGTATCACTTTAAAATGGATAACCTGTGGCTGCATATCATTACTAGAACTGATACAAGCTGCACACATACCCAGTACATACCCTTACAAAGTGAAATGTATTTGAGTTTGGTGTACTTACAACTGTCTTTAGATAAAAAGGGTAAAATTTGTAGAAGGCAATTATAGAATCAAAGAAGCAGAGCAATAATGTGAAAGATTTTATCTTGAAAATGTTGGATGAATGTTATGAAGTATTCTCCAAACAAAATGGCCAGTTGGAGATTTTGAATGGAAAGTATAAATTATAAGGTTTAGGTGTAGCTGCAGAGCATAGATCATTTTTCTTATATTCTGAAGTGTGATGCCAAAGAAAAAAGATTTTCTGATGTGACTAATAAAAACAAAAGCTGAAGTGCAACAGGAAAAATTGTGATTAGATAAAAAGAAAAGATTTGTGATGGGATTGCCAGAGTTACTTATTGAAGAATTACTTAAGAACTACTTATTGAAGACACTTGTAAATCCAAACAATATTCCAGTATGCTTACATTGGGCCGTAGTAAAAAAACCCATTTAGATTGAAGGTTCTAGTGATAAGAAAACATGAGAAAATGCCACCATCTGATCAACACTTAATTAATTTCAGTAAATATGAAGCTATTTTAGTATGTCAGAATATGAATATACTGCAATTATTTTTCTTCTTCAGGGTAAGACTAATTTCTTGAGGAGAAATTATGCTCATCTTTACATATATTACTGTGAAATTAATAATGAAAACCTACATCAGAGATTAAGGTAGGGTGTGCTAAACAGATTCTTAAAAATGTTTAAGAATTATTGTATTTTCTATTGTAAATATAAGCAGATAGATAGACTAAACCTTTTCATGGTAGGAAAGTCAGTTAACTAAATGGTATTTGTAAAGATCAGCTCAGAAACTGCAAGTACTGCAACTGCATATTTGCACAGTGCATGCCAGAGTGGACCCTAATATCACCTGCAGCCTCTAAACACTACTGTACTATTGCTCTTAATAGTAATAACAACAACATTCATCTTATTGGATACAGCAGTTTCTATTTTTGTATTCACAGTAAAGCTTTAAAAATTTTCAAGGCACTTTCAGAGGTACTTTTTCTTAAAGATAAAAAAAATCCCAAGTGTTTAACTATAATCACTATTGGGAAAATACATTAGTAATGTACACTTTAGAGTACTTCTGAAAAGCTACACTCCTAATACCAGGTAAATGATATATGTTTTAGAAACACTTATGAATGCCTATTCACTTATTAGTCTGGCATGGCCTCAAAACAGTATTGGCTAAACAATAGTGCTTCCATCATGGTTTTGTGTATGGTCAATGAAGTAAATAATATGCATTTTTTTAAAGCGCTTGAATGGGTGCTTACACAGCAGTTTATTCAGACCCATTATGGACATCCAAGCAAATAAATGTTCCAAAGTCCATAACTATATATTTCGTAAATACAGTGCAGCTAGTTTCTACAGAACAAATAATAGGCATTGTAACAATACCACATGCACAGGGGTTTATCCAACAATGTACTTCGCCACAAAACAGATTTCACAACTTCTTGCTGGCTTTTTCCCCTGCCCCCATAATTTCTTGGTTTTGTTTTTAAAGAAAGGTGCTAAAGGGGAGAACATTACCTTTCAAGAAGCTGTTACACTTTGAGAATACACAATCATTATGAGAAATAATAACATGAAAGAGAATTTTTTCTTGAGAATCCCTGTAAAATCCCTGTAGGCCCTTTTTTGATCTCACCATCTTACTTTGACCACCAGCTGACTCAGATGAGCTCTGCAGTTGAAAACCACAGTTTTACATTAATGGCATTTGCTGTCATTAGAAATTCAGGAAGGGTTTTGTATCTGAGTACAAATACCAATGGAGAGCAAGTTCTTTAATAATCTGATGCATAGCTAGATGTGGGCAAGAGCTTGCCTTTTGCAGCCATCCTGAAAGCTCTTTAACCTTTATTCTTCTTTCCTTCATGTTTTAGGAATGCTAACAGGACGAATGATACCTTAGGGAAGAAACAAATAGCCACTGATCAGAATTGCAGATAGATAAAGGGATAAGATTAGAATCTTGTATCTGTTTTCTAAGAAGCTGGGAGCCATTAAAGGAGGACAAAAAACTGATTTTGGCTACAGTGTCTGTGCCACAGTGACAAAAAAATGTCCCAATTAATTTTTCACAGACCTTGAAGTGAATAAAAGACATGGATAGAAGGGAACAAAAAAGGGGAAGAGAGCCTAATCAAGAAGAGTTCTTCAACAGAAGCCCAAGACAACAATAAGTTAGAATTTTTTGAGTGTATCGGGATATCCCATAGATATTTAAGATAGGCTTTAAATAGTCAAAGTAGACAAACTAAGGCTTTTGACTTCTAGGCCCCTAAAACGATGATTTTCCTGGGGCCGAGGCAGACTAGTTTCAAAGAACAAAAAATGTCCTAATCTCTTAGAGATGGAAAAGGATTCTATATTCCAAGCAGCCTGTAAATTTGCAGCAGTCTGATGATATATGAACATGACACCCTTGTAAGTATTGAAATTAAATTAAAAATAATGAACTACTTAAAGTCTATTCATGGATATTCCTGACAGAATCTACGTGGGCTTGGGAGAAAGGAAAATTTGCTAAATTCATAATTCACTTAGGAACAGTTTGCTCAGTGTATGACCCATTTAAATGTTTTAAAATGTACATTTTTTACCAGTTTTATTCCTTTTTAGTCTTCAAAGAGCCATTAAAATCACTTTTTAAAGGTCCAACAAAAGAGCTAAATGAATACAGAAGTGACACCCTTGATTTCAGAAAGGCTATGTACTCACCAATGTACAAAAGCCTGAGTATAATGACTTCAGTCTCTTTCCAGGGGTGCTAAGGTAAGAAGCATTACAGATGAACTGGTTTTATGATACATGACCATTCTACTTCATCAATTGCATAGTGTCTTTTCTTGATGCTCTGTTGAGAAATATAGATCAAAACCTGCTTTGTTGACACTAGAATTGTTACTGTAATCCACATTTTGTAAGTTTGGGAGAAGGATATTTAAGAGTGTCAGGAGCAATAGAATATTCTGGGAAGTTTTCAGAACAAAATAAAAACATTAAATTAGTCCATAAATTTATGCTCAATACAGCAGAAATTGACATGTGTTTATCTATTTAATTACTATATCACTTTTCTCATGTAATTTATCTAATTTCTTTGGGGATCTTATCAGCGTCTGTAAACACCTGGCTGAAAAGTGCAAAGCAGACAGAGCCAGGCAGTTTCCAGTGGTGCCCTGTGACAGAACAAGAAGCATTAAGCACAGGCTGAGGGAGAGTCCCTCTGAGTGGGGAACACTTTTTAACTCTGAGGATGACTGAGATGCTCAAGGCAGTTGTGGGCTCTTTCTCCTTGGAGCTGCTCGAAGGCCATGGGTCTGTGGTCCTGGGCAAGCAGCTCTAGGTGGCCCTGCTTGAGCTGCCTGGCATTAGATGACCTCCAGTGGTCCTCCCAACCTGCACCTTTCTGAGATTATATAAAAGCTGTTTATTCCAACTCATTTGTTTTAAATTGTTCATTCCTGTCTCAGTCGGATAATTTTCATACAAATTGTGTGTCTCATAAATTTTTATGAATAACGTTTTAATCCACAAGGAAATAAAATTTTTTCTCATTTCTTTTTGTGTGTGTGTGTGTGTGCGTGTGTGTGACTTAAAGTGATAAACTTAATGGCTATGAATTCCTCATCCCTGGAAAAAAATTTACTAATGCTATTTTTCTGTTGTTTTTTTCAAATTCGGAAACTTACTTTGAATTTTGATAATTGTATCAGACAATGAATGACTGAGACCTATTATACAATCCCTCATGAGATATTTTTCATCCTAGATTTTATTAAATAGGAATATTAGTAGTACTTCATTCAAATCAGTGTAAAATTTTATAGTACAAAAATTCATCAGGAATAGTTCATTTTGAATATACTTGCTCCTATACCAATAAAACAAAATTGTGATATGATTTGTGCTTAATTTTAAAAAACTGTTCATCTGTTTTGTCGTAATGGTGTTTTCACAAGTCTTTTGGTTCTATGAAGCCACTAAGGTATTTTCTAAAGTAGTTGCATTGTCCAATATCATGTGAGAAGTAACATTATTGGCCTACTTGGAAATGTTGTGAAACTGGCAGTGCAATCACTGCATCCTGCACTGTGGGCTCTATAAGAGGAGATACTCGCTACTCATCAAACCCTAGACTAAACTCATGGAATATCCTGAGTTGGAAGGGACCCATAAGGACCATCAAAGTCCAGCTCCTGGCCCTGCACAGAAGAGCCCCAAGAATCACACACCCTGTCTCTCAGAGAGTTGTCCAAACACTTCTTGAACTAAGGCAGGCTTGGTTAACTAGTCTGGTTAGCTGGCAGCCACACATTTGTTCTGCTGTGCTTCAAGGATTAGAAAGTCAGTTAGAGAAGAAAAATGAACATGCAAAATGTCGCATGTTGCAAAATTTTGCAATTTCAACCTAATTCACATTATCTATATCATGATGAGAACTGGTTAGAATGGGCTAATTTCACTCTGCAGAGACTGAGATGAGATGAGATGAGATGAGATGAGATAAGATGAGATATGAGAGTTGATCTCAAGACTTTTCTTGCTGGCTATGACTGTTCTCAACATAAGTTTACCATCCAGCTGAAAAAAGTCCATTTACTTTGCAGTAATGATGTAGTCACAGGAGAGTCCTCAAATTTTTTTATCTCTTTCCCTCTGCAAAACAGAAACAAAGTTTTCCTCAAAAACTAAACCAGAGTAGCCCTAAAAGATTTTACAACCACTTGCTTCTATCAGAAAAGATTCTCCTACCCATACACAGCTGGTTTTCATCTCTCCTTATAAAAAGACACTGTAGTAAAATGTTCATTGGATATAAATTAAGCACCCTTTTGAGTCATCTGTGCTGCATACAGGCAATAACAAGCGAGTTACTGAAAATTAACTAGTTACATTTGAAGAAAATACATCGCTTTTAAAAAAAACTTTTAAAAGTTTTTCCCTTTGTATTTTTTATAATTGGTAATAAGTGTAATACATGGACTCCAGTAGGAAACATTTTCAGTTCCTCATACCTGGCCATAAAGCAGTCTAGTCTTTGTATTTGGTACTTTTTTTGACCATGTTTCATAAAAGGGCATCCAAGGGATAGGATTTAATGTAATTTGGGAAGTTGTTTTTTTTTTTTTTTTCCTGTTAGGGTTTGAAAACATTGCTGTTGTCAGATAACTAAAGTCTGCTCTTCACTGCACCCACCCCCTGTGCAGAACTAGAAATCCAGAAATTGCTTGTCTTTTAAGAATAACTGTGAGTCCATAGTTAAGACATTTAATAATCTTTTTAAATGTTTTCCTATAATTAATCTTGAATTTTTATTCACCAGTTTTTGCACCAGCTTTTTTCTGCCTATTTTCTTGTCATATGACAGCTTATTTGTGGTTCAGAAACCATATTTTAAGGATAATGGGAATATTTCTACTGACATGCAGACATATTCAAGATTTTATTAATTATTTACATTTTTATCTATTTATTAAGCATTTTTTTAAAGTCTTGAAGTGCTTATCCAAATCAAATTTCAAGTCCTGTAGCATATCTACTGGTTTAAAAAATATGCATAGTAAAAGATGAAGGAGATATAAATTAAAAGATATAAGAGAAACTACTGGAAGAACATAATGTTTCTGCAAGGCATATCATCTGTTACTGAAGATAAAAAACTATTAGCAGTAAACTGTGTTATTGCAGCTGTAATAGGTGGCAACAAAACCATGATAGAGGAAGAAGTGTAGACACCCAAAAGTTAAAAAGATCAGTAGATAAGTAGAATGTTACATGATAGCTGAAATGAGATACTCTGAGAAATTAATTTTGCACCATAATATGCCAGCAGACCAATGTGATTTGAGACTAACTTTAATACAAGTTGAGAGTCAAGATATACAAAGTGAAAAATGCTGGTAAACAGCAAATGACACCCACATCCTCAGACGGGGTGATTTGAGAGGTATCTTACAAAAATCCCTCTTGCTCCGAAGACTTTTTCCTACTGAGACAAAATAAATACAATAAAGATTATTTCTTGTTGTGAAAGAGCATTGCCTACTCTGGATATCTGTCTTTTCTCCTTCAGCTTTTAGTGAACAGCCAAAAATATGTAAATTTTTAAAATTATGTCAATTTTTAGGAGTGGCCACCAATCTTGTACAGACACAACCACAAACATTTTAGGTAGGATTTTATTTGTCTCTATTAAGTCAATTCCATTTAGACAAGAGTCTAAATGACAAAAAAAACCAAAAAAAACCCAAAAAAACAAAAACAAAACAGAATGAAACAAAACCAAAACCACAGGAAAACCCAGGAAAACAAAACACAAGAAAACAGAAAACACCCAAACAAGCCCTGGATCTAAATTTAAATCTGAACATATGGTTTTCAGATGTCATTTACCACACACTTGCTTTTTTGTATTTTTCTTCAGTAATTCCACCTTTACACTTCCTGCCATGGGTACAAGCATCTCTGGTCAAATTTTAAGGTGTTTAAAAAGCAGAGTAAGGGACAACTTTATCGTGTTTTGATGACACAGTATATCTGATGTACCTCTGGTGCAGAGTCACTGGAGACATTGGACATCCATTTTTGTGCCATAAATCCAGGGCACATCAGCCTTGCTGTGCATATAAACACATGCTGTTTCTGGCTTCCCAGAAAAGGGAAACACTGCTCTGGAAAGGTGAAATGATGGCTAATATGTTAGTCTGAGAAACTGAAATCATCATTTGTAGTACACAAACATACTGGTAAGAGTGCATAACTGGAAGCTAGAAAAGAATCTTTGCAATTCAATACCTCAGAACACCAAGCTATTAAAGAAAAGACAAAGTTAACTGAAATTTGATTTTAGTCTTACCAGTTGGAAAAAGTGCTCACTTTCTGATAATTAAGTAGTTAAAATTACCTATCCAGGTACAGTAAAATTAGAAATCAAAGACCCTTCTAATAAATAAATTGATTTCATATTTAAAATGTGCAGTAAAGCAATTGAACTTATTTTTCTATTTCAAAATATGAAGGAGCTTCAATATTCAAAAGTTATAAGACAGAGTTTTGTATACATA
The DNA here is from genome assembly GCF_028551555.1 of Melozone crissalis. NCBI lineage: Eukaryota > Metazoa > Chordata > Aves > Passeriformes > Passerellidae > Melozone > Melozone crissalis. The sequence goes on along the minus strand of NW_026535796.1, from coordinate 29,195,596 downwards.
TACATATCTGTTTATCCTTCACTTGAAACCCTTTTTAAAAATTTCATTGTTTCAAAATATTCTTCTTTATTTTCCTTCCATTGATTTTCTCTATAGACGAATACCCGTCCTTGCTCCTTTTCTCTGCCTTTCCCAAGTGAAGCAGCACTATTGGAAAGAAAGGCAAAAAGGGAATGCTATTAACCACAGCTGACTCTGCCCTAGTCTTGGCCTTTATACAGAATTAGTGCAACATATGGCCTCAGATAAGAGCAATACATCTGAGCAGGGTCTGACAGACAGAACTACCTCTAGGTATGCCTGTGAGTGGCTTTAACACACCTGAGCGCATTGCTGGATTTGTGCTTTGGTCCTTAAAGCATGAGAGCCTTTCATTTTTCAAATTGTTTAGGCCATCCTTGTGAAGGGTCTAACAGCAACAGACTTTGGGAGGGTAAGCACCCAAAAAGGGAAACCTACCTAGCTTAGAATCTGCTTGTTGAAATTAGGAAAAACTTGTTAAAGATTCACTTAGAGGAAAGGAACAGATCATGGTTGCAGTCATTTACTAAGGTCTGCATTGTTGCACAAAATACAACATGGGAATCTTTTACACACATGGTGGTAATACCTGAAACACTGAATGAGCTCTCTGACTCACACAAATAGGCAAAGAATTGACACTAGATAAACCTGCTTTTCTGCTCTTTCCTGGATGTTTGATAGCTATCCCTCCTCTGAGATAGCCTTCTATCACAGTCAGCAAAAGGGATGCTGCTCTCAGCAACTTCAAATCACAGCCTTAGTGCCAGCCCAGTCTCAAAAGGTGTTTAAATTGAGTAAACTGGGGCAGCTGGGGCATAGCCTTATATTCTCTTTTGTCTTCTGTTGCAAAAACTATAACCTTGGCTAAAGGAATGAGCTAGCAATAGAAAAATATCTGCAGAAAGACTCAGCAAATGACATTTGCTAGACATCCTAGGCCTACCTTAGGATATTTTTTCATACTGGCTCACAGACTGTTTAAACTTTTAAAAGAACATATTTTTAATTGATGGAAATATGATTCCTATGCAAGCATGCCAGTACATCCAGTAATGCCAAATAGAGTGCTAACATTCTGAAAACTTCAGACTTTGCTATTGTTATCACTCAGCAGCTGCTGCATTTGGTGTGATCTGTACACAAAAAGCAGCTAAAAAGGCTTGTTGAATTTTTTTCCCCCTATATTAGATGCCCTTTTCTTCCACCTGCTTCATAATTAAAACTACATGACCTCTTATTTACTATGAAGAATCATGAAGATATCATCTTTCATATAGGAATTTACACATGGGGAGACTCTTTCTCTATTGTCCCTCAAATAAAATTCTAACAACTTTTGAATGACACAGACAGAACTACAAACAATATCTTAATGTTTACTTAAACAAAGTACAGCATGATCTAAAGAAAATTTATTACTAGACCAGCTATAAACAGAATAAAATACCATATATTTTCCTCTTTCCTGAAAAATTTACATAAAGTCAAGTGAAATCTAATTTGCCGTTTCTATAGTGCTGAATTGATTGGATAATGGTAAGACTTCCCAAAGGATTAAACCATTCCTATTTGAATGCTGATTAGTCTGACAGGGTTTTATTGACAGTGCATGTATATATTAACACACAAACTCCTGCCACTTCTATTAATTCAATGTGGAAAATAAATTTTTAGCAGAGACTCAGATTTCATGTTTATAACTTGACAAATTAGTTTAGTGCTGCTGTGGAGATAGAATCAAACTGCTGTGTTTACACTATGTTGCCTCTTCAACTATGACTATATAAAAACAGCATTTACGAAAGGAAATGGAAATTCACTTTAGACATGAATACTCTGCTCAAGTAAAAGTTCTGGAATTTAAGAAGCACTTAGTTGCTGCATTAGGCCATTTAGGATGTTTCAGCGTCTCAATTGACTGTAATACCAATCTGCTCAAGTGCCCTGTTAATGACCTTCCATCTCACAGCAAGCTCAGGAATTCAGTGTTTATACTTTTCTCTTTTTTTGTAACTATACCATGAACAGACTGAAGGACAGATCCTTCTTTCTCTCACTGCTGTGGCAGAAGTATGTAAATTGTTATCACTTCAGACAAAAACCCTCTAACCTTCCTGCGTCTTAATGAAAATTACCATTGGCAAAAATTAGAAAGAGGGAACCGATTCAAATAGGGTGTTAAACATGAAGAAAAATAGAGTTTTAAATGTTGATTCTAAATTTTTAAAGATTGTATAAATTAGCTCCATGTTGGAGCATGAAGCATTCTTAGTTTTGTGTTATTGTTCTAAATGAATGCCTATAACACAGTAATATGTATCTAGACTGAGAACACCACTACCATTTCTCAAAACACTCCCTAGAATTTTAATATAACTAGTAAGCAATGTAAGATATATATATAGGGAGAGAGGATTGGATCTGTGCCACTGATCTAGCTTCACCGCAGTCAAAAATATGAGTCATTTTCACAAACTTAATATAAGATCCAGAGTATCTGCTATGTTAGCAAACCAGAATACTTAATCATCTACCCTGCCATGTCTTCACTTCCCCAAATGGACTAAGAGCATGAGAAAACTTCTTTGAATATCACTAGCACTTGTCTGCATTGCTTACATTTTATTGTGGCAGACTAATAAAAATTTGAGTTAGAGTATTTTGAAAAATACTGTAGCCAAATTCCATTTTTTCATTTTTCTTCACAACCCTAAAAATAAGACTACATACAAATACTTACTTTTGCACTCTTTTTTCCACCAAAAAGCAAGAGGATCATTTGTGATATATGAATTCTAAATTATCATGAAAAAACTATTGACAAAAAAAAATTCTGTGATGTTCTCAAATTATTCTAATAGCTGAATACTAATTATGGAGAGCAATAAAAAATTCAGAAAGTAGTTTCTCCCCCACTCTCCCCAGCAGAAATTTCAGAATGTAAAACTCTTGGTGTGAGTTTAGAATTCTGGTTTTGCACATCCAGGAAAGTAATCAATGCCTTTGAAAAGCACAAATTCTTTTAGGATATCCATTCTTAAAACCCTCAGTAGGCTATGGGAACAGTACCTGGCCTAGGATTGCAGCTATCCCCAGTTCTTCACATGCAATTAAGGAAAGTTTTGAGCCTTTAGTGTACCGCAACATGACAGACATATGTAAGCATACAGTTAGAGCCTAAAATTATGACTGTTAAATGAACATGATTCAGTTTAATTTTCATCTCATGCATAGCATAGATCACATCAGCCAATATGTTTAGTTAAATTCTTGGTCTCTTAATAATGCTACATAGCAAATACCATCATTGCAGTTAGTGGGAATTACATGGCTATGATCGGCTATGATCTCTCTGTACAATCCTCATACTAGAGTCTGACTGGAATGGGAATTATCATGTTTGGGTTTTTATCCTATCAGGAAGAACATGTAGAAAGACTTAGCTAAAACTAGTTAACATTTCTAACCCTCCAGCTGAATCAGCTTCCATGTTTTAAAATGCTATTTTCAGGAAAACATTCTATTTTTCTTAATGTTTAATGCATATTCCTCTTAATTTACTGTGGAGAAAAGTATCTATCAAATATCAATTTCTCTTATTTCCCAGTTAGTTCATTGAGCCCTAGTCCTCATTTTTAGCCCATTAACAGATCCTTAGGAATAATCTTGTCTAGCTTTTCTCATGTTATGGGTTTTTTTGCAGAAATACATTTCCAAGGGTTGTAAGTCAAATTAGGTACCTCTAACCACAACCCTTAAGTCCTCAAGGCAAGATAAGAAAATAAACCATCAGCACTTAAGATGTCTCAGTACTGCTTTCCCAAATGGAAGTTTCATTTCAATAAACATGAGGTGCCCAATCAGACTCAGACACCTTGGTTTGAGTATTATTGCCACCCCTACTAAGATGGGGTTCCATTTCAGGCACAGAATGCAGTGAACAAAAAGGACTTGAAAACCAATTAAAATAAAAGCATTTGGCAGACCTCTGCAAAAGCAGAAATCTGCACTGAAATAAATTTTCAAGTAAATGCATTGAATCTGTGGACATTTTTGAGAGCTCCACAAAGAGCACCATTTTCTGAGCATGGCAGAAGTTAACCTGGGGTGCCAGTGGTGTGCTCTGGAGCACCAGCTACTGGCACAAGTATTTTGCTGTTCACAGAAATGGCACTCAAAGGTGTACCAAATTGAATTTTCTAAGTAGCCCTGAAGCAACAGACAGAGGTGACAGATTAGCTTGGGCAATTCTTGGCACAGAGAGCCAAGAGCAAGAGAACCCGTAACACAAAACCAAGCCTAAGCATTGCACACACAGTTGCACTGTTACATGCACCAGCTAAGAGCCTTCTCTAGAAGGAGCCACGCCTTGAGGGGATATCTTTATAATAATCTAGCCCCCTAGGTTTTATGTGTTGAGAAAGATCAGTTGAGAGGGGGCAGATTTTATAATGGACTGCTTGCAGTTTTTGAAATTAGGAACTCAAGCAACCAATTGTTCATTTAAAATTTAGAAATCTGGCTTAAAACGCTACTAAAGCTGCAGCAGTAGTATAAACTTTTTTTCTCCTATTAAAACATTAAACCAGCAAAAAGAGCATAAACAAAATGGAGCTTAGTCAGATATTATATTTAGTGTACCATTCTTATTAAGTGTGTTATAAGAGCAGAAACATCATTTAACACAAATTTCTTCTGCTTGAAATAGAACAGCAATTCTCAGATGTTTGAGACTTTTGAACTTCAGGTGTGTTTAAATTCTAGTATCTTACAGCCATGCTGTGCAAACTTTCCTAAACATCAAGCTAAGAAGCATTTAATTGAAACATTATTCTGATACAATGCCATCTTCAGATTTGTCCTGTCAAGTCTCTTCTTTCCTTATCAGGAAATAGTGAGCCAGACTGATCTCAGAGCTGGTTCACTGGCACCAGTGTTCCCTTACTTGCAAACCAGACTATGGAGAAAAAAAAGAATGAAGCTCAGAAATGGAATTTCAAGCCTCCTTCTTGTCCAGATTTAAATTGAAACATAACTACAGAAAACAACCAAACCTAGGATCACTGTTACTGAGAGATTCAAAACTTTTCTTCATTACAATTCAGAAGGCAAACATTTTGCATTAAGCTGTTATTTGAGAGAAATTAAAATGTTTGTGATTAGTGTTTCTGTAAAAGAGAAGAAATTTGCTTTCTTAGCTCCTTAAATCTCCAGAGACAATCCCAAAATTTTCATTGCCTCATTTTAAAATGTAGGCCTTAATATTTCAAGACTTTTCCAAAAAAGCAGGGATCTCTTGCTTAGAATACATCTTCAGGCTCCCAGGATCTGAAGCCCTGAGTCACACAGCACCCTGTCATTTGGAGATGGAGCACCACAGCAAAGAGCACAAAGCACAGAGCCTTTAAACCTGGGGTGCTCAGCTGGACGTTGTTTCCCCTAAAAGCCTGGGCTTAGTCATTTTCTGGTGCTTTTGTTAGCTGGTTTATGTTGGTTGTTTTGGGTTCAGCTCTTTCTGCTCACTGAAAGAGGCCCACACTGCATCCTCCACATCTCCCTGCAGTGCTGAAGCTGCGCTGGGAGAACAGCAGGACGTACAACCAAAGGGAATGGGGACAGGAGACTGCCCATTACCTTGGGAAAACTCCCCAGCAATCTGTCTTCATTTGTAAACCCAAGAACTGAGCTGCTCTTTGTAAGTTTTAAGGATGCTTGTCGTGTGGCATGGAAGTATTTCAGCTCTTTTAAGGCTTTTCATTGGGATGCTTTACAAGATCATCAATTTTACATTTGCTCCCTGTGTCATTGCTCCATTATTCAAGCTTGTTTTGACACGATATTAATTTATAATTTCATGCCTTGTGTTTTCATAACATTTACAAAATTATTATCCATCCATACAGTCTTCACACAGACCAACTCACCATGCAAGTAACTACATTTCTGATGTGTTTCTCCTTGTAGACTATTTAGAACATGACTTACCTTAAATCTTATTATATTCATCTATTAAGCTCATAATTTCTGAACAGAAAAAAAATACTAACCCTTGCTGGAGTTTAAGAAAATGATTGTTTAACTGAATTGACACATCTATACAGATTTTTATTTCATCTTAAGGGACTACTTTTATATGAAACAATTTTACTATTGTTACTAAGTATGGAGACTTGGATTTTTTGCTGGTTTCTAAGTCCACACATAAGTGACTACTTGTAGCAAATATTTTTACTGACAAGTCATTTGTCCTTCAAAGAAACAAACAAAAATGGAATTGAAAGAGCAAATATAAACTGCCTCGTCACTATTTTACAGAATTAAAATAGAAAATTTAAATGCAAGTGAACTTCAGCATAGTTTTTGCAAGCAAATGATAAGTTGCTCAAATTCCTAGAACAAGAGAAAAAATTCTAAGGAAGTGGAAGTATTTGCAAAAGTTTCTGCATATAAAGCATTAATGATGCCTGCAACAAATTGCAATTACTCTCACTTTTTAAAAGAAATACGTGTAAGATATATACTGATATCTACCTGGCTTTAGAACACTAAAAGCATCATATACAATAAATTATAATAAACTGTCTTCTTGACATAAAATTACCTTACAGCATACTCGTAATTAACCGAATATTTTTCTTGAATATGACACATTAGAATAAAAATAGAACCATAAAACAAAATCTACATATTAACATAGTGAACTCTCAAGATCTGGCCTTTTTTTATATAGTGATGCCAGGAAATACTGTGTTAGGGTTTTTTCACAAAAAATTTATTTTCTGAAAAATAATAGTCATTGAAGTGTGTTTCCCATAAATGTTCATTACAATTACACACCTGCACGTCTTGAAAAATATTTGCTTGCCACAGTCCCTTTCCTTCCCAAAACATCAAAATGCTTTCTGAAAAATTTGTTCATTGGAATATGACTTTTAAAAATTATCCGTTTTTTAGGATAACCTCTGGGCAAGGTATTCTGAAAATGATAAGTCAGGGTATAAAAATTTATTCTGTTTCAATCCAGAATCTTATTTTTAAATTTTCAAGTTGACAGACTGAAGAAATTTTTCATTTACTGGTGTTTTTAAAAATGCATGAAAATGACATCACGTTTAGAACTGATGCTCAAAAACATAGCCCAGAGATACTTCCCAGCAACTTGCAATTAGGCAAAGGAGGCTCTCTGCAGTGGCTGCTGTCTGAGCTTCCAGGCTCCAGCTACTCTCCCCATGGGAACACCTGAATTCACTGGGCTTAGTCCCTGTAGGGCACCCATTGCATCTGCAGAATTACATCTTAGCACCCATTGCATCTTCAGAATTACATCTTAGCACCCAACAAAAATGGCTGCATAGACTCCAGAGGGAACATGTGCTGTGTTCAATTTGATGCTGTGCCCCACTGCCACGGCGCTGCAGTCGGAGCCCCGGCTACACTGTGCCATTGCCCTGCTTCACAGCAGCCAGGCAAAACTCCAAGGGACTCCTTGATAGCTTCAATCAGAATAATAGTGATAAAAGACATTTATCTGGACTAATTTGCTATTTTGCCTCCAGTGCATAAGATAAGGGAATTAAGACCTAGACTGAAAATCAACAGACATAGGGTTTTTTTTTCCCCTTACTGTTGTATAAATTGTTAAGAAACAGATTGTAGGATGCCTGTGGTCATGAATCATTTATTAGAAACAGGTAATCTGGCTTCTAGATTCAGCTTCAATGTGTGCTTTATAAAAAGGTGACAGCTTCATCAGAAGAGACAGAAGAATTTCCTTGTATTCATAATCCTCTCCCCAAACCTTCCCCCTTCACAACAAAGTCCTCCCTGTAAAATGGGAAACACAACTAAGTAGTCCACTCTATTCAGGGCAGCAAGTCTGAAACAAAACAGGCCCCATGGGGCAGGCTACCCAGGTCATCAGACTACAGAAGTGTCCTGAATACTTCTCAATCTTTTCTTTAGGAAGTCATGTAGGCAGGTATTTGCTGGACCTGAAATAAGAGTCCAAGTCTCCATCACTTTCAATAGTTACAGTTAGTACCCATTTAGAGGAATTTTATCAGACATTTATCGCTTCAAATGCGGTAGCATTACTGAACTACAAAGTAAAAGGGAAAGCATCTCTTCCTGCTGTGGAATTAAGTCTTTCTTTTTGGTAGTACTGTGAGCACACTGAAACATACATTCTGGAAATCTAATAAACACAGTTCTTTTAAAAACACTTTTTTTTTTTTTGGTAAAAGCAAATGTTAATGACATCAGCCCTTGAATAAAATGTACTTGGTTTTGAATTTTGACTGATAACCTGGAAATCAATTTTTTGCAATGTTTTAACATGAATTTTAGAAACTCCATATATGCAACTCCAAAACCAAGCCATATTTGGTTTTCATCCATTATTTTTATTTGTCACATTCTTTGCATTCTTATGGCCCTATTTTTTGCATTCCTCTACTTAGTGTTTCTTTCAAAATTCCAACATGCAATTTTACGTAGGATTTCCCTGGTCATTCACAGGTAATATATGCAAACACTCTGTAACCATGAAAATAGTGATGCCATTTCTTCCTTTTCTTTCTTCTCTTTTAAGAAATCTCTTTTATTATTATTGTTGTTGTTGTAATTATTAAGTGGCAAGCATACCAGTCTTGTGGGAACAGTATAAAAGGCAAACAAAAGGGTGTTAAAATAAATACAAAATATCTTGCCTATCAAAAAATATGGATTTATTTTAGCTCTTAACAAAATAGAATTCTTACAGTTATCACATATATTTGCTAGGTGCACATTTTAAGCTGTTGGATATATTTTCATTATCAAGTCTTTGGTGAAAAATGTGAAAGTCCTATGCTCTCCAGCAACTTATTTCACAGACTGTATGTCACAGAAGTTTGGAGAAGATGAAATTTCTACGTTTTTTATTTCTGGAATCTTTCCAGTTCTAATGTGAGCTGCATTGGCAAGAGTTCATCCAGTGCCACAAGTGTGTTTCCAGTTTCCTCTGCCCACTGATGAAAAACACAAACTATCCTTGCAGGTTTCAGAAGCTGCTACCTGAATAATGAAATAAGTACATCCTTTAGTGCAAGTGGAGCAAGAACTTGTCGCACTTCTGTTACAGGGACTGGTAACATTTGTAATTGTTAGCCTGTACTGATTTGTTTAACTTTTCCAACCACATCAATGAAATTTCAGAATAAAAGGTGATAAATCATACTTTAAGCATGCAAAGTAACTTCCAAACAAAGTCTTATTCTGTAGAGGCTAAAATTACTTTCCTAGTTTCCAATTTTAGTTACCTGTGTTATACTGATAGCTATACAAAGCACACACCTTGATTTTTCTTTTTTAATTTTTATTCTGCTATCATGCTCAGTCTCAGTAAATCTGAAAAGCACTTTCTATGTATTGCTGTGTATGTCCTACATACATTCACTTTTCACCACGATACTACCCAAATGGCCCTTATGGCTCAGAACCACTACATTGACCTAAACCAACTTTCATCACAGAAGAACCAACAGAATTCAAATCAACTCACTGCAAAAATAATCAATTTGTTGATCTCTGCAAATGTACTGGATACAGGGACTTTAAATGTGTTAATTATTTAAATCTGTGCAGATTGTGCATGCCAGAGTGGCAACTAAGGGAACCACTTTAGGTCTGCTTTTATTTTCTACGTATCTATCCTCATTAAGGGTCTTTACCTGACCCCAACGTAAATTAACCTATCCCCAGAACACCCACCCCCAATACATCTGTCTCAAAAATTAACAAGAATATTGACACAAGACTCTTCTAACACCCTCTTGGGGTGTGCTTGGCCTGCTTACTTACTTCAGTGCTTGTTATCAAGTCTGTCTTCACTAGTCAGAGTGGTAAGTCTGTCCTTCGGCACAGATATTAGGAGTTTTACCTTTCCAGAATCCCAAGGAAATAATTAATCCAAAGTTAGCGTGCAGTACTTCTTTTTTCTAGGGTCAGCATTCTCACAGGTCTGAAAAAACACTTGCCAGTTGCTTGAGGTCAGCAGTTCAGTCTCGCTCATCCATTCTGCAGTGAGCTGTGAGCCTGCAAGAGCAGAAGTGGGCCTTGTGCTGTCAGCATCTTTTTTACAGAGCTGCTGCTCACCAGGTTGAGCTTCTCCTTTTAAATGCCAGTCATCACAGATTAAGTGTGGAGAACTACTCTATCCTACTGTAACTTATCTAGGGAAGGGACTGCTTATTGTGATCTATAGCCTTACTACAAGTTATCTGAAATCTCACCCACCACTAAAATTATTCATAAACTTTGCTTTATAACTAATTATCAGAGATAAAAAGAAACTCAAGATCATTTTTACTCCATGCGCTATACACACCTGATTCTTTAACTTGGCCAGTTATTACATGAGCAAAATGAGTAGCTGAAATTAGGCCCACCCTGTCTGACAAACAACGAAAACATTGTGGATTATGCAGTACATGATCAGAAGAGAAGGAAGACCTCTGGGGAAAAGAAGTTAGGTGCTCTGACAACAGGAGTATCTTGGGAAAAATAATAGATAAAGTTTTGTGGATATGTGCCTACAGCATAGCTCCAAACCAGAGCTTGGGTGAACATAAGCTCAGCACTGTTCCTAGCCTCACAGTGATCTTTGAATGCAAACACAAGACTTTTCTTCATTAATAGTCAAAAAATTTAAACAGATGTTTTGACCAAAGAGAAGTCTGTAAACTCTGAGTTAGAAAGGTAGTTCCCATAGATGACACTCAGTGCATTGCTCACCCATGTTTGCAGTTTTTGTTACTGCTGAACTCAGTTTGGGACTCTGGTCACTGCGTTCCTTGTATGCACACATCACATGTGTACACACACAAACTTGTACTAATTCCAGCTTCACAAATCAATCATGCTTCACTTGAATGAGTTATTGCTACCACACAACAGCTGCTGAGAATGAAGCCACTCATCCATTACAGCAGCTGTCATTTCAGCTGCATGACCTCCTTCTACCAGCTTTCAGTCACCCAGCTTACAGATTTTTTTCTCTTGAAACTCCTCAATCTGACTGAAGGACCATCCAAGTCATCACTGGTTGTCAGCAACCTACAGATAAACAGTTCTCTGAGCCTATAGGCCTGCACACTTTGCTTTCATCTTACTCTGGGCTTTAGCTGCTCCCAATAATTAGCCAACAGAACTGCAGATCACAGCCTAACAAAGCAGCTGGTGCAGCTCAAAGGCCAACTGGCACACTAAGAGGAAGTCCAGCCATGCACTCCCACCTCTCTCCTACCACCATCTGACCCCTCAGCAAGTAGGTTAGAAAGCCACTCCAACAAACAAAAGAATGCAGTAATCTTCCCCCCAAACTAGCTGGTGGTAGGATTAAATAAGCATTAGTGCCAGGAGAAGCACAAAGCCAGGCTGGAGAGGAAGGAAGTGGGAACATCCCTTTCAGCAGGGGTTAGCCTTTTCATTGGCCTTATCTGCATTGTCAGGCTGTGGTTGGAGGTGTGTGCTCCAGGAGCAACTGAGCAGGCTTAACAGCTTTCTGATGCCAAAAGGAGCAGTCCCATTCTCCTCTGCCTTGCATTCCATCTCTGGCATGTATCTGACCCCTCAGCAAACAGACTCATTACTCCCACCAAAAGCTATTTCCTCTATTGGTTGGGTTAGTTTACCCATGGTTTAATGAACTGAATTGGCTCAGAGAGAGGTCAGAGAAGCAGCAAGCAACAAAGAAGAAGCAGGGGAAATGCACAGACTGGAGAAGTGGGTACACAGTGCTGCCCTTTCAGCAACAGCAAGCAGGCAAGTCAGCTCAGCCATCTCATCCCAGTGCACTCCCAGCCACCTAGCCGGCAGCTGGCCAGCTCTCAGAGGGAAAACAAGCCAAGACGGATGTGGTTCTACCTACCCAGCTGACAGTTCTTTCTTTTGGGACTAACAGCACCCTTCAGCTTAGTGCCTGCTAGTCTCAACAGGCTACAATTTATTGTCCAGCACTCCTCAGCTGAGATAGGATCAATTAGGATTCACCATATCTGCAGTGACACCACAGTACAAGCTCCATCACTAAGCCTTCTGCTGCAAGACCTGCTTACTTTCTGTAGCCTTCAGTCCCTTGTGGCAGGAGGGTCAGAAGCCCTCACTGCTGAGAGCCAAAGGAGCTGGCACGGCCACCTTTCACCCCTCCCAGGGCAGCCTGCCCTCCCTCCAGCCCCTCCTGCTCCATGTTCCACTTCCCCCTCCATCTGCCCCAGGAGAGGGACTGTGGGGCTGCTCTGTGAAGGCATGGTCCTTCTCACACAGAAGGCATGGTCCCTTCTGCACAGGAACTTCAAACACGCATTGCCACCATTTACTGGCTGCCTTGAGTTTTCCTGGTTGAAAAACACTACATTCAGTTCAGAACTGGCAAACAAGTGGGACAGGGAACAAGCACTCCTAAGTGATCTCCTTTGTCAGGTATGAAAATCTGAAGATGCTTTTGTAGCAAGTGGTTTTTTCATGTAAAACATTAAATATAAAATCTTTTAACTGTGGTACAGAGAAATAATCATTATGACACTGCAAGTCCCATCTTCCAGCATTTACAGAACAGAAGACATGTTAAATACTATTTCTAGATTACACTTCCATCCTTTGAAGAGGCTAAAAACTGTCATTAAAAACAAAGTTAAAGAAAACAGAAAAATAAATCAATTAATATGCAAATAAGTGAATATCAAGGCCATTGTAGATCTTCTCTTAAATATATTTAATAGAAAGCCCTGAAATGAAAGCAAATTAACATTTTGAAAAACAGTTTGAAAATTAAAATATTTTAGTTCTGCAGTAACTGTAGGAACATATTACGAAGTTAGGCAGCAATCATATGCATAATTAAAGAAGTGATTATATGTATATTTATACCATCAATACATAATCCTCAATTTGTTTAACATAAAACAGAACATCAAGGAAACGAGAATTTAAATTCCACTTGCTTAATATGGAACATTAAGTACACAAAAAATTGCTCGTAATTTTAAAGTGTATAACTTGAACAAAATTTCAAGGTGGCAAATATTTGAGAGGAAGTAATGAGTGAAAAGAAAAGGAAAATATTAATATTATGCTTAATGAACAGGAGCTTCATTTGTAATAATTAAGGAAGGGTATGCTCCCATTTCAAATACTTAAAAAGAAAGTAATGCCAATTAGCAAGACATCTCTTCATTTTACACAAACAAGGTAGATATGAGAGCTCTTAAATGCTTACATAGAATTTTTGTCTGGCTCCAGCACATCAGGAAACACGTACAAACCATAAAAATCTCTAAAAATCTCAGAAGCATTTGCTTATATTCAGATTAATAATGGCTTGCATTCTGTGTTTGTTATGAGACACAGGGTTTTGCACTACACGTTCAAGCTGGCTAGTGCACTGTCCACTTGTTTTTTCCTCCTTTGTGCGCTCTTTCCCAGAAGAGAGAAGTCTGAAAAACTGCAGTGGACTCACAGTAGGAAGGCATGAAAAGACTGCTGGTTGTCAGAGAGGGGTCTCTGTGAGGTGCTCCTGAGGAGCAGCCAGACTTTCTTCACAGATCCGAGGAGCCATGGTCAGAGACCTGCAATTTTGAGGAGAGGTGATATCTGCTTTCTGATAAACACTAAATTTCAGGGACCCAAACATAGAGACACCAAATCATTCTTCCTTGAATCTCAGCCAAGGGCTGTAGCAAAGATTATTCCTTCATATTTTTTTCTCACAGAGTGTAGAGCATACTCATCTATTTTGATAACAGTATTTACAGTGTTTTCTTTTAGCCTCTTTAGAAATAGTACCCAGCTGTCTTGAAGGCAGCCTTTTTTATATTTGATTGGCAGCACTCTCAAGACCAAATATTGAGCTGTTCTCAGGAGTTAAAGAGCTATCACTGTAAATATAATCTTCTGTTTTACCAAGAGTTCTGTGGTTAGTTGGATACCAGAAATAGATATTAGCTCACATTGCCAATGTTGTATGGTCTTGACAGGTTAAGGAGTCACCCATCACCAAACGTAAAAGTTATTCTAGAACTTTTTGCACCCTTAATTGTGCTACTCAAGGGATTCCACCTTTCCACTGACTGTTCAGTTTTCCTTCTGTGCGCGGATAATATATTATGTACCATAATATATTAACAGCTCCTGAGCAGGGAGGAAGTGCTATTTTGGATAGAATATGTGCGCCTTCTAATGAAGGAAAACAAAACCAAAAACCAAATAAGTATTTAATTTTTCATTTCCTTATTTTTCAGTGTTTGTGTTCAAAAGATGACATATATAGTCATGTTAAAGTTAATATATGAGGGACTGAGATCAGACAAGTAAGAAATTTTGGATAAAGCAGCATGTGGTAATGTTTGAACTGTAACTTAACATTTAAAATTATTTGTATATTCAATATTATCACTTTAATTATTATAGTATCTTAATATTTATTCAAACCATTATTATTTATGCAACTATTTCAGTGAAATGCATTTTAAAGATCTTGTAAAGCTATTGAAATACTTTTTCCTTTGCTGTTTATACATTTTGAGAATTTTTATAATGGTTAATACTATGTATTATAGGAGGAGAATATTTCTATTAATTGCTTACTTAGCATGGAATGTTTCTACTAATTTAAAACTGTTGCTCAAATTAGTCCCTCTGGTTATCATTAGAACCATGAGACACTGAAAAATCAAAGATGTAGAGCAAATCAGTGTCAATGACAGCTGCAAAAATGGTAAGTCAATAGAATTAATAGAAATATTTTTGTGCAAAAAAGTGTTGTTTTTATGCAAACATAGAAGCAATGTTAATCAAGTAATGTTTAAAAGTATTAAAATAGGAAATGCCATTTCATGATAGAATTTATCATCAATCAGTTATACAAAAAGGTTGAAAGTATTCATCCTCATTTAAAATAATTAGTATTTTAAATATTAAAAATTAAGAAATAGGAAAAATACTTTGTTTATGCATTGCATGTTAAAAATACTTTCAAGTAAGCTAATGAGGAAATCTTCTCAGTGTTTATGACATTCGCTTATTAAGTTGTATTAATAATATACTCAATTTCCTATGTGTTATCCTGTGTACACAGGATGAGAGCTAACCTGCAGACTGCATGCTCCCATGAGTGATACTACATGTTACGGTTTAAAGATTTTGCCCCGATGTTGAGGTAAAGCTCTGCTGATTTATTCTGGAGAGGGTGCCCAGTGCACACCTTTGCTCCTCATATTTTCTCTTTGCTGCTGTAGTCTGAAAAAAATTCTTTATCCTCAGTTAGATATTGCTGTAGCTGTTGTTATTGTATCCACTTCTTAAATGTCCTATCATTCAGCTATCTGCCTTTAGAAATCACTTATAATAATTATACATTTCATAATGTGATCTTGGCTAGCAAATATTTGTGGGATTGTAAAACCGGTTTTTACAGAGAAAACCCTGAGATGATCTTAGGAACAGGGAGCTCTGGGGCTTGAAATAATACTAGAATCTAACCGAGGATAAATAATTCTGATGAAGTAGACTGTTAATAGTTCTCATAACTCCTGCAGATACTGTTTTCCTTCAGTGTTATTTTAAGGTCTTAAATAAAATTTAAATATTTTACCTTTCTTCCATGGGTCCAGTCTTTTGAGGAGAAAATTTACAGCCTTGAAAATTTGTAAGCAAATAACTAATTTTAATGTACTCCATTTTGCTAATTAGGCATTATTTAATAACCTGAGTTACACTTTTACAACACTTTTTATATTAGTGCTCCTTGTGATTTTAAGAAAAGGAGATCCACATAAGAAGAAACCTCATTACAAGTGTCTTCTACTAAGTCTTTGCTGAGAATTTTATATGCCAATTATGGACTGTTCAGATTTGCAAATCATGGTCTACCAATGCTTTTACAGCAGTTAGTGAATATCAGTTTGAAGCTAAAAAAAAAGTGTTATATAAAATACTTAAATATATACTGAGAGAAAAGAAAAGCAAGTTCTTTTAAGTGCTACAATAGTCTTCTTTAAAAACTGTAATGAACCAACCTGTCCTTTAAACCCTACTTATTTTAGAAAAATTATTTTGGAAAATCTCAGAATTGACACCTGGATAATTTATTACCTCATACTAGAAAAGTAAAAGACAATTGAGAGTCTTGGATTTTTATTTCTATCAAATAAAAGAATTCCCAAGATAATTTGGAAGGAATAAAATGTGTTCAAACTATTGTAAGGTAAAGAAGCAATATTAATTGACATATATTGCAACACTCAATGGGATATAGTGTGAAGTGTTACACGAAGTCTGTGTGAATTTGTTCGTCAGTCCTGTCACTTCAGTTTTAAGATGTGTTATGTGGAATGATTTACAGGTACAAGGAACTAAAAAGGAAGACATCACCATTTCACACCAAGGAATGTTCCAATTATACTCTGTTACCTGTATTAGCAATTTATAATTTCAAATATCTAAAGTATAGGGCCACTGTTCTGTGTTGTTAATTGATACGGATGTGAATGTGGTAACTATTTGTCATTTTTAGAATATTGAATGTGATAGGATGCCAATACGTAGCAACTGTATACCCAATATTTTCAAGTTGGAAATGCCTCCATTGAGCATGAAAAGGACTTTTATTTACAGAATCATAGAATGGCCTAAATTTGAAGGAATCTTAAAAATCATCTAGTTCCAACCCCCCTCTTTTGGATAGGTGTAACTTTCACTAGGTCAGATTGTTAAGAGCTGCATCCAATCTGACCTTAAACACTTCCAGGGATGGACAGTCACAGATTCTCTGGGCAACCTGTTACAGTGCCTCATCACCCTCCCAGTAAAGAATTTGTTTCTAATATCTAATGCAAACCTGTTCTCTTTCAGTTTGAAGCCATTCCCCATTGTCCTGTCACTACATGCCCTTGTAAACAGAGCACTGGAAGGCTGCAATTAGGTCATGGAAAAGACTTCTCTCTGGCTGAACAATCCCAGTTCTCTCAGTCTTCCATTGTGGGAGAGATGCTCCATCCATCTAATCACCTTAGTGTTCCTCATCTGGATTCACCCCAACAGGTCCATGTCCTCCTTGTGCTGGGCACCCCACAGCTGGATGCAGCACTGCAGGTGGGGTGTTATAAAAGCAGAATAGAGGGACAGAATCCCATTCCTCATCCTGCCGGCCACGCTGCTTCGGATGCAGCCCAGAACACTGTGCTTTGGCTTTCGGGGCTTCAAGTGCCCATTGTCAACCCATGTTCAGTCCCTCACCCACCAGCACGCCCAAGTCTTTCTTAACAGGGGTGCTTCAAACCCCCATCTGTACTGATACCAGGATTTTCCTCAGCACTTTGTACTTGGTCTTGTTAAATTTCATGGGCCCATTTCTGGAACTTGTTCAGCTCCCTCTGAATGGCCTTCCATCCCTCAGATGTGTTAATGGCACCACTCAGCTTGGTGTCATCTGCAAACTTGCTGAGTGTGCACTCAATCCCTTTGTCTATGCCATTGATGAAGATATTAAATGACACTGGTCCCAGTACAGATCACTTGTCACTGCTGTCCATCAGGACTCTGAGCTATTGAGCAATATCCCCTGCATGTGACCATGAAACCAATTCCTAATCCATCTAATAGTCCCATCAAATCCTTCTCTCTTGGATTTGGAGAGAAGAGGGTTGGGAAGGACCCTGTCAAAGGCTTTACAGATGTCGAGGTAAATGACATCTGTAGCCCTTCCCTTGTTCACTGATGGAGTCACTCTTCCACAGAAGGCCACAGGGTTGGTCAGGCAGGGCTTGCCCTGGATGAAGCCATGCTGGCTGTCCCAAACCACCTCCCTATCCTCCACGTGCCTTAGCACAGCCTCTAGGAGGATCTGTTCCATGACCTTCCCAGGCACAGAGGTGAGGTTGACAGGTTGCTAGTTCCCAATATCCTCTTTTTATACTTTTTTAAGATAGGTACAATATTTCCCTTTTTCCAGTCATCAGGGACTTCCCCTGACTGCCATGATATCTTTTCAAATATCATTGGAGAATGGCTTGGCGACTACTTCAGCCAATTCCTTCAGGACTTTGGGATGCATCCCATCAGGTTCCACAGTGCTTTAAGGTTCCTCAGGTATTTGTGTACCTGCTCTTTACTCACAGTCAGAGGAGCTTTGCTCCCCCAGTCCTCATCCTGCTGTCCATCCACTTAAGAGGTTTGGGAAGGGAGGTAAAAACTGTTGAGTACCTCGGCCTGCTCCTCATCTGTTGCTGTTGTTGCAGAATGAAAACCTGGGAGTGCAATGATTCCTGCAGCTGGAGCAGGAAGGCTTCATCAAGCCAAGGTTCCCCTCGGCTTACATAGAACATTGATTTCACCACCTTTTGTGTGGCCTCCCAGTATGTTTCCTTCTTGTCACCAATGAAACTATGAGGTTCCTCAATACAGTTCTTAACTCATTGTTTGAGGTATATACTGTGACATGAAAGTCTACTAATGTACTTCTCAGCCAGCCTATCATGCATAACAGTATTCCAGTTATTTTTATCTGCCCATTTGGTCATCATGCTGAATATCACCTTCCTAAGCCTTTTATAACGGAGAAACTGCTAGTAAAATATGTACTGGCTTTATCCTGCAACCAGAGGGGACATTGCTATGATGTCACAGACGTGCTCTGTGAAGCTGTTTCTAAATGAACAGACATTTATGCACAAATAAGGTGCTCTGAGAAAGATGAAGAGGAGTTAGCTGTTGAATTCAGAAGCACACTGTCAGAAATACAGGAAAGTTGCACCTTAACTTACACATAATTTTGTTCTACAGCTACAGCCTTCCTGTAGCATCTTAAAGCTGGGGGAAAGTTATTCACATATGTATGGTGGAAATGGCAGATGATTCAATGAATGTGGAAGATATAACTTTTATGCAAAGTTTCTTTTCTCATCTCAAGTAAAAGTCCTATGAAGATCAATGTTCCTAGAAGTTTCCTGTCTTAACTTCAAAACCATCCTGATGTAGTTTTTGCATAAAAACACTGTTAAATTGAATTTTCGTCCCACTTTGTGTTAATTTAGATTAACATTAATTCAGTTTAAGACTTGAATGTGACTTCCTTGAGAAAAAAGTAAAAAAATAAAAAAAAATAAAGTGTAAATATTTTAAAATGTCTCTTTTACTTAAAGAGCATTAGAGTAGACATTCTATATGGCAGAAATTAGTGAACCTTTTGGAACAACCATCCAAAGTTTCTATTTTTTGAGGCCCAGTACACAGCAAATTGTCAGGTTTGTGGCTATGGATATTCTGAATATATGAGGTTGTTTCAGAGCATTTACTTCCTTGATGACTGGTCATAGTCATACAAGGACCACAGATTATGAACAACCACCCTACATTATTTTATTTATATAAACGTAATTTCTGTTCAATGTAGACTAACCACTTATATTCTTAAAATTAATAGGAACATGCACCCATATTTTAGGATCTGTGGGCTTGTGTGCATGTGTGTTCAAATCCATCGTGCTCTTTATAGTGTCAGCTGCAGTAATGGGCTGAGTAACAGGACAGCAAGCTGTTCTAAGATTTTTTATCTTATATCTTGAAGGAGAAAAATAAAGGAAGTTAAGATCAGGAGACACAAATTTACAAAAGCAAACCTGCCATAAAATGGCTAAATACACAGAAAAACAGAATAAATCAACTTAAGAAGAAAGCCACAAAGGAAACCAAGGAAGATTCTGCAGGCCTCGATGGCACCTTTACATGTGATCAGTGTGGTTCCTCAAGTGTTTTGGACAGAAAAAGCAAGGAAACCACCCTAAAAGAATGTGTTATGTTGTACCGGGTGTCTAAATTCTGCAGGCTCAATCTCAAGGGAACTGCTTGTTTAGGAAAAACTCCTAAGAAGACAGGGCTTTCCTTTAGGGTCTGGTCAGGGGAATGCAAGGCCTTAAGCTCCTTTGAATGCCCAGCCTTGCAAATCCCCAAAGTCTGTTTCGGATGAGCTGTGGTGCATGAGGCATGTTGCGACTGCTTCCTGTCGTGCTGTTTCCCAGTCAGTTTTAGAAGTCAGCCAATATGGTGTGCTATCTGAAATGCTATAGTAATTATGTGTTATTTACAGTAACCAGAATTGGCACATTCATGTCTGAAAGCGCTGGCTAATAACCAGGTTTCTTCAGCGTACATAGGATGTTGCTTCTAGACACTCAGGAGAGTATAGTTGGAAAAGGTTAACAAGGAAATGAGAGGTATATTTTGCATCATTCTAGACATGCCTTTCTGTAGACACACCTAGATATTATCCACAGACAAATGTGAAAGGCAGCAAGGTCACCTGGTATGCCTCTGGAAGTCTAAAAGCTAAACAGGACATGAAATTGCCACACATATGTTGTCTGAAAAAGCATAGGGTGAGAATCACCACTGATAGTCACTTGATAAGCACCAATAGTGAGGTAGTTAGTCTACATTGAACAGAAATTATATTTATATAAATAAAATCATGTAGGATGATTGTTCACAGTCTATGGTCCTTGTATGACTAGTCATC
Organism: Melozone crissalis; assembly: GCF_028551555.1. Lineage (NCBI taxonomy): Eukaryota > Metazoa > Chordata > Aves > Passeriformes > Passerellidae > Melozone > Melozone crissalis. The sequence goes on along the minus strand of NW_026535796.1, from coordinate 29,175,024 downwards.
AAGGAAGTAAATGCTCTGAAACAATCTCATATATTCAGAATATCTTCAGCTACAGTAGTGGAAGAGACCACTCAAGCATGGTCTTTGTTTAAGAACTGATCACGAAGATTTGAGAGAATGAGAGCTATTATAGGGGAGTTGCTGGTGAAGTCATGACTCTAGGAAAGATCAATTAATTTTTAGGCTTATTTTTTTAGTCAAAGGAATTTTTTATAATTATAGGTAGTAGTACAAAAGGAGTTCAAGAGACACCAATGGAAGCAGTGTTTTCCAATGCCACTCATCACTCCCCTATTGCTTACAGGCTGATGGACCAATGAAAAAATGTTTTTATAAGAGGGATGTACAGTGCAGTTACCAGCCACACAAAACACAGAGCAGTTGTTTTCTGAAATCAGTCCCAGGTCAAATATTACTGCTTCCTATTGTTTGCTGCCTTTTATTTTTGTAAGATCTATGTCAACATGAACTCTCCTCTGCTGAAAGTACTTCATGCAAATACCATAACCAATAATAAATAAAGACAATTTTTGTTGTGTGTAGTTAGAATATCAGATGATATCTTTCTTTGACAAAGAAACTCCTCTTCTATTCTGATGCAATCTATGTTCTGGAACATATGTGTTGCTGTTCCAAGCATGACACCACGTTGGTTGTACTTCAGAGGTGTTCACTTTGCCAGCTCTAATGCAGTTTTTAACAGCTTGTCTTTTTGTGACATATTGCAATTATGCCAAACTATGTAATCACTTATTTCACATTGAAGTTTCAAGCTTTTTTATGATATACAGCCTTGAAACTTAAAATTCCTCTAGTCAGTAAAGCAATTAACTGCCTTCTGGGGGTAAATTTCACTGGAAAAAAACTATGATTATATTTTATTATTCTTTAAAAAAATAATTTAATGAACATTGCTCCAGAGATATTATCTCTATCTCACTGAAGTAGGTGGGAGTTTTGCTACTGACTTCAACTAAGTCAGCCTTTTGCCTTAGGACAAGATGCTTCTCTGGTGAATAATAATGAATTACTAACAAAGACTAAGCTGTGAACTGTCTTGCTAAAAAAGTCCACTTAAAATTATTATATTATTATATCATATTTTTACTTTTTTTTTGCAGGCTCTCATGCTTGCATGTGCTTAAATCGTTCACATGTTTTTGAATGTGGCACCATGGACTGGTAAACAGTAAAAATCCATCCTTTTGGTTGGTGAAAATAGTGTGTGGGATTCATAGATATGATTTCTGTTTAGCCTGAGAAGAAAAATTTTACAAAATTAAAATTAAAAAAAAGTGAATTACTATTTCAAACTCCTACTCAAATATATCCAATTATGAAGTAGTTTTGCTGCATTTTCTCAGCACTGAAGTCAAATCCCTAGAGAATATTTCTATAAATAAAAAATATCTATGAAACTTCTAATATTAACAGAACAAAAATGGGGTTTTTTCCTTAAATACGGAGGGAATTTAATAAATAAAAGGTTAAAAATCTTAGGGAAGAATTTCTTTGTAGAATAGTCCAATGCAAGTAGAATTTGTTAATTATCATTCATTCCTTAAGAAATTTTTTTTAAAGATATAAAAGATCTTCTGAAAATTGTGACCCATGCCCAACACTGAAGTGAGGTAAAAATAAGCATTTTCATCATATCAAAAGAATTTTCTAGTGATTAGGTTTAAATGGGGATCTAGTTGCCTGATTTCATAATTTGCTCTTTATTTTTATCTATTTGGGAATCTCAGAGACAAATTTTAGTGGCTTGAAAATTGAAATTACATCGATTCTTTGCTTTGCACATGAGGCTTGAAGTACTACCATGTTTCAGCATCCTTTCATTATATTAAAAGTGGTCATCCTGCTTAAATTCCACATTCAGTCCCAGCATAGAATTCAGACATAGCCTGCTATCTCCTTTTTCAAAGAGCTGTTAGGAGAAGTAAATTAAAACTGAAGAAAGTAATTTCTAACATGACACAAAATAAGTAATTAAAATGTTAAAATTATTGTTTGAGACAGACACGGTCTAAATTTTATTTAAAAAATATGTACACTGCAGCATTCAATTTATAATGTCTAATCTATAAATTCAATTTTAACCAAAATACTTAAACACAAAACTTTCAACATGAGGTTGTCTTGAACTTCTAACCCTCTCCAAGGCTTTGTTATCTAATTCAGTACATGACAAGGATGCTTTTCACTTATATGTATATCATCTTGGCCCACTTATGGAGCTGGGATGTGTGCAATGCTTTGCCATTTGAAATGGGCCAGGTCCCAGCCTGTGTTTGTATAAATGCCTAAGAACTAGAGCAGTACCATGTATAAACAGGAGACCTTGCTCAATTGCATTTCTTCTTCTGGTGCATGGCAAACTTTTGGTACTAGAGGTTCACCTCTAGAAAAAGGAATGAGGCCATGAATAACACAGTTTTATAACTCAGTCAATAGGTATTTTCCTAGAAAGGCAAATCTCAAAGTCTGATAACACTCATCTAGCACCTGCATTTTAATTATATCATTCATAAAAAGATAAGAAACTAAACTTCAGGAATTGAAACACAATTTGCCATGCAACCACATTCTTTCCTCCTTACTTGTTTTTCCAGAATTGTGATTTTTCCTTTTCCTTATAGTGGCACAATTTATCTCACTCCAGTGGCCTAGGTTCATAAATAAAGACATAAGGGGATAATTTCCCTAGCACTGCTTTATGCATGTCTGGAGGGTGGGACAGGTTGATTCTATCAGATCGTTTCTGAGTAAGAGCTTTAACCATGAAACTGTTGCAAAATCCCCTTAGCAGTGCCAGTCACTGTGTTTTGAGAAAACTTCAATGGCATTCACTGGATGCCCAAACCACTCCTCTAACATGAGGTGAGCCCAGAGCACGCCTGCTGCGTGTGGCAGGTGTGCTCCAGTGTGTATTGCATCCACCCTGAGAGGATCAGGAGCATCACTCTGCTGAGGACAGCTGAGGGCAGGCAAAGGTGCTTCTGCTGATAATGCAGCAGCCCTACAGCTTTATTATGTGCAGCAAAGAGGGGTGATGGCAACTGACGGAAGCAAATGATTCTTCAGTTGCTACACAGGGAAATTAATTCCCATCAGAAGCTTCCTGGAGTCATTGTGCCACAAGAATGGATTGTGTCCCTGACAAAGAGGTGTTACCAACCTAATAAAGAAGCTCATAGTGACTGGACTATTATGTCCAATAATATGTGTATATGCAACACATAATGTGCCAGATCCGTAATTGGTGGAGTGCAGGAGAAAAAAAAATTATGTTTTTTAATCTAAATTAGATCCTTTTGGGCATGGGATTGCCATGTCATAAAGATTAATCTTGGGGTTACAACAAGTTCTAGGAGAGTTGGAAGTGTACTGTATTGTTTTTAAAACTGTTGTATTGTTCTCCTGGAGACAGAAAGCTACAATGTAACAAGTACTTTCAATTAAAGAAAAAAATATTTTAAAGGCTTCAAAAGACCTTATACTAAGGTCTTGCAAAAGACTAAGTATTTCTCAGATTCACTGCTGAAGTCCAGCTTCAAATTCATGCAGTTCAGAGTCCCACCTGGACACAAGGGCCTTAGTCCTCCAGCCTCATCCGAGGCACTGATTCCAAATAACTAAGTCACAGACACATGCCACAGGCTTGAATATTTTTACCTTAAAGAAATGTTGACTCTATATGTGTGAAAATTGGCCTTCAATGATGGCTAAAGACAGCAAAAATTTTCCAGTCTAGTCTCCCTGTGGTAACAACCAGGCTGTTCCCTCTCCTTCCCGTCACTGCTAATGCAGTTTGGAACCAGATAAAATAGTGTTTGTCTCTGTTGGGTTTTGTGTCAGCATGCTGTAATTCAGCAAAGCATTTGCTTTCTGATAATCCCTTTCAGAATCTTACACTTAAATTCTCTATTTATTTGCCCTCTCAGAGACACCAGGAACCTTTATTTGGAGCGTAAACATTATTTTTGCTTACTTGATTATTTTTTTCAGTGTCACTAGTAACAATCTATTCTATATTACTGTACTTGTAGTAAATGTTAAGACATTTCTGTTGCCTTATTCTTGGGGATGTCTTTTTCTTGTCAGTGTGAGACCTTTATGCTCTTGCTCAGCTGACTTCATTATCAGGTTCATTGCAGCTGAAAACACAATAACCCACAACAGAGAACCTGTTGTAAAGCCACTTTCTATCTCCGCTGATTTTTTTAGTTTAGAGGTCTATAATAAATATCATGAAAATTGCTTTATAATAGTCTCTCACCTGCTGCTGCACTATGTCTGGTTCTTTATTCCTTCTCTGGATTCTTATATGAACTTAGGTGGCCTAGTCTGGCCTGCATTGTGACAGCAGAACAGTATCTCTATCAGAGGTAATGTTGAGAACTTAGTTCTTTTTACAAGGTTGACTTTTTAACTGCTCTAAAGTTCACATACTATAGTGGATTGCCTTACAGGTTGGAATCCTCATGTGGTTTCCCATTCAAAATTTGAGACCACATGAAAAAAGCAGTCTCCTCCCACCTTGCTCTCCCTTACCACAACTTCTCACAAAATCAAAGGATTATATTGATGTTTTTCTGCACAAAATAAAGATCCACCTATGGGTCTGATGGCACAAAAGTCCTTTCGGCAGGCAATCATAACACTGAATGGATCTTGCTTATTGTGCCTTTTTGGAAGCAAAACTTTGGAAACAAAATAACCCCCAGTGCTCAAGACAAACATGAACTTAATACACATCAAAAAGCAGTTGCAGACCAGAGGATGAGTAGCTGAAAGGCTGTCTAGCTTATGTATGCTGTCCAAACTGAGCAGTTCTGAAGGAAGAGTTGTCCTTGATTCTGAACAGACCAGAAAGAGTTTAGATTGGCTTCTCTACACCCATGAGAAATCTAAGCTTGACTTTGACAGAAACAGAAAGAAGTGAAGTTCCTCAGCATTTTAAGTGAACTTAAAAACATTAGCATATATGTGTGATACATATTATATGTTATACATAATAAATGTATATTTAATATAAATATTATACAATATCACATATAAGATATAAAGATATAATTTACACGTAGAGGTAAGTGAAGCCCCCATCATTGTATGTTTCTGAGAACTAATTTCTGTTCCTTATGAGAACAGCTGTCCAGAAGTTTTTATTCCTCTAGGGATTCAGAGTTAATTTTCTTTCTTGTAAATCTGGATATGTTTCAGATGCAGAAACCTTAAGAAAAATTATCAGGCACAGGGGTGCATGCAATCTGATAAGACTTTGTCAGAGGAATTGAATGGAAGTAGTGTGTAGGAGGGAATACATGGGTGGTGGGGGAACAACTTGTTCCAGTAGCAGAATTAGGAAAGGATTCAGAAAATATTAACTATTTAGCTCAATTTATATAACTGATAGAATCTGTGACCATGAGACTTTATGAAGATGCTGACTGAGATGCAAGGAAATGAGAAATTTTTAATCTGTTGATGGCTTTTACAATGGTAATGGCTTAATAAGATGGATAGGAGGATGCTCTACTTACGGTAACTACCATTCAAAATTACTGAAAACTTTGGACTTATACATGTGGGTTTTTCACTTACTCTACCTACGTGTGGCTGCAATGCTACTGAGAATTCCTTAGTCACACAGGAGCCTTCTTATTGCCCTTCAGCAGTAGCTTTCCAACTGCAAGACAATTCTGATTATAGACATGTAAAATATCACTGAATATCTGGGGAAAAAAATTAAACTAACCAGAAAAAAAAATCTGAACTAGTAGAATTTTCAGATAAACAACAAAAAAAATATTCCTAGTGATTTTTTTTGCATTTTCATGGTGTCAGGTTCAGCAACTCAGACCTCCAATTTGCAGGAAGTCAAAGAAAGACATTTGATAAGTACAGTTTTAAAAACCAGAAATAAAATACACAGCCATGTATTCTTGAATTCTAAGAGTGATTTTCTTGACTGCCCAGAATATACATGAAATTAGGATTCCTCTGCCTGGCAGTAAATCAGGAGGAGCACTCCTTGAAGCCTTGTTAATGCCACCTAACACAGCAGCTCTATTTCCTCACCATTTTACCTCCAGACCACTCTTCTGCCTCTCAGATGATGAGCCCCAGGCCAGGAACACCCATATGATCTGCTGACACAAATGGGACATTTCAGTGGGGAAATGAGATTTATGGAATCCTTTTCTTTTATTCAGTCCCTTTCATCATAAGGACACCAGAGATCATGACAGACTCTCAAAGGTGGCACTGTAAAGTTGTTTTACTGTGCAGTATAGATGCATCAGATACACAGTACAGTGAAATACCTGACATATTTCACTTTTAGAAAAATTTCAGAATTGAGATTGTTTCTTTATTTACAAGAATAAATAGTCTCTATTTTTTAAAAAAATCAATGTAGTAATGTAAAAAAATGCACTATGCAAATACTTATAACACCCTTACTCTCATGTAAATAGAGCTTATTTCATCATTTATCTTACCCCAAAAATGTTTTTATCACCTCTCCTTTTCAGTAACTTTTAAAATTATGCTACCTGTAAGCCATAGGTCTGAAATTGAACTTATTAATAAACCATCTATAAGATGTAAATTACATATCCTTTGGTCAGCTAAAACCACTTATTTTAGCAGGCCAGAAGGAAAATAGCTTACTGAGGAGTGAAATAGTAAATATGTACATTTAAAGGAAGGAAGGAAGTGGCGGAAGGAAGGAAGTGGCGGAAGGAAGGAAGGAAGTGGCGGAAGGAAGTGGCGGAAGGAAGGAAGGAAGGAAGGAAGGAAGGAAGGAAGGAAGGAAGGAAGGAAGGAAGGAAGGAAGGAAGGAAGGAAGTGGCGGAAGGAAGTGGTGGAAGGAAGTGGCGGAAGGAAGGAAGGAAGGAAGGAAGGAAGGAAGGAAGGAAGGAAGGAAGGAAGGAAGGAAGGAAGGAAGGAAGGAAGGAAGGAAGGAAGTGGCGGAAGGAAGTGGCGGAAGGAAGGAAGGAAGGAAGGAAGGAAGGAAGGAAGGAAGGAAGGAAGGAAGGAAGGAAGGAAGGAAGGAAGGAAGGAAGGGAGGGAGGGAGGGAGGGAGGGAGGGAGGGAGGAAGGGAGGGAGGGAGGAAGGGAGGAAGGGAGGACATTTTTGTGTGTGAAGAACCAGATTATCCTGACAAGCTCAGAAAAGCCTTGAAATCAATAACTTGTTCTGCTTTGTGTCTTTATATGCAATAAAGTTCATAGTCCCTGAAAAGCAATCACACGTGATCTATTGCCTCTGATGATGGTTGAGCCAATGAAAGAGCACAGGCTCTTTATTTTATTCGCTATTTTAAGTTAGAGGAGCTTCTAAGCAGTCTCTGAACTTTTTCTGCCTTACTACAAAAGGTAAGTGGTTCCTACTGCCTCAAATATGTAGACTATACCACCACAGACTATACCAAAACTGTATCACTGATGTCTTATTTCATCTTGAATAAGACCCATCTCAATCTTAATCTATGTCAATGCATATATATGAATGCATTATGTATCATATATGCACATATGTATGCATATATGTTAATGCATATATATAAATTAATAGAAGCTAAAGGGGTAAAAGGGTTCACCATTTTACAGATGGTGCATAAATAATCAGCACTAAACCTTTGTCTTCTTCTTTGTCTTGTAAAAAAGACGATGACATTAGGCATTGACCTATTTGGAGAATGCTCATACTCAATCCCTTAATACATGCAAAATGGTTTAAAAAAAAAAAGAAGTTGTTAAAAAGTATGACAGATGTGCAAAATTTCATAAAAGACAATTTGAGGAGGTAAGTGAACCTGCCAGAATTTCACATATTTTATAATTTTAAAATGTTAAAGTACCTGCCAGTGATTCATTGGAAGTAAATCTTTTTGTTGCCAGGACCTTTGCGTTCTGAAAATAAAACATTTTGGGTGTAATGATTTATTTACAACTATCTTACTGTTTCATCTCAGTCTCATAACACTAGCTGTTGAGTCACAGCCTGGAAGTAGCAAATGGGAATGATGGACTTATGAGGGTGGCAAGCAAGGGTTTTGAACCTCTCACCAAGTTTCTTCTGACTTCAGGCCTTGTTATGATTAAAGGTTAATGTGTCTTGATAGCTAGAATACATAAAACCTATTCAAATCACCGGTGTATATATTCTTCTGTATAACCTGCTCAGAATGCTTGACACCTAATTATGTGCTAAAATAAGAGTGAGATGGAATTGCAGAAACTGTATAGAAGAAAATGATCCCATTGGCTTCACAATAGGCCAAACTGAAAAATTTAAAGTAGTGCCTAAATCATGGTCAAATTCTCACTAAACATTTTCTTCATAAACAGTTTTTTCCTAAGGCACAATAAGTCTCAGTTACTTATACTATTTCCATTAAGACACTTTTTCTTCTTCTTTTTTTCTTTTTCAAAAGATACAAAGGCAGTTTTAATCCAAACATTATGGCTGTTCTAAAAAAATCACAGTTTAGGAGTCTGAATACTTTTGCAGTATACAGATATTTCAAGATCCTGATGAGATTAAGCAAAAGAATTTCCAGTGGTTTTGATGGGAAAGCTGGGACAACAGAATTCCTTTTGTCTCTAGTGTGATGTTTAATTTCTGCCTCTAATTAGCATTACTTAGTGAAGCAGTAGTTTCATCATCTTAAAACCAAAGATGTACTTTTCCTGCACTGTACTGCATATGGTAACTAAACACTGTCAATATGCACACTCTGGGAAAGCACAGTACTCAAAATATTTGTTCATATTACTTATTTCTTCAAATAAAACATAATCTGATTTCATGTTATTCACAAATGCTTCAGCATAATTTTTGAAGAACATTGAGAAAATGTTCTTGTTGGTTGGTTCCTGAAGAACTTTTTTATGTTCATTGCTTAGCAGTAGGACTGACACAAGGTTGTGTGCTGTGCACACACACACAATTTCTAGAATGACAAAGAGGGGAAATCAAGACTTTAATTACAAGACTTTAATTTCTTGTCTGGTTTAGGGAGGGATTTTTTTGTCTATGTGTTTTCTTGCAAAGAATGATTTAAACGTGCAGGGAAATTATGTGACACCATTTAAAGAAAACATGAGAGAAATGGAAAAAATAGCAATGAACATATTTTTCTCATTTTCTTAATAATTAATTATTATTTCATTTAAAGGAAGGAAAATTTAAAACTACAGCTTCTAAAATTAGTATTTACAATCCCTTTTTTTTAATTTTCTCATGTATTTTTCCCCAGAAGCACAGCATTTTAATTTTTTTCCAAAACAAACAAACTGCCTAATTTTTTTTAAAGCAAAACCATAGATCATTGTATTTAAATACTGCTTTCAGGAGAACTATAATGTTAGTCAAACTGCAAGACAGTGGAAATACAATACTTTTCTTCAGCTTATTGATTTATTGAATCAGTTGTATCTTCAAGTCATCTCTGGTGGTGTTTCAAATGTTGCATATATTATAGATTAAAAAAATTTTGTCTTCCAAGACTCAGTTTCAACCTATGGGCTCCAGTCACTGCAGCTATCAAAATAGCAGAAGGTTTTGATGTGTTATAGCCGTAATCTCAAGTGACAAATATATCCCATGTGCTGAAATTTCTCCTTAGGGCAGATACAATACGGATAAACACCTAAGCTACTCTCGTAAAATGATTTTTGTGATTCTTTTTTGCAACGTGTTTCTAAAAACACATGCAGATAAAAATAGTTGTGACTTTTCCAAGTAGCTCCTAGAAGTGGGAGTCATCAGATCCTTTCAATCTGGCAATTTTATGGAGAAGTATTGTTTACCATCAAATTCTTGCCACTCTACTGACTGTTTGCCAGTTTCTGATTAAATGTTTTTCTCACATTCCCTGCCACAAATTGACCCTTCAAAACAAAGAAGTATTATGACAATCTTCTAAAGAACTGCAATTAGGATTTTCCATTAAAAACAAAATATTCCTATTATTAATAAGTTTTTTTTATTTTAATACACATAGGGATAGCTACGTCCTCTGAAGGAAACTAATAATGACTGAATTTTTTATTTTGATTGTGGGTTTATTCTTCTTATCAGTCCTTGTATTATAATTTTGCCACAATTTTGCAGTCAAAAAACCTGAAAATTAATTCTAAAAAAAGATTTTCAAATACTTCAAAAACATAAACAATCTCCAAGATGCTTTTAAGGAGCTTATTCCCAAGAAAAAAGAATAATTTTCAAGGGTTTTTTTCATGCATTTTACAGATATCAAGTTCAGAAAAAGAGTGAAAGCCATGTGGTGAATAACAAACTTTGCTGTTCCAAATTTGGATTTTAAATATAAAGTTGTGGGACAAACAATAAATAAAATGGGTTTATATTGCAAAAAACTATATACTTCTTAAAATAATATCATCTGTTCACATGCAAGGATCAAGCATATTAAGACCCAGATTGTCAGATAAGCTGTTCTTATGAGCTATTCACCCTACTCTCTTTCCTACAGTATAACAAAATGAGCAGCTTTTCTTAGGATGAAATCAGCATGAATTCTGCCACATAATCCAGTAGAAGTATTGTTTCAATTCTTCTTAATATAAATTCAGGATGTATGTAAATATATTTTAAATTTTAATTCTTCAACAATGTGCATTCATTATCAGAATTTCACTCAAATCAATTTTTTTGTTACTGAATTTAAAGATATGACAAAACCTCCTGGGTACCTTTCCAACTCCATTTCTGAGCATAGCTTCCATTAAGATTAATGGCTGTTTTGTATCTAATGGGAATATATATCTTAAGAAGCTGATGTAGAAGGAAAAATTTTAGTGGAAATGATGAACAATAGAGGTCATGATTACAATAATTGTAGAATGAGAGATTTAACAAGATTCTGTGAAGGAAATGTTCCTTCCTTTAAACAAAAAGGCCATATGTTGACACTAATCATATTGAGTAGACCTACTGAAGTTGATATTCCAAAGATTTCATTGGGGACCATTTTCCAGACTATGACTTCACTTACTCAGTAAAGGCTTAGCTGTATTATTCTCAGTTGCTCCGTGAGGCTGGGATTCATCACTGTTGGATAGCTCAGTGGGCATGGAAATTTCCAAGAGCAAGGACCTAAAGCATCAGGTTAACATGAAAAGTAATTACAAAAGCTGGCCAGAAGTATTCATGGCTAGTGTGAGTAGCCATGAAAACGCAGATGACCTAAATAATACAAGGATATAAACCACAAATAGGAAACAACTATATAAATCAAAAATCAGTTTTGGCATTAAAAGGTTCTTAAATTTTGAGACTATCCATGCCTACATATATTCCAGAGTAGTATTCTCCTGGGTTTTGTCACTGACATGCAAACACTTGGAGGATTAATTTAAATGATTTGTCTTTAGAATGAAAGCCTGATATGAGGCCGTTGGGTCAGATGCAATACTGAGCACATGAGCTGATGCAGGCTCTATGCACCTTAATTATTTTTAAAAGGCACAACTCTAGAAGTAAAAAATATATTCTAAATATTTTCTTTTCTTGAAGTTAGAAGAACTTTTCCTGTTTTCAGCCTTACTTTTTAATCCTGAAGGCATTTCTTCAGTGTGTATACATTTATGCTAATCATATACTACAGCCATGGGTTCCTCTATCAATATGAAATGTTTTGTACTTGCTGTTTTTGTGCATCTTGTATTGTTATGTGCAATATACAAAATAATGTGTCTAACTATGCCATTTATGCTTTTGAAAGAAAAAGCAAATTACTTACTGAAGAGAATGGCATTTGCATGCATGTGTGTCAGCTTTCAAGTCATTTCCCTCTACAAAATATTGCTTTCTACACTTAGAAAATGCATCCATCCATCAGTTACAAACCATTTCAAAGCACTTTATGAATCTACAGAGCAAAATGTACTTATCTTACATTGGCAGTGTCCCAGCTGTTACAAAATTGCTATTGTCCTAATACTTACAAGGCAATTTTAGCATCAGTTAATAATTTTACAGGATAGATAACTTCTAAAGCATTATAAAATGACAGACATTAAACAATAGCAACTTAGCATTTTTTGAAACAGTTCATGACAGCTTAAAAACTAAAGTGATTTTAATGTATAGTCTATGCAGTTTTAGTTTCTCATTGACAATTCCTTTAGAAGATAAAAAAGTGAAAAATCCTTTTAAATAGTGGGTGAAAGAATAAAACAAATTTATCTTTAAAAGATATTCAGTAAAAATCTCAATTAGGAATAATGTCTCAAATCTTCCTGTACAGATAGTAGGTGACAAGAATTAGAATTTATTTAGGCAGGAAAAAAAGTGATGGTATCATTTAATGGTAGGGTACCACAAAATAAAAAAGGTATATCTATTCATTAAGTTTAATACAAAAAGGAAAATACAATGAACAGCATTTTATATAAATCGGTATGCATTATTTCTTCTCAAAAACTGTTTTCTATCAATCTTAGTTTAAGAGCTTCAGTTAAAGGCAAGTTCTACTTAAATTGTTACCTTTTATCTTTTCTAAGTAGCCATTATGGTCAAATGTTCACTTTTTGGTTAGACATTTATAATTTACCTAATGTATTGTACAATCTGCCATAGAAAAAGATTTAATGATGTGTAAAGTGTAAACTGTTCTAAACAAATTAAATTAATTTATATTTGAGGTATTACTTTGGTAACAACTCAAAGGAACCTTTTAAGTGCAAGTAATGTACATCACAGTGGCCCTTTTTGTCAATGTACTTATTAAGTAAAACCAATTGTACCACTTGCTGTCGTACGGCACAGGTAATTGACCACCTCATCAAATCATAGCAAAAAGAATCCCTTAGTGCCTAATTACTACATTCTTCTGTACTATTGAACACATTAAATCAACATTAATGTATTATGTTATATACATCATTACCCAATAGTAATAGAAGGTCCCTGTGCAGGAGAAAAGAGTTCTGATGGCAGTACAACTATTTTAAAAATTCTGTCCACTGAACTTTCAAAACACATGGTATCTTGAAGACTAGTTAAAGCATATATCCAAAATTAATATCTTAATTAATATTGCAGTTCTGCTTTACTCAAACACCATGAAATTCGAGAAGTCTGCAAAGTACAGAACAGAACTTAGGGCTCACCAAAGGAAATGGTCTTAGCAGGTACTGCAAACAAGAGGTAGACAGTCTGACTACCCATTTATTCTCAGAAGTTTTACCTTATAAAACATTATTTAAAACTTCTTGGATAGGAGTAAAGCCTGCAGAAGTGTATCCAAATGTGATGGGAGATAGTGGAGCTCTCTTTTCAGAGAAGCCAAGCATGTGCTGCTTTACCCGCATGAAACAAGGTTTTATCTTTCAAAACCATGCTTACTTATGTGAATGAACATAGCCTTGGTGGTTTACTCTCACAAATAGTCCTATAGGAAAAAATATGCAACTGAGCACAGGCAGGAGTTCTGAATTTTACTGAAGTGGGCTGAAGACAAGGATCTCCAGAAGAGGTTGTGCCTATATGGGGGACAGTTTTTCAATAAGCATCTTTGTGAAAGATTACATGTCATCACCCAAATTCCTTAATAGTCACTCACTCTAAAAGAATCTCTTCCTTTGATGCAGCTGGCTCATGTCATGAATTCTGGCAGCACAAGATTGCACTTATGGCTACATCTCATCTTTGTGATTGTCAGGAGACTAAGACCTCAGAAACTTCAGCTCTGGGAAAAAAAATAACACATGTAACTATAAGCTCTCACTTTTTTTTTCTGTTTGCTACAGAGGTTCTTGAGACCCAGCAGCTACCTTAAGGTTATATAAAATTTCTAAACCTGACCATTTTTAATGGGTGTGTATTTACACAGACATCACCTCATTTTGAAATGAAATAACATGCAGATACAGCTGCCATAATAATTTAATCTTTTCTAAACTACTGTAGATTGACTCATCATCCACTGATACCACATGGTGGTAAATAAAAACTGGTGACAATAACCAAAACGTAACCAATTTTTTTAAGAAGAATCTTCCTGCCCAACCATTCTCTACCAATATGTAGCTACTAGTATTTTGAGTTACTGCCAAACCCTGTAATTTCTGGACTAACAGCCAGTTATCTAAGAACAGGGAACATAGGAACGACCAGCAAGTACCTATGAACTGCTTTCAGCTCCAGATGTTCTGACATTCCTCAGTCCCTACTTTAGAGTCACCAGGAAAAAAAAGAAAACCTGAAAGGCTCCACAAGACTTCTAATTGTTCTTCTTCTCTTCAGATCATTTAAAAAGAACAATAAATACTTTTGAAGATAAGATACTTTCTAAAAGACCCCTTCTATTTTCTATCACATCTTCACCTGGATAGAGTAGCCTCAGTGTCGCTTCAGAAAAGATTTAATTTTTTCAGACACCAACTTCCTTCTGTGTAGGGATTTTCTAAGAGGCTTTTAGTCTGATTGTGCTGAAACCATTCTGGCTGTATAAACCATGTTTAAAATTTTTCCTAGCTGAATACATTTTCAAAACAGGTTAGGTAAGCTGGTTTTTTCCCCTAGAAAAGATAAAAACTATAACGTTAAGTGACTTTATCTTCCCTTTTTTGCTCCCCATTTTCAACTATCACTATAACAGATTCTACATTAATAATTAGCATCTGACTCATGGCTTCAGGTAATATTCAAGATGCATTACTCACCAGTAGCCTGGTAATTTCTGCATTTCCATCATAGAATATTTATTCTGTCCTGTATATATGCTATATCGCAACATTTATTCTTGGCAGAAAGCATCAATAGTTAATTGGTCCATACTTAGTATCTCACACAGAAACAGTGACATTTTGAAAAATGTAAATTGTAGAGAAAAGGTGTTGATAAAATATATTCTAGAAATAGCAAACAAATTGATGTGTGCTTCAGCCAACCATTTCAAGCTCCTGAAAATGACTCTTTTATAGAAGCTAAACCTTTGTAGAAAAGACTTTTAATGTTCTCTCATAATAAGGAAGTATTACTCTCTCTTATACAATGCACAGGACATATTACATTGCTAATGGGTTTTTTTTAATATTGCCAGCATTTCAAGCAAAATGAGTACTGACACTATCTTTTCTCTGCAAAAGTTAACTGTTTTAATTCTAGCATGAGAAACAGCCATTCATTAAGTCACCAAGCAGGCAGGGAAAGGCAAAAGATGGAAATCAGAATTATGTGGATATCACAGCGGAAATGGAGTAACTTGGATGAAGCAATGTTTTCAGTTCAAAACTCTAAATAAGCAGTTGAAATCCATTTGTTAGCACCTTTGTCCCTATTGCAAAGATCAGAAATCTGATCGCCAAGTAAAAATCTATTTGCGCACTATGAAAAAAATGGCATAATTAGTATGTATTCATATATTAATGCATACATGGATACACTTAAAAGAACAAAATATTCTAATATCTAATTAGAAAGCTTTAAATTCTCAGATTGTCTTTAGTGTTTGGTGAGATTTTTTAAGGTCTTATATGCACATTAATCTGCAAGTCTATATGTATAAATTACCATTTTCAGTTGTGAAATAATTTCTAGTCAGCTATATGTATTCCAATACCTGTTGAAAATAGGGCTCATAAATTGAGATTCAACACAGTTGGATAGAAGAAAAAAGTGTTAGTCTCATCTATAATTTGAAAATTTTAGTTTCTTTAAAATGCTTTCCCTTTAGTGTTAACAATTCAGGCACTATAAGGGTAAGTTACATACCAAAAATTCAATTTTTGTCCTAACTGATATTTTCTCATAAAAGATACTAATTTTTTTTTTTTTTTAATAAATAGGGATGGGCTGGTTGGTTTTCACTGAATGACATTTACTGGGAATTCTTTTCACATTTCTTTGTTGTACTACTTGCATACCGTAAAAATTGACTAGATCCTAGAGCAGAGTTGGATTCTATGAAGATAATCTTAGTCAGTGCCACCATATTAATTACAGAAGTGAAGGCAGTATACATGTTTAACTGCTTTATTCTCATCACTAGCAGTTACATTTTGATGCTACACCCCTTTATTTAGGTTTAGCCAGGTTTTTTCTATGTTTATGTTTATATAAAGGAAACTTGTAGCAGACCATGCTCAGTTTTAATGTGATCTCAGTTTAAAAGGAAACTCCGTAGTGTTCAACATTAAAAAAATATTAAATAAATAAATTTTTAAAAAAACCCACCATGTTTCTGTTCTATTGCAAAACATCTCAGAAGTTCCTTTGTATATTAGTTATGCCTTGCTGATGTGTTGCTCACTTTTCCAGTGTTCTAAATGCTTTTTGATGATGTTTTTTAGGAGTACTTTACCGGACTTTCCTTGTTGTCCTTTCAGCTTTTCCTTCAAGACAAATCTGTGTTTTCTATGGGTAAATTCTATATGTAAATATAGTTAGAAAATTTAATCTCACATTCTTCTAAGACTAAATAGGTAAATATTCACAAAAAGATGAAGTCTCAACACAGTTCAAAATCTGCCAGAATTCTGCTTATCCTAACAGGACCAAAACCAATATTTTTCTGTTTAATTTTGGTTTAAACTGGGATGTCAGGGAAAAAAATAGAAAAGCAACTTATTTGGGGTTTTTTTTGCCTCCTGACAATCTGATTTTCAAAGCTAAAGGTCAGCTATATGCTATCTGAATGTGTACATTAATAGAAAGGAAAAAAAATCACTGAACTATTTAATGGTTTGGGTTTGAAGAGACATCAAAGATTATCCAGTTCCAACCCACTGCCATTAGCAAGGACACTTGCAGAAGGGCGTAAATCACACCTACATTGATTGAGGGTTTGGGGTAGGATTTTTTAATTTTCTTCACATCTCTTTCTAATTGTAGTCTTTGATTTAAACTCTTGTAAAAAGATTTCCTGTAACTGGCAAACCTGTATTTTCTGTTTTAAGGTACAATGAACTTCAAACAGTATGAATGTTGCATGCACCAAGTCAGATGGCCAAAAAGAGGCTAATGACTTGCACTATGGTTAGGTGGTGGCTGAGACCTGGAAGCCCCATCTATGAGACAGTGGCCAAAGGTGCCACAGGTCACAGTTACTGTTTCCCACAGCCAAATTAACTTCCCAAAGTTAATTATTTGGACACTAGAGTATTAACACCATGATATTTTTCCCATTCAGTCAACAAAAATAACAAAAGTCCTTTTCAAAACATTTCGAAGTCTGTGCAACTAAAGATGTAAAAGATAAATAAAATTTTATGACATAATATTGTGTCATGCCAAAATATTTATATTTTAATAAATAAAACTTATGATGAACATGGTGATTCTTTGGAAGAGTAGCTTACAAAGGTCAATTTGGGGTTTATACAGTCAAGCAAAGACTATGGCCTTATCTTGCTTGACAGCTGAGTAGAAATCTAGATGAGTGGCTTAAAAGAAGCTATTGGCTTTTGCTGGATGTTTCAAAAGCTACATAGAAAGTTGTTTTTTGAAGGTTTCCCAAGCCGGAAAAAGACAAAGCCTTTTACAGACATCCTATTATCAAAGATGCATTTATGACTCTTCATCAATACAAACTGGAAACAGAAACTAACAGTTGCAAAGTCACAGAATCATTGAAGTTGGAAAAGACTCTCAAGATGATTGAGCCCAGCATTTGACCAAGCACCGCTATAACACTAAATGCCGCACCCAATCATTTATTGAACACTTCCATGCACAATGACTCCACCACTTCCCTGCACGGCCTTTTCAATGCTTACCCACCCTTTCAGTGAAGAAAGTCTTCCCACTGTCAAGCCTGAACCTCCCCTAGAGCTGCTTGAGGCCATTTCCTCTGTCTTATCATTAGCTGCCTGGGGGAAGAGGCCAATTTCCACCTCACTACAGCCTCCTATCCGGCAGTTGTAGAGACCAATAAGGTTTCTCCTGAGCCTCCTTTTCTCCAGGCCAAATAACCACAGCTACCTCAGCCACTCCTCCTCTGGCTTACTCTCTAGACCCTTCCCCAGCTGCATTGACTTTCTGTGGGTATGATCATGTCTCAGTGTCCTTTGTGTAGTGAGGGGCCCAGAACCAAACACAGGACTCAAGGGGTGGCCTCACCAGTGCTGAGTACAGGGGGACAATCACTGCCCTGGCCCTGCTGGCCACCCTGTTGCTGATACAGGCCGGGATGCCATTGTCCTTCTTGAGCATGTGGGCACAATTATGAACCACACTTGAATTCAGCATCTTAAACATCAGAACATTCAACAAGTCTATGCATTCAGTAAATAAAAGTTTGTTAGACTTTTTTCCTTACTCACTTAAAAATACACTGTTCTTTCACTTTGGAACTGAATGAACTCCTCACATTTGCAAGAAGACTGCCTGATTCCAAATAGCCTGTCCATGACATTCGCCTTCTCCTTCATGAAAAAAACACTGCACATTTGTAACATTAACTCATGAGGCCGTGAGGACCACCTGCACAACTGGATAAGGAATTCTGCTGCCTGCAGGAAAGAATTAATTAGCTGGGTACTTGCTGGCCTCATAGAGATACAGTAGCAGACAACATTCCTAAAATAGGATCATTGAGAGGATACCTTTAGTCAGGATCATCTGCAGTGACATAATTCCAAGAGTCTAACTGCCAAAGACAAAAATCCCACTTGTGAACTCAAATTTTATCTGCATCCTATGGGTCTTCTTGTAGCCTACTAAGGTTTGCCTCAAAATGCAGTATGAGTAAAAATGCCACAAAGAAATCCATGTAGACAACTATGAATTCTGAATTTCCCTCCTCAGGACAAAAACAAACAAATAAATCAAACAACCAATCAACAACAACAAGAAAATACCACAGTAAAAACATTCTGCTTAGCTTTTAATAGAATTGAAAGAGATTCAAAACAATAAAGCAGTGTTCTACAAATGGCCAAGCAGCCTTTGCAAAGTAATGAACTCCACAGATTTCAGCTTGTAAAAGGTGCTGGGAAACATGTAGTCTTAAGCCCGTGTTTTATGGTGAATGCCCTTTTCTTCTGAGAATAAATTAAAAAATAACAAACAAGCAAGCAAGAAACACAAACCATTCCTTGGGGCCAAAAAGATCTCAACTACCTGATAAATCAACATAAGAAACTTACAGATTTTTAAAACCTTTTCCTGAAAGTGCAGGTTTTTTCAATTTTATATTTTTGTAAAGAATCATGTTACTTTAAAATTTTCTTTTGTTTCCTTTATTTTATTTTATAACCAGCTTAAAAAAAAAAAAAACACACCAAAAGAAAAAAAAAAAACAGAGAAAGAGGAAGAAGAACCTTTAAGCTAGTGGCATGTATTTTCTATATCCATGTAATTTTAAATGCCATGTTGACCTACTCAGCCTATCCAAAACCCGTTCTTTCCACAGGAAACAGGGTGTACAGAAAGGCACTTGGGCTCTCTACAGACAGCATGGAAAACACTGACGGTCAATACTATGCAATATATAACAGATAATTATGAGCTGAGTGTCCAGATTATAATCAGTTTGACAAATGTCCACAAGTGTCTTTGGTCTATTTTATATTTTTACTAAGACAAGGCAATCATACAACCAGACAATTCCATCAGGGAAGCTTGTTAGCTGCTTAGTCTGTTAAACCCTGGTTGCCATAGCATCTAGAGTTGAAAAAGCTGCAGATTGGCATGAAAAAGCATGTCGACAATTGCCCTGTCACAGCATGCAAGCCAGGTCTGCTCAAAGGCAGCACACTACAAGTTTTCTTTCCCAGTTTGCACTACCCCATGCTGTTTAATAATATCCATTTACTGGTATTGGGATTGATCTAGTGCAGTGTAAAATCCGCATCTACTGAGATTTTGCTTTTTCACGTGGGGGAGATTCTTTAACAAATAACCGCAGAACAATTAATTTATAAAGGAGGTATTGTAAAAATTGTAGGAGGCATATCTGATTTAACAGAGAAACAATCTAAACTCTTAATGATCAGATCTTTAGCAAGCTAATCAGCTCAACAAAGTTTTTAAAAAAAGCGCATTGTTCAGAGGTTTTCAAGAAATTTTATTGCTGATAGGGAGTTTCATCAAACATCATAATATACTACTTTGCATTTGGGTTTTTTTGATATAAAAAAACACTTAACATTTATTATGGCTATACTTTCTTTTAATTATATACTTTCTATAATTAAATAAATTATATATGCCAAAATTAACAAAAATTCCATTCATGAATAGCATAACATAGTCCAATAGGAATTAGTGTAAGCAACTGAATAGCAGTAGAATATTTTTTTTCAGAATAAACTTGTTGTGTAATTTTAATATAAATAGCAAAGATTATTAGTAACTTCAAATATCCTTGAAAAAGGATATTTTGGTAACATGTCCATATTTTCTCTTGAATATGGACCACTACTTAATAAAAAAGTTCATTAGTCATCTGCATCAAAGTGTTGGAGCTACAAAATTTTTTTTTAAAAATAGCACATAACTAGTGGTCTTTACACTAGTGTTTCCTCTCAAAAGTTTACACTTGGTTTATTCACTTTCCCTTCCATTATCGCCTTCTAATCTGTTCTGTCACTTCATTTTACTTTTCCTTCAATGCCACAACTGAAGAAAATCTCGAAAACTACATACCCAAGAGCACAATTAAAGTGGCAAACCCAAGAGGATTCTGGCATGGATCTTTTCCAACATTTTCCAGTAGGTTTTTTTTTTTTTCACTTTTTAATCTATCAATATAATGCAGACATGTTTTACTACAACTCTCTCTGTTATTTTATCCTATTCATTACAGATCTAGATAAAGAATTACAGAAAAACAGAAGAGGAGTTAAATCTTTCAGTAAAATTATCAGCCTATTACACAGTTCATTAGAAATAAATCTTTTCAAAGGTAAGTTTCTAATTCATGTTTATGATTCCGATGACGGAACACATCACTAAAACTTTTTAAAACATTTTAGTTGAAATTTTACTTTAAACTGCCATGGAATTGTGGAAGTAACAAATCTTCAGTTAATAGCATATTTTATCTTAATTTTCTTTTGCATTATATATTTAATATGTCATATTTGCATTTTCTTTTCATTTTCTTCATCCTTGAACTGAGTTTGCAACTTAACTTGAAATGAAAATATGAAATGTGGCTGGATTTTTACACAGGTTGAGTTCAGAGTAGTTTATTTTTTCTTTGAAATCTATTTGTGTGTATTTATAGTTCTAGCTTTTTCAGTATTGAGAATATTTTTGTCTATATTTTACTGGGAATTTTTAAGCATCTTAAAATACTGCTGAATCTATAGCTCCCCAGATGACACTACAGGTTACAGAAGATGCTATCATTCAGAAAAATTAGTTGCAGCTTATTTGTTTTTTGACTAATTAAATACTATTTATTAAAGCAATTATGCATTTACCTGTTTCAAACCAAAACAAAAATCTTTTTTGTTGCAGAACCTCTTAGAAAAACAGCAGATTTTTTAAGAGCTGATAAAGGATAAAATTATCAGCTAAATAAAGACAGTCCATCGTATAAATAAATCAGCAGCAGAATGTAGCTTAGCACACAGATAAAGTTTCTGGCACTTCATGTTCTCCTTATGATGCTTCTCCTAATTAAAATAAAGAATTTCAGGATTATTTTTCAAGTATAAAACCATGGTTCTTCTGGAAATTGTCAAAAGAAAGGTGGCATGCCTCTGTGAGGAGCAGCCTTATCGCATTAGAGTTCAGAAGTAAGGCCCAAGTATTTTTTTCTACTGATTATTTGAGTGAGCCTATAAACATGCACAATCCTGGATAAACAAGGAGAGCACAGCAAGAGGAAGCTGCATGCAGCTGTGCTTTGCTGGTGACTCAGTGGGCCCTCTGAGGAGGGCTGAGGGATGTGGTCAGCGCAGTTGGCAGTGCACGGACACTGCTGCCCTCCCGGCCCTGCCAGCCTCTGCCCACGCTGTGCCACCACGGCAGCACCGCCAGGCCAAGGTGACTGAAAGGCCCCAGGCTGGCAGGAAAGCCAAGGAGAAGGTCAGCAATGCTCCTTCACCAGGGTGAACATTTTCTGCGCACCCTCAAGCTGTGTGAGGGAGAGAAACAATTTCATTTGCTCCCTGAATATCCTTTCTTGGGAGGGAATGAGGCCATCTCTGTGGGCCATTTCCTTGCACCAGCCTTTGAAACTCCCTGAAATGGGCATATGCTGATACGCAAAAGTCTGAGTCAGACTTGTTTTCTTCTGTCTGTTTGCAACCAATTCTTCTCTGACATCCCTGTTCCTATCAATAGTGATAATTTTAGCTTGGCACTTTGAGTTCATTATACATAATCTATTGTATATGGCTACTGGTTAGTAAACCTACACCACACAGGGTCACGTTGTGCTGTGGAGGCACTGCTGTGGGTAATAGAGAGAAAACCTGTCCTATGCAGAAGTTGGAGGTGTCTACAAATTTGTAGTCTCTGGACCAACTCAGGATCCTTGCTTTATTCTGGTACTAGTGTTTGTGTATTATTCCCAAGGCTATTCTCCTCCTTCCACGTCAATTTCTTGAATACTTCATCCTTGCTTTTAAATGTAAACAAGAACTGAATGTGCAAAAAACCCATTTGCCTATTTTTAGTCTAAATTTTCTCTATTAAAATGAACAGTGACAGATTCTCACTTTGTTAAACAATATACAATTTACACTAAATATTTTCATTCTTGTTAGGATACTTGTTTAGAAACAGGCTTATACCTTTTTGTCTTCTAATTGAAGCAAAAGGAAGATTAAAATAGAAATTCTCACACTTGAACTTCACTGACAGAAAAGAGTGGTACAAAATAACAGTAAATACAGAGCTTTTACAGTAGATGTGAATGATACTGCAAGTCAAAGAGTTCTTTAAAACTCCCACTGCAAATTTTCTCATAAAATAGATTTTTTTTTCTTAAATCTAAACCTTTTCTACAGTTACTATGAAGACAAAGAACAAAATAAAATTTGTATAACAGGACTGTTCCTACAGAGAAAGAAAAAGTATTTCTCTGTAGTAGCTTATATTTTTTCTGTTACATTTTGCCTTATTGTAAAATTTTCTTCCACTGGCTGAAAGGACATTAACCGCTAGATAGGCATCACACTGATGTCTCCATGCTGTAGCTTACAACCGTGAATTTGCTACGATCTGTTTAATCATCAGTGTATTGATTTTCCTCAGCTTTCCTTCATTTTAGCCCCATAGCAGGCTTCTGTAATTTCCTTTGGACAAAGTGTAACCAAACTGTGCTAAGTGATGTTGATTTGCAGGCAAAAGTAAAGGGGTAAATATAAATTAACAAGCTATAAACATTTTACAAGTGGCAAGTCAATAAAAACAGTGTCTGCAGTTCTTTAAAAAAATGATTTGAAGCAGATTGTTAACAAAGGTGTCCAAAGAAACTGACATGAGTCTGAGAATAATTTTTGCGCTTTGTGATTAAGAATTGATCAGTCTAAAAGCCTCTGATGCAACTGAATCACCCATAAGCTGCTGGACTGAAAAGGCTCAGCAGGGGCTGGTATTTGTTTGTTAAACTCCCATGATTCCAAGTAGATAATTGGTCTGTGAAGTTCATGACAGAATCTGAATTTGCTTTCTTGCTTCCCAGCTGGCTGAGCACTGGTTTATAGACTTCTGTGTACAAATTTAGCCAGCAGCAAACCTCGCATCTTTAATGTAAAAGGTGTTTTGTTGTGTTTTTCAGGTGCTGAGTGGAAGGCCCACACTCCAGAAGCTCATTAAAAGGGCCAAGTTACAGTACAGGTTTATTTCTGTCACAGCGTTTCAAAAAACAGTGACAAGGATTAATATGTTTCTTTGGTACTGGAAAAAGCCTGATATGATCCCTTGTGAATTTGATCATCTGTTTTGTTGCCTGTATATGATTCAATCTCCTATTATATCCTGAAGTTACAGCTGTAAACCAGGGCTGATAAGAATTCAGAAAACACTGCCAGAGCCTGCAGAGAACTAATTGTTTTATTAAGCAGCATCTTGTTTATTTGCAATTTATTTCATATGTCATTCAGAGAACAAACTCTTCTTTAAAATAATAAAGCATGATAAATCTGCTGTACATTATCTGTGACAGGCACTATATTGTATAAATATGTACAAGTAATTGAGTTAAAAAATCTCTCAAACTGTTACTTCTATTCTGTTGTTGCTTACGAATAGCTATTTTTGAACATTTATGGAATTCCTTCCAAGGCTTTTCATAATTCTGACAGTAAGCTCAGATCTACAGATTGCCTAAAATTTCATCTCCATCTGAAGATAGAGCCTGACAGTGTAACGGTGTGCCTGATCTGGGGAAAGCATCCCTAGGCAAGTGCTCCAGAGATTCACAAGGGGCCCCTCCTCCAGGAGCACAGGTAGCCCCATGTCCAGAACTGCTCTGCGAGCAGAGTACTCTCCTGAGCCATGGGCACACAGGATGGGGACACAGGATCCCTTCTGATACAGACCAATAGTCCTGTCAGAGCCCCTCAGGAACCCTGAGCCAACAAACCTGAGAGTAATGGTGGCTTCAGCACTGCCTCTGCTACCTTTGTGATCAGATCCAGACATCACAAAGAATTACAGGATGCTATCTTAAATCACAAGATAGAACAGATGGGCCTTGCTGCATATTTATGAACTACCAGTATAATGGGATCATTTCTGGGAGTTAGAGGAAGGAGACTGAAGGTCCACTTTCATTTACTGAGGATTTAGGCAGGGAACATATAATGCTGTCCTTTAAAGAAAGCTTCCTTCATGTACAACCCTAAAGAAGGGCTTGCTGTCTTCCTCACTCACATGTAGTAAAAATCCTTCATATGGTTTGTTCCACTGGTTTAATGGGAATATTCTCAAGAAGAAACACCTAATCATTGGTACTGTGGGTGGAGTTTTGATTATTTGTCTTATTGCTGTGATTCATTATCATGGGTGTGAAATATGTTTCAATATACCATAATTCAAAGCCCACACCCTTAGAAGGGTTTAAGGACTGAACACAATCAAATAGACAGAAAAAAATATGTATTTTATTGTATATGTCAGAAATTATACAATAAATCTGCATTTTCTTAGGAGTGGTTCTTATTCCTAATTTCTAAAGTGCCACACCAGCATTTTAACCCGCTATTGATTGTATACGATTGTCTGTGCACAGCTAAACAGACCCTTGTTTGCAGCTGGCAATTTATTGCCCTTCTGCATTACAACAAAGAAACACAAAATGGTAGCCAAAGAGAAAACTGCCAGTCAAAACACTCTTGCTCTCTTATTCACACTGTTGCTTTCTACCTCCACACTCCATTTTTCTCTAACAACAAATTTAACTTATGAATGAGAAAGGTTAAAGAAAAAATATTTAGTTGCCAAAAACATGGCAAAAGTATTATAAAAAGATCTGTTACTGTTAAACACTGTATGTCCCTAGAAAAATGCTAGGAACCACAAGAGTTACACTTTTATCTACGAGGTAGCATATGTGCCATATAATACATATGTTGCAATCACAGCAACTTATTTTGCATGAACAGCAGCAAACTCTGAAAAAAAATTGTCCAGTGCTCAAATGAAAGCTGTCATCATGTCTTCATTTTAAATATGTATTCAGAGGAAAAACATTTTTGTATATTTTTTCTGAAGGTTGGGGTTTTTTGGACTACTATTTATTAGCAGAAAAAGAGAAGGACCTTTATATTTTTCTGTTATAGGTTATTTTGAAGAGTGCCACAATGCCAACATTTTAATGCATATATAAAAGCTGGGTTAAAATAATTATTCTTGTTCACATGCTATTATTTCTATTTTTCAATCATCACTTAAAATGAGGGTTTGCGTTTACGTCATAAGCGATATTAACGGTGTACTCCCTTTAAATATTTTTTATCCAGTGATTAGCAATTTGTACAATCCCTTCATTTGCAGAAATGAAATCTAAAAATGTCCTGGAAGATTCTGGTAATTATAAGTTGTGTAGCTAAATCCTGAGTATTAAGTATTCAGCACTCCCTATTCTGCATGACTATTAACTGTCCATTTGTGCCATCATGAAGCAGTTTCAACCCTGTCTTCGTTTAATTTGACCACTGTCTTTGTGGCTCTATTTAACTAGCACTGTAAATTCATATAGCAAAGCCACCATCTCTGTCCAAGACTTCTGTACCTTTTGATATTGGACCAATAATTGTCCCAGGTAATTCCTCAAAAACAGGGATGGTCTTACATAAAGAGAAAAACTAGAACAGTAGACAGGGCAACAGACTGTCCAGAGCGCACAGCAATGGAAAGCCATCCACAGACCCCGAAATCTAGATCACTGTTTCCATGCCTAAAAACATGAGTTAATCTTAAAAACTTAACACACATTAAAACCAGACAGATTTCTCTCCATATTCCTTCTATTAGAACACTGTATCCGGAGCCTTCATGCTGCCAGCAATGATGGCAGATAGCCCAGCTACCAGCCTTTGCAGGTTACATTTGCTTCAGACCTCAGACAAGAATGATTGATATCAGCTTTTCAGGGAGGTCTTCCTCTCCAAAAAGCATAATGGCAGTGATCATGGAGTTTTAGGATTTGATTTATTAAAAAGCATTTTTATTCAAGTTTGTGTACTATAAAAATTGAGCACAAACAAAACAAGCAAAGATGAAGTGTGTCTCTAAGCATTAATTTTATGCAATATTCTTATAAAGTAACACTGAATTATCCTGAGCTACAAAACAAGTGTTTTTTCCTAACTAGACATGTTGGTACACTTTTAAATATATCACTACTCACTCTGTCTTATCATTCTGAGTCCAATGATCTAGATCTTCAAAAGGCATGGAGGGGTACTTGACTTCAAAAAACTGTGCCCTAAATTCCTGTGATCTCAAATAGGCAGTGTCTTAATAGCTAACTGATAGCTCATCATAAGTTTTGCATTTTAATTCAAAAGCTAATTTCCTACCAAGCCCTCTTCTGTAGAAAAGAAAATTCAATCTGCTCCTGCTCAGTCTTCAGACAAAAAAAAAAGGCCTGCGCACTAAGCACTGACACCTTACTATATTTGAAGGAAATACATAAGAAAATAGGTATTTTATAATTTTTTTTTTTTAGGATTGCATGTTAATTATGCTCTATTGATTCCCAGTCTTTCCTGGAACTGAAGTGTTGGGTATTTACTTATTTTATTCTGAGTTACACAAAATATACTCCTAAAGTTTCTGAATTCCATCACAACATTCCCAAAACTCAAGGTTACCTTTTCTGACCATAACAAAGCAGCATGAACACCCTCTCCAAAGATCCCCATCTCTTTATTCTCAAACTGGAGAGAGAATAAATAATATTTCCAAAGGAGAAAATCCATTAGAAAAATGTGAAAACACAGTGCATAGCACAATTTCAAGGAAAAATAAGGGGATGATACTTCACAAAGAAAGACCTTTCAATTTCCTGGAGGATGAAACAAAAACAAGCATACAAAAAAAACAAACAAAAAGAGAAAACTTTTTTCAAAGGAACTTTCTAAATCCTTTCCCTCACAAAAAAATAATCAGTAACAACAACAACCACCAAAAAAGCCCCAACAAATTGACACTCTTACTATAGATTTTGAAGGTAAACACACAATGACTTCTGAGAAAGCTACCAGACACTATAACTTCATATAATTTTTCTCCTGGCTGTTTACCCACGCTGCCTTCAGAGTCACCACAGTCTCAATGACACATAGAAACACACAGCCAGGATAGTGACAGGGGAAAGTAGTCTGTGACACGAGGCCTCACCCCTTGATCCTTTAAAGCTCTTGAAAGCACAAGCATTACCCAAGTGTTGGCAAAGTGCTAGCAAAGTGTTGGGAGAGCTCACCAGAGGGGCAAGCAGATGAAGAGTCCTCCACTGACAGGCTACACAGCTGCTCTTTAGCCACATCCTTGTGTGTGAAATATGATCTCCAGAGCTTTCACAGAGCCTAGCTGCTAAACCTACCTATTCAAACCGGGCAGTGGAGTGAGACTGAGGTTTTATTCAGTGCTTAAATATGAAAATGACTGCAATATGCATCATGGACAAGGACTTGGAGAACAGTAACTCCAATAGATCTGAGTATTTGCACACATACACGTTCTATTCAAAGCATCTGTATGCTATAGAGTGTTATCAGAAGACTAATATATCCCAATCAGACGGGATTTATTTATAGAGAACGCTCTTTTCGCAGTGTTAGATGCCTCATTAACTTGATTCAGCTTGCACACAGCAAAAATATTCCCTCCCTCTTCAGATTTTTGATATGGAATTATAATTTCTTGTTTCATTTGTTAAAATCCTTTCGCTACGAGGACATTTCAGAAATGCTTTATTGCACATGACTTTTTAAAGTGCCGAAGTATTCATTTTGACCAAAAGGCTCTCCTTTTGATGATTTCCTCTTAAGAGAGATACAGAGAGGATTGTCCTATTTCTTCTTTTCATTTGCCTCTTCCAGAAACCATTAATAGCCAACATTTGATCCTCCTACACAAAAGTTCATGATAGCAAAGTTGGAAGAGTGGGTTATGCATCGTGCTATGAACTGATTATGACTTTGGTATGTCACTGCTACTGTCACTATAAAGCTGAGAGAAATTGTACTGTAAGAATTTCATCTAAATGTAAGTACAGTCTTTTTCAGGAAGATCTAGGGAATCTATGAGCTTAGAAAAATTGGAGATTTTAAGCTCAGCATTTCAAGTTAGCATGGAGATTTACAGAAAGTATGATCAGAATCTGTCCAGGAGAAGCTGACAAGAGTATAACAATTTTTTGGTAGTTTAACATTTTTCTCTTGGTTTCATAAAGCAGAAAGCTCCAAGATCCCTACTTCCCTGGTTTCAGCTCCACAGCCTACTCTCATTTCTGATTATAATTAAAGACAGAGCAAAAGGAACACATGCAGAAAAATGTATGAACATACAAATGTATTGAAATTGGTGAATTTGAGTCATAAGCTTACCCAGCAAACAGGGTCTCTGTCATTATTAGAATACAACAGGGATTAGGAGCTGGGCATGCTATTTTAAAGAAACGAATAAGCAACACATTCTTTAGTAGCTGCAGTTCATTTGCAGTTTGATTTTAAACTACTGTTATCAATTTTCTTCAGTGGATTACTTATTTAACTCTTCTATCTTAAAATCTTTCAGATCAATTCAACCTCCTTTTTTAATATCTCTTACAAGAAAAATAATGTTTACACATGTTCTAATCATTCCAATGGCAAGCCCCATCCTCTATTCCACACCATTTTTGTATTTTCAGTATCTGAATATAGAGAATTCTCTTTTAAGATTGGATTATCGAATTTCTTTTTGAGCACCATATGGGAAGGTGAGATGAAAATAATTCTTTCCATCAACAGTAGGTTTGTTGCAATGCTGCTTAAAGGAAGATTCCATTCTCAAAGAATCTGTGCAAAACAGCCTTCCTTTTCCAAACATGTTAAACATGAAGTCAGTTTTAGAGTCAAGAGCAATCTGAAGACCTGTTGTGTAAAAAAACCACAGAATTGCTGAATGCTGTGATTTTGTTGCAAACTGTCAAGATAATTTGGTGGTTTATTAGAAACGAGAATGAAAGTTATGAATTTAATTAAATCTTATTTTTAAAAAATTCACATCTATGTTCTATGAAAACAGTTGGGTGAAAGATCTGGAAAATTAGGCCTGAATCAATGTGAGCAAAAAGAACCATAAATATATCTACCTCTAATTCTATGTCTGTGCCTGCCTCTATTATTACCTTTCTCTCTAGTTATGTCTCCATTCTCTCTCACTCTGTTCAAGTATGTCTCAGTTTTTAAGGCAATCTCATGATTTATGCACCCACTACATAGCTCTTGAATATTTCAAATATTTGCATAATACTTCTGAATCCAAAGGACTTTGAAACACAAGAAATTATTACAGAGTAATGAGTTATCAGATATGCTCTGCTCTGTGGCAAAGATTGTCTGAGAAATCCGACAGCATACATGATAAAGATCATGAGGTACTTTGAATTAACTTCACAGTAAGCGTCAAGGCTCAAACGTTTAACCTGGAGCAGCTGATGCATGATAAATCAATAATTATGCTAATTGTATTGCAAAATTACTTCCGCTCAAGCGTTTAAAGTTAAAGAAAGTTATGTGAACACTACAAGTACTGTTTAGCATCATTTGTGCCAGAAAGGAAAGTTATTTGCTGTATGCCCTCCATCAACTTCCTTGGTGCTACATAATCTAGGGGATCAGGGATTTCTCAGCCTTTACAATCCCTGGTTTGATGCAGAATGGTCAGGGCAAAGACCAGCTTCTTTTTACACTATATGAAAATGTTTGAGATGTCTCTTTTAGCTGAGCACGTGTGTTTCATTTCTGTCTCTAAGAATGCTTTTTTCATATTTTGGCAATACATTCATACTACATTTCTGCCTGTATTTTCTTCCTTGGTGCGTTAATGCTGATGAGTCTGTGCAATTTCCTCCGTGATGAAGAAACCTGCCATTAAAAACACTGTTTAACCTAAAACACATAACAAGCATAAAAACAGCAGCAGCTCATAAATGAGCCTGAGTTTCCATGGAGGTACTATAGATCTTACTTGTGTCTTAATTAGCTTCTCTACTCTTTAAAAGTGCTTTCTGGCTAATCTGATGGTCTACTCTACTGAGAGTACAGACTGGCTTTATAAGCATGAATTCCTCTTTCTTGCTGTATATCATGGCTGCACCAATCAGGATGATGAAAAAACAGAACCTGCAGTCTGCTGATACAGCTCTCAGGGAAATGAAATCTGATGAAAGGTGGTAATAATAGTAGTAGCAATAATATAGAGACATATTAGAATAAACTCCTTTATTTCTCCAAACTGTCAGATTTAGAGACACTAATGGTATTTTTGTCTCTAATAGCTCCCTAACTAAAGTAATCTTAATTTAAATCTCAGCAGTTAGTTATAGAAGATGACTGCAATCAGCTGTTTAAATTAACAAAAGAGATTATATAAATTAATCACTAAGTCTGTCTACTATGGAAAAGTTGTATTAAAATCTTTATTATTGCCACATAAAGGCCAGCTACAAAGGGCAGGGGTGAATTTCAGAAGCCCGTGTGAAATCTTGGTTTATTCTCTATTTTCATCTGTTTACCTCCTCCACAAATTATTCCAATCACATAAGAGCCCCTCAATCATATTTTCCAATGTCTTCTTGTACCTGTATATATCTTTTTTCATGGCTTGCTAGAATTATATTCAGCATGGCCCAACCTTTCCAAAGAATCACTAGCAAGATTGTTATTTTGCACAGGGGTACATGAGACTCTTCTGATACCTGATCAGCTCTGATAAAAGGGAAGGTTTCTAATAAAAGACTGCTATACACATGTTGTTTAAATACTGGACAACCTTCTCCAAAGAAATCCAATTATCCTGTGTTTACAAAGAATGTTTTCTCATTTGTCTCTTGATTTTGATTAACTTCCTTTCTTATCCTGTCTCAGCTTCAGATTCTAATGTTTTATCTTGCCATGTATGGTCAGATTTTGCAGCAATTTTATTAGTGGTCCAAAATGCCTTATGTCCTTATAGATACTTCCCTTGTGACTTCTCTTCAGAATAGATTCAGTTAATTTTCATCAAATTGTGTATCTCCTTGTCTTCTCTGGAGCAATGACATATCATTCTGTTTTGCCCCACGTAACTACTGGAGGTAAGCTATCTCTGTTTTTATCACCATTAGAATTCAAAGTAGAATCAGAAGTTGAGTCCTCGTTGGCTGTGTTAGGCTATGGCGAAATTATTCCTCTTTCCTCTGCAGAAACCTAAAGCAGTAAACAAGTGCCAAGAGCTTGGACAACACGCACCAGAGGCACTCAAGAAACAATGTGGGAGTTCAGATAGACAGACAGATAAATGGACCTCAAAGAATCTTGTGTTGATGTGGTGGTATTCATGAGCTGAAAGAGCAGCCCCCACACAGCCTGAAGTGAGTCAGGCTGATTATAAAATGCAAGGGATGCAGCCTCCCACATCTGACTCTAAATTCCCATTTGTTCTGCTAACAAAATTTTTTCATTTGATCAAATTCATTTAAAGACTGTTAAACATTTCTGTGGTCAGTGTGAGACAGAGCAAAATATGCTCAAGCCTTCAGACAATACTGCTTACTGGATTAGGTTGGAAAAGGTTTTTTGAGCCATCAGAGTGCAAATTAATTTTAAAAAAGGACATGAATCAACGTGTCTAAGCAGCAGAAGCAGACAAGTGGGCCAGAAAAACTCTATGAGAAAAGATGCAAGGCATCATTTGTATAGAAAACCTGGGAAAAAGAATCTTTCAAGGGCACCTGGATGTGGAAAGGTAAAGAATTGCTCAGATCTGGAGGAAACAAAACAGACACCTTGGAGTGCTCTGATTCATGACCTGAGCAGAAATATCACTTGTATGAATGTATGTTCCCTATATGTTTTGTCATGTTGCCATTAACAGTTTTCAGTAGCCATTCCCCAAACTGGAAAAAAAGAGTACATTTCAAGATGTTTTAAATGCAGGCTGAACAGCAGGATTAAATCAGGCTGTACTTTAAGGAACAGTGTTAGAAGGAAAGAGTACTTCACTCCCTTTGCATAGATGAAAGGACATCACAGATATAATGCCAGAACACATGAAGTACCAGTGAAGCAAAAACAAAATAATCTTTTGATTACTTTCCACCTCCCAGGTCCAGTTTAATGACTTCTGAGTAGTATGTGTTTAGAACTGTGGTTTAGGCATGACAGTCAGGTTCTAATGCCATGTGCACTCTTCCTTCATAGTGACTCTCACTGCTTCACGTGTAGTCAGTCTTACCTGCATGCATGCAGGGACAACAATTTACAGAAAATTTATTCTTAAGGGCTGTATAGTATTAAAGGCAACAATGGCTGAAAAAGTAACTGGCAAAACTGGGATGTACTTAGAGAGATATACTTCTGTAGCTCTTAGTCAAATCTTATTTCAAATTCTGGTTTTTTTCTCATTTCCATTTAATTATGATTTTGGATTGTATCCCTCTAAATCTGTACTTCATTATTACCACAGCATATCTGGGCTTTTTTGAATGGCTCTAATTGGCATCCTTGCTGGCAGTCTCAACAAAGAGGCCAAAGACTGAATGTGCGTGGAGAATGAATTGTCACCTTCTCTGAAACTGTCCTCCTTAAGCACAGTGGAGACACGCTGCAGAAGCAGGGTCTGTGACCACTGGTGATGCCAAAAGGCTGACTGAGAGCAGGATGGACCTCTCTCTGCTAGCAGACTACCAGCCAGCCAGGAGCCAAGCTCCACTCCACGGGCCCTCGCACACAGCAGTGTGCAGCACCAGAGAGTAGATGAGCAGTGGGCTTCACCCTTAGAGGCCTGTGGATCTCGTCATTTTTAAAAATCGCAAAATGCAAGCATACAATTAAAATATAAATGTCCAAATACCTGCTACTTTCAGCTTCTGCTGCAGCATAAATTGGATGAAGTCCCATTCATATTGAAATGTAAATGCAAAACATAAATTTAAAATGTTAAAAAAAAAGGATGGCTTGGAAAAAGATAACGCTTTTCCTCTGTGTAGAAGATAATGATACAATATTCAAGTTTTCCACTCTAAAGGTAATATTTTTTGTCTAAGTCAACATACTTTACCATTTTTAAACTTTTCTCATCATATTTTTGACAGCAGGTTTTCCAATTTTGACAGCTTTTAAAAAGTAATTTTAACAGACGAGTGATTTCTCCTCTCAGCAAAGTCAGATTATGTGAAATGTCAATGTAAAAACTATATACTGTGACACATAATCATTTTTTCATTGAATTTACTTATTAATTTTACTTGCTATTGCTAATAAAATGTAAGTGCTTAGCTAATTGTATTGCTTATTTAAATTTTTTGAAGGAATGTATTTTAAAATTGTGCTTTTTTTCCTGACTGCAAAATTTCTGAGGCAGCTATAATTTGTCACCCTTCCAAATTATTTAAAGAAGAAGAATTACTATCACAATTGATATTCCCAGCTGAGAGGCCAAAGAATGAATCAGCAGGGAGGGGTTAAACCAGTCTTTCATCTGTAAGGGTGGGCTACTTGAGTTAAAGTTTGGAGCATATCTTCAGAATTTTACAGGGAATTTCTTTCAGAAATGCTGCATGTAGTCCATAGAAATCTGAAGATTATTGGTATCTATGCTATCAGTTGGGTGCCTTCAGTAAGAGTGAACTCAGCAAAGAGGGGAGAAAATCAAAAAGGGAATGTACAGTTCAAAGTTTGCACTTCTACATCAAAGTTCAAGTGAGGCATAAATGAGTTGGACCAATTCCTACCTCTGATTACAGTTCTTCATCTGAAGTTTTTTATTTCGAGGCAATTAGTTTTATTTGTAATTTTCTATACCAGAAATCCAAAGGTATTATATATTTCTACTCTGTAAGTCTAAAAAAGGTCGAACAACTCACACTCTCAAGATCAGTACCATAGGTACTATAGGTAGAGTGTGTCTTCAAAGCCTTTGGGGAGTAAGTCAAATCATGGGTTCACTGCACCTTCACACACCTGTAACAAAAACTGGAAGGCAATCCCAGTATAAATCACTTCCTTTATTTGTCCCGCTTCATCCAGGAAAACACTTTAATGTCTAAGAGAAAGTACAGGGACAAGAGCACATTTATAAGAAATAAAGATTTTTCTCTCTTTATTAACCTTAAACCATCAACTAATCTTATGAAGTGAGGATTATGTCTCGCAGGAAGAAAAAGGCTCAGTGTCACTCCTTGTATTTAAAGTATTTCTATATCAGCTCAAATTAAGTGTCATTACAATCTATTTCATATTCCATTTTGATCCATCCACTTCATATGTCACTGGGCCAAAAGTACGTGTGCGTTTGAAACTGCTGACAAACTTACCATGATGTAGGCTGCTCCTTCACAGCATTAATATAAAACAGTTCTAAATCGAGCAATGTTCAATTATCCCTGAAAGTACAGATGACTTAGTTCTTCGTTAACTCCATTGTTTTCCAGTAAAAGTGAAATGTGCTGTATGCAAATTAAATAATACCAAGTGTCAGCACTTAAAAGAAATGCTCATTTAGCTTCAGAAGAGGTTTTTGTCACAAATTTTGTTCATTTATTTTATAAGAAGTTGTGTTTGTCTTAATTTGTTCCAAACATAATATGATTGTGAGACACAGTGCCTGCTGGCAAAGTTGGAATTGCTGTCAGCAGGAAATGGCAAACTAATAATAAATGGTGGTAAAATATTTATGTTATACTTTACTGGGAAAATGAATGCTGTTTTCTATTTCATTCCTGCTTGAGACAGTACACAATAACATAGTTGTTTTCAAAATAAGTAGATAGGATTCTAAACTCTGTGGTGGCTTATCTTGTAACCATCAGCTGAAAAAAAATAATTATAAAAATAGACCCTTTTAGTAGCTCCAATTTAAGAAATTTTAACTGGGAGTACATAGTGCAGTAATTAGTAGCATCTCACATTCAATGTCATCGGACACTAGTCCGATAGATCAAACACTTGTGTATGTGGCCTACTTACTTAGTTGCTCACTCATAATTTTCAATAACACTGCTGTTCTCATGCAGGGAGGGGTGGTCCAGAGCCACTAGATTACTCTGCAGGATGGTGATGTTCAAGTACAACACTGTGTTTATGTACTCCCCAAAGTGTATCAAAGCTCAGATCCACAGAAATAAAAGAAAAGTCAAACAAAACAAGCATTAGACTGCGTAAAATAAGGTATGGACAAGGCAAACAGGTGAGGCATTGTTTAGGTGGCTAAGGTAGATCAATATCTGTGCTTGCAAGCCAGGAATTCTGCCTGCTTTCCTCTGGCACTATGCAGATCATCTTACGGCCTGCAGACAGACTGTCGCCTAAACCCAATTGACAGACAACCTATTTCACCCTTGCAAAAATCATACCCATCTTCATTCTTGTGGCCCATGAAGGATAAATAAAAGCTCTCCATGCCAATGGAATGCTGAAGACTAGGCATAAGCATCATTTCAGCTAACTTTTTTACTATTCTGTCTCAGCCATTACTTGATGGAAGCAGCTAAACTTTCTTTTTCTTCAGACGCCAAGAGAAAGTTTGCATTTTGCCTAGGCTGGTTTATGAAAGCACACTGCAGTAGTCTTTCAGGATTTGAAAAAGATTCATATGACAGGTGGATACTGTTGCCTCCTTCTCTTCAAATGATCCATTTATTATCAGAGATGATTTCTGATTTCAGACAGGCAGACATCAAGAAGCTCTGACTGCTCATAATAATAACAGAGATCACTCAAAATCTTTCTCCCTTCAAAAACACGTTTTCATTTCTAAAAAATTAAATGAACACATGGTCAATTTAAAGAACCACTGAACTCCTTCAATAAAATCCTGAAGACCATGAAGTGCTTCATTTCCAGCACCAGAGCTTCCAATGGGAAAACCTGCCTGCAGGGGTGAATAAACTGCAACTTATGCCAGCTTCAGTACTGGAGAGACCATTCTTGCAGCCTGTATCTTTTAGGTCTTAGACACACAGTGTCATAATTTGAGATTGGGAAAACAATTGAGGATAAGTAGACCTTTTTAAACCCTTAGAGAAAACTTATATCTTGCTTTTATTAAAGACGTTCGTGCAGATACTCTTCAGGTTCATTCTGTTCACTCTTTACATTTAAAATCTCACACTTTTTCTCTCATCTCTGAGCTGATTAGCTATTAAAATATAGTTACAATTTCAAAATAATGTCTATTTCCTTATTTTAAGAAGGTAAAATGCTCAGCTTTAATCTCCAGAGTGGAAAAGGTCACCTTTGTAGACTGATGATTATCATATCTCCAAGTAATGAGAACAAGTGCGCCTTTCCTCAGTGCAACAACCTTAGTTACTCTTATATTGCAACTATTTTCCTGCCTTACCTTTCTTTATGGTAGAGGAAATGTAATTTACTTGTCAGATTGAAATGTTTGATATAAATCCTTAGCCTTTCTTTCAAACAAGTATTTCTGTAACATTATATTACAAACAACTGGCATGTTTAATTAAACAACTGCTTTATTTTCAGCAGCAGAAGAAGGTATGATTATATTAATTGAATAGTAGGACCTATGACCAAATTTAAAGAAAACATTTTCAGCTTAACAAGGAGGTATGATTATCTCAATTTCAAAGCAAAACATGTGACTATAACTGAAACAAAATGTTTGTCTCTGTCTTATAGTTATTAAAAAATAGTTTCACTGAAAAACAAAGTGAATAAATGCAATTTTAAAAGTGTCTTTCCATAAAAACTCTTCTTTCAAATCATGAGCTGGCTAAAAAAATTAAATCAGTTAAATAAAAAGCCTGGAGCACTTGATTTCTCTGATGAAATGCATTTTAATTGAACCAGTTTTAACATGTTTACTAGTATGTTGAATTAAAACACTATATTTCTACATATGCACTATAGCAAATCTGCTGCATATTTATAAGGTAATTCTTGTAGCTAGATACAGAAGCAATGCTTAAGCTCACATGGCTTGTTCATATAAGAAGTCCATTTAGTACAAGTGATTCTACCAGTGTGAGTAAGGAGCAAAATTTCACCTATCGTGAACAAAAAATGGCTTTGAAGTTTCAGTACTATCAACATTGCTGCTGATTTTTATCCTGTTTTCTCAAAAATAGTTTATGTTATTTTCTACATGTATAGAATTTTAAAATTTAAGTTATGATGATTTCCTGTGAAGAGAAAAATAAGTTACAAAGTGTTAATAGGAAAAGGGATGAGACACAAAAAGTAATTTTTTTCAAATCATCTTTTATTTATCTGAAACAGAAAAAAGAAAGACATACATCGTTTAAATGCTTATGAGCAAATGAAATTATCAGTGAAAATGGCGAAGCTGTTAAAGGAAACTTATATTGAATTACAATTCTAATTACCCATGTTTAGATATGCTTATTTAGGTAAATAGATGAAATATTTTTGATCCAGATGTGACAAATTCCATGCTGTCATTTACCTTGCAGAGATCATAGAATTTTTGCTTTTATCACATTCCCCGGAGTGCTTTTGTGTTTTCATTAAAAAGCTGTAGTTGAGAAAACATGTCAGATGCTAAGAAAAAAATCCACAATGCAGCAACATGGAAAAAATATAACAACTTTTTGGAAAAAATGTCTTTATGTCAACCTACATACAATTTTAAATGGCTTGCCAATGAATGTTAATTAGCTTTTAAGTTACACATGACATGACTTCATGCGCTAAGGAAAACACTTGCTTACTTGGCTGGTGCATGACCAAAGAACAAACATTAACAGATACAGATTTGACAAATAACTATTTCTAAACTTGTGTTGGTATTTGAGATGGTTTATGATAACTAGAGATTAAGCCAAGGGTTAAGTAATGACCACTGGCAAGTTGTGATCATTAAAGATGTGATTTTTTTTTTCTGAACTACTGACTTAAACTGAAGCTTATGGTAAAGTGCAAAAATGTCACTGTCTGAGACTGGAGTATTTCTCTTCTTTTACAAAATCTTTGCATTTTTTTCCTATTGCAGCTAATGAGACTCCTCGGGGATCTAATTTGAGGATATTGTACCACTTCTGTGTATCATTATCCAACATATATATAACAGTTTGTAGGATGCTCATTAAGAATATTTCCAGTCACAATTAAGTTGAACAGGAACATTGTTCAAGTAACCTAAAAACTTCAATAAACATCACGAGTATTGTGTTCCTTTGTCAAATGTGGACAGTACACTAGCTCCTTCTGATTTATTTATATTTATACAAGCAAGTGCAATACAAAAGGACAAGTCTTCTCACCCTCTCACACAGAAATTGCTGAGATGTAAGTGGAATTATTCATGAAGAAAATTAATGAAGTTTAGTGCAAGATTTTGAATTGTTAATTTACTTGGGATGAAAAATGTATATGGATTAACAAAGATGAGTTTTTCATTTTCCTGATAATAGATGATTTCCTTAGAGTCTTCCATGACATATCTCATCAAGATTTATTGTTCTACAAAGGATATAAAGAAATCAAAAGCAACTACTCACATTTGCTAATGTCTGCTGTGAAGTTTGTTGAAGAGAAAGGCAAGCAGACTTTATTACTGTTTTGCTGTAGAGATCTGAGCAGACACTCAGATTTAAACAGATAAATTAAAACAATTGGCTTGCAGGGGATTGAAAAGACAACAAAACTTACATCTAGAATCTTCATGGCAGACTTGTGATATTTCACTGCAATGTACCTTTCTAGTTAGGAATATCTTCCGTTAAATCTGTAAAATGCTTTGCTGATTCAAGGAATACTTTTAAGTAATGACTCTACTTCTAGTGCCATAATTTCCATCCCTTTACTTCACCTCTCCTC
The DNA here is from genome assembly GCF_028551555.1 of Melozone crissalis. NCBI lineage: Eukaryota > Metazoa > Chordata > Aves > Passeriformes > Passerellidae > Melozone > Melozone crissalis. The sequence goes on along the minus strand of NW_026535796.1, from coordinate 29,135,583 downwards.
TTTACTTCAACCCAAATAAACCAATATATGTTAGTTTGCATCTGAGCAAATGTCATTTCCAAGAAACATGACAATTCTGTATCTGTTTCAACCTGTACTCTAAAATCCAATAGCTTTGTTCTATGAAAATAGATGTAGATAATGAAGATGGACATAATATCTGGTAATCTGCAGCACTCACAAATCTGACAACTCCACTTTTCAAATCCCTGTGCTGATTCATCCTGTGTCTGAAGAGCAAGCAAGCAAATAATTGTGTAAAAGTAGAATGCCTTCTTAACCCTCCTAAATACTGAATGACCGTGGAATCAAACCTTTGGCATAAAATTATAACTTCAGCTTTTATCTTGGACTTAATGATCATTTTTCTGCTTAGGTTGTAAGGTTTTATGCTATCCTTCAGAAATATTGATGTCTAAAACAAAATATGATTGTTCTGAAATTATAAAAATTGCATATAAGGAATGTTTCTTTAATTCAATGTTCCATTCATATTAGTAGAGCATGCTCTCCTAAAAGTAGGGATTGTCCTTGATTTCTAAATGTGAAGAGGGTAAGATGTTCTCTTCTGGAATTTGTAAGGGTTCCTTGTTACAGGTCAGAATTTTCATTTACTTAACACAGGCTTCCATTGCCAAAAAATGGCTTATTTTAGAGAGACAGGATTTCTAAATTATTTATTACTCCTGCATTAGCCATTTTCTGTGTCCCACACTTACAGCTAAGCAAATGGAAAGCTAACTGTAAACATGTTGCACTGACTTCTGACAATATTGATGTCCATAGCAATCCTGTGGCCACTAAACAATCCCACTGGCCATAATGAAATACAGATTCTGTGCTGGATTCTGAGCCCTGACAAACAATTACCAAAGCAGGACTAGGAGAAAAAAATGCACTATTTTCCACTCTTCTGAAACAGAGTGTTAACATTACGGTCAGCTGTAGCAAAACTGAAAAAAACATAACAGATAGCTAATGAAAGAAAAGCACCAATGTGAACTGTGAAGGAATTCTATCCCTAGTAAACTTCAATAATACCATTTAGGCACAGACACTGAGGTGACCACAATAGGGGACTCCAATGGCAGAGACTGGATGGGCATGAGAGCACACAGGAAACATCCACAGCTCCTGTTCCCTGTGAACTCCAAACCCATCTTACAGCAAGATACTCAGGTAGGGAGCTGTTAGCATAACCCAGGTCTACTCAAGTTATTCAGTCTGAAGAATCTTTGGAAAAAGAATCATGTAAATATTAGCTCAAATTTCAATATGAATATCTGCTTGACTGGATTTATAACTGCTTATATTTATTTGACTTTTTTTCTCATCTAAATATATCTTTCCACTGAAGCCAAAATGTTCCATAAAAATGTGTAAGATTTAATGATGTTTACAATGGGAATGTTCTAAATATCCTGGCTTGTCAATTTAGTAATTTCCTAATGAGAGAGTGAAACAAAGGATTGGAAAGAGAAATGCACACACAAAAAAAATTTATTTGATCCCAAAACAGATGTATGCAATTTTATTACATAAAAGTGTTCCAAAGAGTTTTGTTTTATTTTCAGTGTGAAACAAAAAGACATCTCAAACCATACATATTTTCACAGATTGGGAAATAACACATTGCCCTTAGGTTCATTCAAGGTATGACATTTTCTGTTTGCTTCCTGAACGGAATACAGTAGTTCTGTAATAAGGAATACTTACAAAAATATTTTTCAGGTCTAATTCATTAGTAGTTCCAAAAGCAAGTTTCAGTTGAATGTAACTTTTATATCTACATTTTTTTCATATGTTGTGTTGACCTACATAAATCAGCTCTTCAGTGAAAAGAAGCAGTAATTACAAACATAGCAAACCAGTACCATATTTACAGATGACACTCCAGATTATATTCATTTGCTTTGTGAATAATGTCAGTTATTCTGAATGTATTTGTATGACGTATCAGTTGTATTGCCTGCAAACATATTTTAATTTCACAGTAAAATATAAATTCTGAATTTTTCATTGAAAGGATCCATAATGCTTCCCTATAGCCACAGTTAGGCATTGAATAGATGCAACAGTTATACAAAATTGCCTTGGTCAACCCAAGTTTCCTGAAATTCAGGAAATCGTGCTTGCTCTTCCTACCTCCAAAGAATCCAGTGTGAATGGATGTATACTCTGTGTCCATGGTTCTTAAAAAAACAAACAAACAACAAATAATCACTTCCTTAATCGTAGTGTTAACTTAATTTAGGATTTAGTCAAAAGCTAGAATTAAGGTGTATCAGAGGATGAGAACAAATGTCACAGGTTCTTGAAATTATAATTGCAATATATTGAATAAAACTGTCAGATAATCCATAGAACACGATAATATTATTCATTACAAAAGGAGATTAAAATAACCTCTTAGTGGTTCTTCTAATCAGATCTGGGGGAAAACAATCTTCCTAGTTGAAATTTGGCAGCTGGTTTTACCTCAAAGCCATGATCATGACATGTTAACTTTTGAAAATTAACCGGTACTCTGCTCAGATTTTCAGTCAAGGCAAGCTGGCATAATGTAGACCTATGTATCCTGAAAATGGCAGCATTAATCCACATAAGTTACTTAAGGAATTAATAAAATGTAGATTACAAATTGTCAAAACTGACAACAAAGAAGAGGGTCTATAGATTGAGGATTACCCACTGAAGTGATTTACAAATAATTTTGAAGTGTAACAGTAGTAAAGAATTCTGTAGCCTGTTTGCAAACAATTGGGGAACAGAAAAAAAACCAAAATTTCACCAATTATTCATTTGTGTCAATCAGTTCACTTCAGCTGACACTATACTGGAGACATTTTATACAAGGTTTTCAAACTGCGCTGATGTAAGGCATGCACAAAGAAATAATGGAAGGCCTTTTGTTGTCCTCATAGTTTCTTTTTATTTTTACTTTCACAATCATGTAGAAACCCTTTGGGTCATCCATGTTGTTTACAAGGTGATGCATGTCTAACCTATAATATATCTGCAAAGCACAATATCTGTCAAATTTTAGTCAAAAATCGCTTCCTTTCAAAGCGGTCACTGTTAAAATAACTTATAAAAAATTTGCAAAAAGACTTATAAGATTCTACTGATGTTCTGTCACATATTTTAGAGTTATTTTCTGAAAAAAATCTCAATATTTTCAAATAATTTTTGATCTAATTAGAAATGGCTATGAAATCTAGGAATAAAACAGCATTGCTATTATTTATATTTCTACAGAAAGGAAAGATAATATCCAGGACTGGCTTTTAAAACTATTAATGAGCCCTGGCAATGCGAGAAAGAGATGGATTAGGTAGATGTAATGAGATATGATTAAAGGGTGTAGGCACTGAAGGGTGTTGGAGAAATTCTTTTCAGAGGGAGTATAATTAGTGTCTGATAAAAGTACTTAGTAGATAAGATTTTTGAGGAAGAAAGGTTAAGATAAACACATACCATATGACAAACCTGCTTAATTTTTTTCCTTTGGTTCTTGCATAGTCAATAAACGGTTGAAGTTTTATACATAAATAACATTTGCTGAATACCTAATGAAACCCCACAAGACAATTAGAAGAGCTTTAATTGCAAAAGACAGAAAGCAAAGAAAATGTCCTATTACATTTCCTTTTTTGTTTTTCTCTTTTGATTTATGCAACTTAGATAATAACAAGCAACCTTTTCCTGAAATTAAACAAACAAATGGACTTATTAAAAAGCAAGATTTCTAGAAGTTGCTTAGCAACTTTCAAATCACTTTTTATTAAATTGGAAGCTTCTTCTCCTAGTTTAGTGTCTAAAATATGCAGTAGCCTAAAGCAGACCATCCCAGCCAGCTTTATGCAAGTCCTAGGTGGAGTTGCTTCTTTGTCCATTTAGCCAATAGTATTGTGCACACATGAAAATAACTCTTAGAATGAGGTACCAGGCCTTCAGTTTTCTACTTCTAGGTCTGAACCTTCAACTTGCAGCTGGAGTTTGGATTTGGGGTGACAAATATCAGTCCAAGTTAGAGCACTCATAGATAAATTGCAGATAAATATATTAGATACTTACAGATCCAGAAGAGAAGTTCACCATGTGAACTGACCATGTGAAACATGAAAACCTGAAATAAAAACAAATGCTCTGCCCTGCACATCTGGGGATTCCTCAGTAAAGGAGAGGTACCATGCCATGGTCTCTGGTCCCTATTTACAAGACCAGCAATGATGAATTCCCCTTTGTTGCCTTGTTTTTAAGACACACTCTCTTTTCTACAGTAATTCATGGCAGCAGAAAATTGTTTAGGACTTCATAGAATCATAGAATGGTTTGGGTTCAAAGAAGTCCTAATCTCATCCAGTCTGAAGTCATTTCCCCTTGTCCTGTCACTACATGCTTGCATAAAAACTCCTCCTCCAGTTTTCTTGCAGGTTCCCTTCAGGTACTGGAAATCTACAATTAGGTCACCCTGAACCCTTCTCTTCTCTAGGCTGAAAAAAACGAGTTCTCTCAGCCTTTCCATTCCATCCCTCTAATCACCTTGCTGGCCCTCCTGTGAACCTGCTCTCGAAGGTCAATGTCTTTCCTGGTCTGGGGACCCCAGAGATGGATGCAGCACTCAAGGCGAGGTCTCACCAAAGCAGGGTAGGGGGACACTATCACTTCCCTCAACCTCCACATTCTGCTTTAGAAGATTGGAAATGGTTGGCTTTCTGGGCTGCAACATTCTGCAGTATTCTGGACATAAAGTGTTTCAATTGTCCTTTCCTCATCATGCTTTCAAGAAGAAAAGCATTGGTAAAATTAAGCATTGGAAACTCTAGCCCTGACACGTGGCTTCTGAAACAGCTCTGAAAGCTAATTCAGGCGCATGTTCCAAGAGAATTGGCCTCAACATGGCTGCTTCTTCACGCTCAGTCCCAGAGCAGAGGAACTTAACTTGCAGTAGCAGAGCAGAAAAGCAAAACTGCAAGCTTGAGATCGGGCTTGGCATGAAGCCCACATGCTGATGGCATGGGCTTTACTTCAGTGCAGAGGGGTAAATCAGGATCATCTTCCTCATCCTCAAAAAGTATATGTCTTAAAGGACTGCTACACATCAGGAGCAGATTTTCTTCCTCTTTCTGTGTACAGGAGTGTCATAGTTTCTTACATCAGACTTCCTGTTCCATGCTGTGTGTGTGGAAATCAAGTCTCTACATGGCATGGAGAGTGGTCCCACTTATGGAAAAATGCACACTTATACAGAATATTCTCTGAATCATTGGCCAAGTTATTTAAGTGTACTTCTTAATCAGTACATAGGACCAGTTCCCACCAGGCACATTATCTACCCAGAGAATATCTGAAATTCCTACAAGGCGCTGAGTTCAAGTATCTTGCAAAAACTACCCCAGAAGACTTACTGTTATCAATGAGCAAGTAACCAAAACAGATGATAGAATTGAATAGAAGTTCCTATCCCTAATAAATAAAACCCAAATACATACATCCAGACTTGAGGATTATTTTTATTAGGATTGGTATGGGCAAAGAGAACAGTGCTTTTTGTGATATTTCAATACTAGATCAACATCTTAAAAAGAAAGAAAATAGATCTTTTTGTCTTGTGACTTCAGTAATTTGTGCAGTTCCTTCTAGTTCACTACTAATTAACTAATTAACTGTGAGATTTTTAGCTCCTCCAAACTTCAGGCAGGTTTTCAATAGTAGTGAATGAATTCTAGGTGCCAGAAGGAAGTTTGAAAGTCACTCCCTATCAATAGTCCTAAAGGAAGATTGAAAAACTCCTTTTCTTAGCAGTACCCTGTTATTTCTGAAGTGTAATGATAACACTGTAAATCAACATTGTTCAGCATCATGAACATTGGTTTTGATACTTCTTTTTCAGATTCAGCTCCACCAATATATCTGAAATATTTGATTTTTTAAATGGGCACACCAAGATAGTATAAAACTTGGCTTATGTTTTTGTGAAAGTAGCAATTCTAAAAATTTGTAGAAGAAAGATCTACAGAAGAAGTTCATCTATTTTCTTTCAATGAAAGGACATTGCTCAGATTACATTAATCTCTGGGGGTTTTTTGCAAACTTGGCATTGAATGATTAGATCCGTGGGGTTTCCAACATTTATGTAAATAATCTCAAAAATCTTTTCCACCTGTTTTCATCAATCAGAAACATTTCAAGTACATTTAAAACAATTTTTTTGCAGCTTTTTATTGTTAATCTGCTTCTTCCAGTGATATTTCTGGGTCATCAGGCAAGGAGGCAAAGATTCAATGGACTCTGGCAGAACAGGACTGAAAATGGAGGTGTCAGGAATTCTCCTGTGTTGTAGGAAGAGAGAGAGGGGTGGTTCTTTGGAGAGAATAAGGCAGGGGGGTCTCACACACGCTTGGTTGTACACACCTCCTTACACAAGCCCTGATGCCCAAGTTTCTTCCTGTAAACCAACAGCACTATTTCACAGTTTCAGTGGGGATCATGGTGGAATTTTACAGAGAAGGTCTGGATATCCTTAGGATCTACATGAAAACACGGCAGTGAGCACTTTTCTGCTCTGCTTGTAGGGGCATGTGTCAAAAAACTCTTAGAGACATTTAAAAAGATGGGTTAATGTGCTGCAAAACAGACTGATCAGACACCCAAAGACCTACACTACTCTCTCTTGTCATCTTTTAGGGTACTGCAAGCTGTGGTCTGCTCTGTTTTTGGGGTAAGAATCAGGTAGGCTGGAAATCAGTAGTACCATTCTGTTCTGCAAAACACTTCTACTTGTTTTCTTTCACTGCTGTTAGGCTTTCTTTCCTCTTCCTTCTATCTTTATTTCCTTGATAGAGTCTCAGCGTTGCTGTTGCTGATGCTGCTGTTCTGCTTGAATCAGGAACCAAAAACTTGTGACTTTTCTAGCTCTCCCCTTTTTTTGCAGTTTCTGCACCACTCAGAGCGACGGCACAGAGTCCAAAGTCACAACTCTGGGCTTTCCATAGATGAATCTTGAAGATGCAAACACACCACGAAGAGAAAAAAAGGAGTTTGCCTGTAGGTACTCTGAACTTTTCACTGAGTTCATTTGAGCTGACAGGAACAGGACGCTATGTTTGAGTGACAGCATTTACCCTAAATGGAAGTCAGTGTAGAGGAGAGGAGCAAGAGAAACATTATGAAAATCTTTACTAAAGATGAGAAAATATATCCTCTTTGGAAAGAAAACTGTGGAATAAGCCCTCCTGGTCATAAATATTTTAGGTGTTCCTGCAGACAACTGAAATCTATCACTGATTTAATTTTTTTTAACCACAGAGATTATGACTGATATTTTCTGCTTGTGTGCGTGCTTTGATGTTCCCTACAATTGTACTACATTTATTCATTATTTTTTTAAATGTTAACATAAAGAGACTCTCTTTTACTGCATTCTCACTTGCTTTGGGATTTGTTTTGTGCTTGGTTTTCTTGGTTTGGGATTTGGGGGGTGAGTTTTGGGCTTTGGGTTTCTTCCACTTACAATCAAATGGAAACTACTTCTAGGTGAAGTAGGGTTATCCTCCTCCCCTCTCCCCAAAATACAAAGTGGCTCTTTGGAGTATCATTCTCCTTTAGGAAGGTCTGTGCAATCTCTTGAAGATTAGGGACACGTATGCAGGAAGAAAGTTGTCAGGGTTTAGATCAAAGTTGGGGATTGGTGAGGGACAGGGGAGTGGGGAGAAAAAGAAATCACCGAGCTGATCTCAGAGACTGCAAGGCATCCAGCGCCTTCTCTCTCAGGGCAATGTGTACTTTTCTCCTACTACTTGCAAGGAGTTTAAATAACTATTTGAAAAATAAGGAAAATTGTTATTCCCATAAGGCCTAAGCAATACTGAGCTGAAGCTTTAGGAAAATATTGCTCCTTTTTCACCTCTCAGACAATCAGAAAATTCTTTGCATTTTCTGTTTGAGAAAACCCTAAAAATAATGGATAGTTCCTTTCAGAAAGTGCCAGTAACACACCATTCTTCCCCGGTTTTCAGAGCTCACAGTAGTGGCTGGATAGATGAGGCCATCACGAGCCGGAGACATCATCAGCACAGAACACTCTGCTATTTATTTAGACTCTGAAAAAAAGCCTTCTTGCTTATTTTCCTAAAATAATTAAAATGCATCACTTAAGTTCCGATATGCTAAAAAAAAAAGAAAGGAAAAAGAAAAAAAAAAAAAAAGGCGTGGGAGCATAAATGTTTTGGCTCTGAGCTGACAGTAAATATATCTTCACATCATGTTTTTATTTTACCGTTTCCAATGCATCTATCCTTCCTAGCCCCTTCCCCTCCCCCATTAATATCTGAAGTGTCTGAGAGAGCCCTGGAGCTCGCAGCATTCTCTCTCTCCCCTCTTTGCGGCGGGAGATCAGATGTATTACCTTCCCCTTTCTCTCGCCCGATGCCGGCACGGAGGAGCGCGTTCAGCGGGAGCGGGGCCCGGCCCGCAGCCCAGGGGGCCCCGCTCGGAGCCCGAACCGGGGAGCTTCCCCGGCGGGGCCGAGCGGGGCCGGGAGCCGAGCCGAGCCGAGCCGAGCCGGGCACCGGCCCCAGCCCGGTCTACGCGGCCGTCGGGCTCCGGAGCTGCTGTGCTGGTGGCATTGTTAACCCGCAAAACAGGTCGGGGGGGCGTTGCCCCAAATTCCTCCACTGCTGACTGGCTACCCCCGGAAAGGAGTTTCTTGGATTAAACTACGAGGAAATATAAATATATGTTTGTTTCAATCTTCATTCGCCTCGCAAGCTGAGAAATGTCTGTTATTTACACGTTGTGCAGGGAAGCCAGCTCGATATTAATTTAAAGAGGGTAACTCCAGCACTGCTGGTGATGTTCATTTGCAATTCCTACACACTGGCTATTATGTGCAGGGAACTAATCCTGCCTTGCCTTGAAAACAGAGCTTTCACTTAGCTCGCTGCGCTCCTCAGATTTCCTTTAAAAGAGAGCCCTTGTTTTGCTGGGATTTTATTATTTTTAATAACATTACATAGATATTTGAATTCTCCCAATAGGTGTGCAGCGCTTTCTTTTTTCTTTTTCTTTTTCTTTTTTTTTCTGGCATTTTCTCTCACGAGCCCTTGGGGTCCTGCCGTGCTCCCGTGGCTGCCGTGAGACGGGAAAGTTGGGAGCACCCATGACTCGTTCCTCCACCCGGTTACAGCTGTCGGCGGTGCACAGCAGCCCATAGGCGCTGCATAATGGCCAACCCTCTCACACCCTGGATCGATGTCCAGCCAGGGAGCACAGCCGAGGCTTAATTGCATCCATCTGCTGGCATTCACTGAAAGGGTGAGCGATATGGGCCGTGCTGCCCCCCAGGGAAGCCGTGCCTGGGAGAGTTGTGTCTCCTCGCAGGCAGACACCAAGTCCGGCACAAATCGGGCAGGGCTGTCTCCGGCCGCTGAACTCAAATCCTGCAATCCTGAACCCACTGACAGGGAGGGAGCGCTTTCCTCTGCCACCCCCTGCGAGCCAAAGCTGGCCCCTCCGAGGAAAGAGAACCCGGAGGTCAGTGTGACAGCCCCAGCTCGCCCAGCCACATTTCCCCGGAGCACCAAGAGCACCCGACGGCAGGGAGTGACCCAGCAGACCCGAACCGAGCCAGATCTCCTCTAGACCGGGCTTGAGGGGCCGGGGTGTCTGATGGCCGCTAGCAGGACGCGTTTAAAGCGTTTATTGGCATTACGGCAATACAGTGCACGGTCAAAAACAATTCAAGAAGTTACAGGCTTGTTCAGGGCAGCCCTTCCTTCCTAGCCCGAGGAAGAAGCTCCAGTTCTGCACGAATTACTCCAGGAATAAAATAATGCTTGCAATTTTAGTAGGATTTTAGTTTATGTAGCAATGTCTCTCCGACTTCACAACCGCTTTTCCCATCTTATCCCCTACCCCGGGGCAGAATTTGCTCCCTACGATGAGTCGGCGATTATCGAAGAGCCTGACTATACCTCGTACACTTGCCTGGAAGATTTTGGGATAGATTATAACATAATTATAACATAAAGTACTGTCCCTGGGGTCGGTCGGGATCCGCATTTCACAGCCGCATCTCGGGGCGCTCCCATGGCGCCTCTACCTCACGTCAGCGCTCTAGCCCATTTGACAAACGCAGCTTCTCTTTCTCCCGGGGAGACGATGAATTCGTGCTAACATTTCAGCCACTGATTTCTCCCATCTCTCACTTCCAGTCCTCACTGACCCCCTCCCTAGGACCGCCCCTCCCCCACCTCACCTTCATCTCTCCCCCCCCGCCCCCCCTCCGCCCCCTCCCCACTTTTCTTTATGGTTCTAGCCAGCAAAAAGCGGCATTTGATGCCAACACACTGTCCTGGGCTGCTTGTGCATCATGACTTCGCAGACCTCATTCATCACGGATCCTTCTCCCGGACAGTTCCCACTTTGGCTGTCAGGTTTTTCTCGTCACGTCACCTTCTTCCTCCACAGATACCTAATCAGGGAGAGAGCACATCCCAGGCACATCCAAGGCAGAAAAGTCCGCCCACCCCCACCTTCCCGTGCTCCCTGCGACCGCCCTTCAGGCCCCATGGCTTCGGTTTCCCAGGGCTCAAGAAATACAGGAATAGAGAAAAGGGCTCAGCTCTGCAGGACCTGGTGCTAACACAGCTTCCCCGGTCCCAAGCTAAGGGCACCGATTCAGTGACGAATTTCCCCAAACATGACGTGACAGCACCAAAAACTTTCTGAACGGACTGTCCACATCAATTCCTGCCAAAACACTTGCAGTGCTGGAGAACGATGCTGCTGAGATAGCAAACGGCGTCTGGAGGTAGGTTAGGAAATGCTGAAGGTCCGGTTAGCGGAGAGTGCAAAAAGCAGACGTCGAGGAGAGTTTCTCAAGAGCTCCTAGTAAAGTCCAACTATTCTCCTCAGAAGAAAGGTAAAGGTATGGGGGAGCCTATTTAACCCTTATATTAGTGTTTTTAAAAGCATGAAAGAAGGTACAATCCTTAAGAGATTTCTCTTGACTTAAGTGATGACTCTTCACACGGTTAATAGCTTTTCAGCTATCGGCTACCACAATATGCGCATGAAAGCATTAAAAAACCAAAACAAACAAAAAAAACCCAAACAAAACAAAACCGAAAAACCAACAACAACAGAAAGAAACACCAAAGCAAAACCAACTAAACAAAAAGGAACTGCGGGCCCAAACTCCCGTGAGTCATCGTGTTTAATAACTAACTAGGTTCAACTCTGCATCTCTACGTGCGTTTGTATTTTCATTGTCAAAGAATAAGCGTGTATGTTCTTCACATGTTAGATTTGCAATTTCGTGTTCATTTCGACATTTCCTAACGACCCATCCCACAGAGGTGTCTAAAAGCACCTACAGATTATCTCTCATCTCTCTACTACTCTAATGTGACACACCTACTTACATTTTAGGGGTAAATAATTTGAGACAGATTTACAGTTCAACCCTCTCAGTAGACAGGAGGAGAGGTCTGCGTGGAATATAAATTCAAGAATGTAATTCTTTCTCAAACAAATAATCTGTTCCCTTTCAAATATAATTAATGTTTTGATAGTGCATTTCTTGTGAGAGAGAGATACAAAAACAGAGGCAACCTCTTGGATCTCTGTTTGTATATTTTCAACAGGAATTTACAGTACCTATCTTGTGAATGTGACAGATAGAGTGTTTTGAACATTTAGAATTTTATTTATTAGCAGAACTACAGCAAGAAACTGATAGGTCCTTACTATCCACCATGCCCATTTAATACACGGTTTTGTTGCAAAGGAAATTGCAGTTGCAGGAGGAGGGCATTAGTCTTTCAGGGGGATGAGAAATGTTCCCTGGTTCTCAGGGTGCAGACTTCTGTGCTGTTGTGCTCCCGAGGCACACGTCCTTGTGCTTTGTCTTTCATTCTCCTCTCTCTTTCCTCCCTGGGACTGAGCCTATGTCCCTTTTTCTTCTCACGTAGGGAGTTAAGGAAAAGGGTGGGAATATTTTGGTTTTGAGTTTCCAGCGTTCACACTGGTCCGGGCAATGATGTGTTTCAAGTCACATAGTCTGAATAAAGCCATGTTTGAAATTGCCCAGAACATTCGTCAGATGTTTGTTAAATACTGTTATATGACTGCATGGTTCATTAGTTATAGATTTGCTACCTAATTCAGTGGGGTTGAATTGTCTTTTTTCCCCTTCTTCCCCTCTCTCCCTCTCTTTACTTCTTTCTCGCTTTGCTTTCTATCGCTGGTTTCAGAGGAAGGTATGCAAAGACGATTCTGCCACGCTTGGGAACACGAAATTCACTGATATCTGTTCTCAATGCCTATGTCGTTTCTAAAGCACAACACAAAACTGTCTTTGTGAGGGGAAAAAAAAAAACACCAAAACAAACCAACCAACCAACCAAAAAAAAAATCAAAACAAAACAAAAAACCCACCCAAAAAATCAAAACCAAACAAAACCCAAACACCCAACCTCACACCAAACCCAAAACACCAAACCCATCTTTCAACTCAAAATGCTATGAACGCTGGAAATCAGTTTGAGACCAACACCATGTGGGCACTACTATCTAGTTAATGAGTGGCCAGATTCAACTTCCACAAGTATCAAAAGTAAATTTCGCAATCATGCCAGTGCATTGGGTCCCCATTATGTCTATAGCTTAATAATACATCTTGTCATATCGTTCATTTTCCTATGTCATATTATTTGTGAAAAATCGAGTATTAATTAGAAGAGCAGAGAAACTTTGAAAAGTATTGGTTTCCAGCTGGGGCTGCCTTGCCTCACCTCACTTTGCTCAAGCCGGTACTTTCAAAGAAAGGGACGACACATCTGAAAATGACTCTTCATAGAAAGTGCCAGACCTGCAGTCAGTCTGAAAGTCCTTTGCAACAATAAACATTGGGAATATGCGTCATTACTAACCTTGAAAAAATAATCATTGGGCTTAGAAGAGTGGTATTTGCGTTTACAAAATACTGCAAGGAAGGCCCTCTAGTACAGGAAACAGACATGGGCATTCTGATGTCAGGCTTAAAAAAAAAAAAAAAAAAAAAAAAAAAAAGAAAGAAATAAAAAACAAAAAACACCTCAATTTTTTTAAATTTATGAACTCTAGATAGATTATTACAGACCCATAGAGTGTTATCTCCCTGTGCATGGGTAGTATAACTCGGATTTGAAGTATGCAATATTGTAACACCCTTTTAGTTTTATCGTATGTATTGTCTGGATTTACCTTTTCTGGAAACTCCTAAAATGCCTTGTAAACACCTGAACACTATGACAGAGATAACCTTAGTTCAATACAAAGTTACCAACCTCAGTCATTGAGATCCAATTAATTCGATGTTTGCCTCCAGTGATCTGTGAAAAAAAAAAAAAAAAACCATACGGAGAGGGAGGCGACGGACACATAAAAAAGGAAAATATTTACCGCGTTGATCTGATAATATGTAGGAAAATGTCAAATACACACTTTTTAACTATCGTCTTTAAAAATAACAAAAAATAATAAAAATAGCTTCGGTACCTCTGATATGCAACTGGTCTTTTTTCGCCAAAGGCTAACATTAGGGACGATCGCACTTACGTTCAGAAAATATTGTTATTTTTCTTAATGGGGAAAATTGGACTCCCGCGACTTAGATCTGTGGTTTTTAGAACTGGGATGGAAATTGGACTGACACCACTTTGCACTTTAACAATCGGATTTCGTCAGGGTACAAGTTGTTTGTTTAACCCGACAGCTCCGTGCACCCCGTCGCACGCTTTTACACACTCATTAAAACGATTATTCACGACCTGTCGAGTGTTTTCTCGTTCATTCACAGGAAAGACTTAGCGCTCTAAGATTCAAGAGCATACGGTCAGCTATACCACTGGCCGAGGGGAGAGATTACTTATCTCTGTGATCATCTGATGCGAGGCTGTCTTATCTCTACAGGTTGTAAAGCAGCAGTTCCTGGAGGTAAAAGAAAGAGGAAAAAAAATCCTCCCCCCCCCCCCCGCCAACAAAACTTGCCGAAAGCAAAGACGCGGCAGACGAGTGAAGAGGGGCTCGGCACGGCTCAGCACCGGCGGGTCCCGTTCCCGCTGCCGTGGCTCGGGCTCCCGCCGCGCCGCTCCCCGGGGCAGCGCGGGGCCTGCGGAGCCGCTCCCCTCCCGCCCCTGGCCCCGCACCGGCCCCGCTCCGGCCCCGCTCCGAGCCCGCCCCGCGCCCCGAGGTGCCTGTGCCGGCACGGCCGGAGCGGTGCGGGAAGGCATCGATAAAGCAGAGCCCTCCCCTGAACGGCTGCCAAAGAAAACGCGGGTGCCGGCTGGAAAAGAGTGTTTAAAACATACATGGCAATGTCAGCCTTCCGGGGTCCTGAGACGGGACGGCTGGAAAATAGACTGCCTAGCAGAGAGGCTGGGGCGATTCCTTTCGGACCGATTAAATCATTAAGCCAAAACAGCATCACAAAATACCGCCTGCTTTGAACACTCTGATATTTGGATGCCGAACCCTCTCTTTTGTCTTGTTTGGTTTGCTTTGGTAGGCTTTTTTCTTTTTATATATCGATTTCTGATTTCTATATTCAGATTACCTTCCATCTATGAGGAAACCCCAGGGGCCACTCTGTTGCTGGGAAGGTGTTTTACGCTTACAAAGGAACCTAAGGGCCCGGAAGGCGAAGCACACATCAACTCCTGTTCAGCCTCTGCGGATCCAGAAACCCATTTTTCATTTGGAAAATATCTAAACATAATGCCCCTTTATTTAAATGAACCGACCCCGAATGCAACAAGGGATTTTAATCTGAAACGGTTTCCTAATTGCTCGAAAGGCAAGCACGTATAAGTAATTTGTTAAACTTATTGGATTGCAATAATCCACTATCAGGTTAGCTAAGAATGGATCTGTCAAGTGTGTTTCCCAGTCTAAGTTCTTTCTTTCAAACCAATCTGGTATAATAATTAGCAGACAAAGAACCCGAAATATGTAAGCAAATACCTAAAGATCTGCATAAATAAACATACTAATCAATAGCAAGCTACTCAACACTTGTCTTATTGATGAAGAGACAATCGATTTCGCTGTTCCAACCCGCAATCAGAGATCTGTATTTAATTATTAGTACTTTTACCTCCACTGATTTAGTAATAAAAATAGAGGTAATAAGTCCTACCCTTCCATCTAAATACAAATGATAGTGATGACATAACTAAAGGCAACTTACGCTTCCCAGCAAAACAAACAACTTTGCTCAAAGAGAATAAACAAGCAAGCAAGAAAAGAGCTGCCTTTCCTGATGAATGCTAGATGACACCTTCACAGTCAGAAAAGATCGGACAAATACATACATGCAGATACACACACGTCTATACACGTGTATATGTATAGCTATAGAAAGATAAATATAGAGGGAAAAGTTCATTGATGGAACAACAATGCCATTTTTATTTGCAGAATTCTCATCTGTTTTCTCATAAGCCCATATGAGTGTGTGTATACTATATGCTAATAAAAACACACTTGGCATTTTGTACCACTGTGGTACAAACTCTAGACTGCATTTAGAGCCCTCTAGATGCACTCGCCATCAGAACTGCAGTTCAGAAATCTACAGGGAGATTTACTCTTCACCAGCGTGTTGTGAAGTTACCTATGAGCCACAGTATTAAATATATAAACGATTATGTGATATGCTTAACCATACCCCGCCACAGACCTCTCTGATAATCTGTCCCAGCTTTGCTTTGTTTGGGGTCTAGTGAAAAGTCTAATCGGAGCCATCATCTCCATGAGAAAATATATTGGTGTGGGGAGAAAAGTGTGTTTGGGCGTGCAAGCATCATAGAAAGATTTGAAACGCAACTTATAGTATAGCATCGCCAGGATTTTTGATTCAAAAGAACAGTTTGGTAACCAGTGAATATTACCCTTCCTTAATTTATAAAAGGATTGCATCGTTTTGAGACATGCCACGCTTCACAATGAGATTATGCTTTTTTTTTAATGTGATAATGCTTTCTCTGTCTCTCTCTCTTTTTTCTTTTTTTCTTTCTTTTTCTTTTCTTTTGGTTGTGTTCTGAGACTGAAAAAGGGTTCCTCTTTCTTACTCTATAGTCAGGCTTCGCTGAGATTTTTTACTCTATAGTCAGGGTTAAGCAGGTATGTGTCTCTTCTTGGATATAACTAACTTAGACTAGCTAATATTGAATACTTGAGATGAGAGAATTTCTGAGTAAAAGCAAGCAAGGTGGGGGTGTGGGGTCGAGAGGCGAAGGAGAGGGGTTCTCTTCCTTCCACTAGCGAACAGTGCAGGGCAAACACTCAGCCTGGAGGGCCTCCAAGTTAATGGGGATCTCGGCGAGGTCTCCCCGCGGGCCGGCCGAGGCAAACCCGGCTCCTCCGCCGCAGTCAAGGGAGAGCTGCCGGGAGCGCCCCGAAGGGGAAGAGCTCCTTTCACGTGTTTCTACTTTCCTGTAAAAGATGCCCCTGCGAAACCTTTGTAAAGAGCTCTGAATTCTCCACCGCGGAAAAAAAAAATCAATCCAAGAGAGCCCAGGCTTCGTGCCGCCTTTGTAGTTCGAAATTCAGGCTCCCTGGTCAGGCGGCTCCGGGCGAGGAGAGGTTTCACCTCTCGGGCTTAGGTTAAGCAGTTCTTTGCAGCTAGCTTTACAGGGATGCTTTACTCACCTTAGGGTAGGGTGACAATGGCAGGCTTTTCTCAGACCCCCTCTCGTTTAGTCTTTCCTCTCAAATCACGGATAACCCCAAATACACTTGAAGGACTCCCTAGAGATAATTCTTTGAAATGGACTTTGCATTCATTTCCTCGACTGAGAGCAGCAAATCCGCTCGCTTTGAGTCTAATTCGCTAGCCTGATACTGTATTCTGTTACACAGTATTGAAGCGGGGGAGGAGGGGAGGTTGCTGGTAGTTGCTTTGGTTATTTGTTTATTTTGGCGGTTTAATTATTTTTTTTCTTATTTTTTTGTTTTTCAAGTTTTCCCTGATTTGTTTTGCTCTAGCTGCGCGAGAGGTGAGTTTAACAATCCCATTCCTGGATCGAAGCATCCTGTGCTAGTTCTTGGGAAGAGGACTTTAAACGCCTTTCCCTATGGCAACATCTGTCTGTTGGCAGCCAGAAGAACGCAACGCTGAGTGTGCACGGAGAAGGACACTTCACATCTCCCCTCCTTTCTGAGGGGAGCGAGGCGGCGCGGACCCCAGGCCCTGCGAGTACAAACGCCGCCCGCAAGCCGCCCTTTCACCGCCGGGCGGGGGCTGCGGGGCGGCGGGAGCGGCGGGAGCGGCCGCCGCGGTGTGCGGCTCTGCGGGGCCGGTGCCGGGCCCGGCGGGGCGGCTCTCCCGCGGGCCGAGAGCGCCCCCAGCCCGCCGCAGGCGCAGCGCCGCCGCACCGGGCCCCGCGGACACGCGTGTGCGGGTACGGCCGCTCCGTTGCGCCGGGAAGGGCCGCGGGCCGGCGGCGCCGGTCGCTGCCGTCCCGAGGGTAAGCGAGTGCGGAGCCGCCCTGCGCAGCGCGGGGCGTGGGCGGCTCCGCCGGTGCCCCGCGGCGCCCACGGGGCCGTCCCCGGGCAGGTTCGCACCGGGCACACAACGCGCCGGCCGATCTGTCACAAGCCGCCGCCGGCGTGCGCTGCGCGTGTGCGAGCGCTCGTCTCCCTGCACCTGCGCCGGTTTCTGCCATGCGAAAGAGACGGACGCTCGGTACCGCTGCCCCCCGCGCTGAGGTGTCCCGAGCACAGCGTCGCGGAATACTCCACTCGCTGTATATCAAAAAAATTAATTATTTTCGAAAGGTCAAAAATAGCAGGAGCAAAGGGGTCAAAGTCATCGGCCGGGTGGGACACCAGACGCGGCTCTTCCCCTCTGCCACATCAGGACAGCAAAAGAAGAACGAGTCGGTCCGCGGAGGGCCCCATCCCGGGTCCTGCCCACGCAGCAGCGCGCCTGCCCCCACCCGCAAGGATGAGCACAGTGAGCACATCACTTTTATCAGTCATTTAAACTTTTGCCCCTATTCCGAGATTTCGGCACGTAAATCTCAACGTACACCGAACTCAGTCATGGAATTTGGAGAGTGGGAAGACAAAGGGAGAGTGCCTGCAACTCTCTCATGGACAGCAACGCTGCCCGTGATCCCTTTTAAGGGCGCATTTTCTCCACTGGAGCACTCAAAGCAAAATTCAGCTCAGTAAGGCTCTTTGCAAGGTCTGTTTCCTCGATCTCCCCAAATTTTTGGCATTTAGTCGCTTTCCTGGAAATTTAGAGATATTAGCACTCTTTACACAACCCCGAAAGGTGCGATAAGCCTGTAGCTTTTTCTCAAATGACAAGCTCAGAATTTTTAGAAATAATTCATTACAGAGTCCGCCTATACTCGCCATGCTAAAACCGTCTTTCATATAGCAGAGATGGATAAAGGACCAAATTTCCTCCCGACATGAGTGGTGGCGGGGAATTTTGCCTAGCCCCCGTAATATTTCAAAAAGGCAGAGCACGCTCAGGGATCTGCGGGAATGGCGCTCTCTCCCCTTCTGGTACCAAAGGACAAAAATCGCGCGTGAAGTTACTTGATACCTGAGTGTAAAAGAGGAGTAAAATCCGCACTCACCAGGTGCCGTCGGAGGACTCCTATTCCCAAGTGCCATCGTGCGCCTTTCTTGCAGGTAGAGGCAGTTTCTCCTGGCATCTTTAAAAAAGGCAAACACAACATTGCACCCGTGTGACTTTCTCTGACATTGGTGGTAAACAAGCAAACAAAGAGCACGTTAACAAAACAAGCTAAAATATCTACAGATTAACCATAAGAACTGCTAAATCGGCGAAGAAACTTCCAACTTACCGATTGAAACGAAAGAGCCCGAGGGGGAGGGGGAAGGCCGGGGGAGGAAACACTTTGAGGAAGAGACCGAAAAGAAAAAAAGAAGAGAGAGAGAGAGCGAAAATCCTGACATTAGGCACACGCAGTTTTGGTGTAACCGGTGCTTTGAAACTGTGCTTCGGTTGCACGGGCGACCTGCTTATCGGGGGCCACGGGGAAACTGTGCGTTTAGACAGAAGTCTGTCATCTCTATCCATTCGTATCACATGGATCTGCCTGTGGGGATGAGAGGTAGGGAAGATTTTCTTGAAGTGCACCTACCCTTCTGGCGGGAAGGATTGCTGGGCAGGTTTCTTCTGGAGGGTCCCATCTCTCTGGAGTAGCTGAAGTGGAGTTGAGGGCAGGTTCTCCGGTGAGGTAGGAATGTGCAGGAACTCCGCCCTCTGGGCACAGTCACACAAACCCAGCACAACAGATACAGCCAGCCCTAAAACCTCTATTGATCTTCACCTTCACCTCTTCCTAACCCATTTGCCCACCAGTTTTTGACCCATTTACCCAGGCACCTTCACCACGGGGCGGAAAGGGGGAGGGGGGGGGGGTGTGTAATAAAAACAAGAACACTTCAGTGCACAGAAAAGCAGAAAAGCAGACACTAGTGCAATGGATAGACACCTCTGCAGTCTGTGTGTGTCTCTATGTGTGTATACATATTTATTGCCAATCGCTGATTTTGTAGTCGCGTAAGATGTATGCGTATATACTTTCTCGGGCGGGTGCATTATTCGCGATCACACAATTAAGTGCAATAGCGGTGATTATCTACAGGCAGACTTTTTTGTTTGTTTGTTTGTTTATCTCCCATCCTAAGGGAAAATACAACAATTAAAGAATAAAGTCGCTGATAAAAGGAGTATTGCTCAGTGTTCTTTCTTAAGCAAAACTCTGATGCGGTTCAGTCAAAACGTAACCGGAGTTCAGTGGGAGTTTTGCTTGAGTGAATGCTGAATACATGGTGATTGAGACCTCATATTAACACAAGTGGTGAGGGGGTGTGTACCTGAATCATAATTTCTGACATAAATCTTAATAATCATCAGAAGAAGTTATAAAGAGCAAAATGACGTCCCAGTTAAACTATTTTTTTCAAGTATCAGATTAAAAAAATGTCACTCCCCCAAGCAGAAGTTTTGTGCCATTTAAGCCAAATTACATTTTTGTTCATTTTCTTTTAAACCCTTTCGTAAGAATACATTCCACATAAGGGATGATATTTTACTGTAACAAAAGAAAGATATCTAAAATATGACAAAAATTTGTTGGCCAAATATCGCGTTGAGAATTCGAGTTACTGTTTATTATGCTTCAAACATGTTTGCGAAGGCAGTCTTAAAGTCGTAATTGGATGTTTCTTGATGAGCAGATTTCTTCTCCTACGATCTACGCGAGCAAAGTTAATCACCTCCAACATCAACTAAGAATATAACAATAGCTCCTTAATTCCATAAAGACCGCCCGTCCCCCATAAACACTCTAAATTAGGAAACGCTAAAGAAACGACGCTAAGACACGGCATCATTCTAGAAATGTACATGTTTAAAAAATCCTAGAGGCTTAGCTTGAGGATTTGACATATAAACCACTGCGGAAACAAGTATCAGATAACAGAAATACTGTATGCTAAGCCACCCCCCCTAAAAAAAAAAAAAAAAAAACCAAACAATCAAACCACAAAAAACCCATCACTACCAAAAAAAACACCAACTCCCCCAACAATAAAGCAACAACAAAAAGAAAAACAAACAAACCGGCACCTCGAATTCAGTGCCGAACGAGCCTGGGCAAAGATCAGCCTCAGCGAACAAAAGGGTTTCTCTGTCTGAGGAGCAGGCAGAGGTATAAGACATATTTGGGGCCTTAGCAGTCCTGACACAATCCGTGACAACTTTCTCGATTTACTGGTGTTATTTTATTTTTGTTTTGGGTTGTACTTATTTTTTTCCTTTACAAAAATAGTCTGATTCCTGGTAACGTGTATGGAAATGTGAATAAATTACCAGCTCAGCAACCATCCCTGCGCCTGGTGTAAGAGAAAGAGGGAAAAGTCTGTGGCACCTGAACTCCTTAGGCAATACTTTGCAACGCCGAGCCTAAAGGAGAGCTCTGGGAACGAGTGCTGGCTTAAACTAAGTCTGGAGAGACATGCATCAAGGCTACCCTTTTCAGGAATTATTATGCATCACGCTTATCTAATTAATGCTTATTAGCCAACCTCAAACTCTGACATGGTGAGATTGTGCTTTCCTCCAACCTGATCTGTCTCTTTCCTCCCTTCAGTACACTGACAGCAGATTTTTTTTTTTTTACATTGCAAACAAAATAATACTTTACATATGCGCTATTGGATTTCCTACAGCATACAATCAGTTGCAAGTGGTAAATAATAAATCATTTTCTTTGTCAGCTGCAGCAGATGCTGCTCTTTTAAGTTGTTTAGGCACTAGTACACAGAATGGGGTCTCTAGGCTTCACGAATTTAAATCACACCTATTGTATTTTATTATTTCCAATAGTTTTGTTGAAAAAGAGGTTTGTTTGGTTTTTGTGGGTTTTTTTGTATTTTTGCATCACTTGTTTTAATGACAATAGAGTCAAGAAAATGGGGGAGGGTAGGAGCTTCCAAGTGGTGGTATCATCTCTCCATCCCTAAACAAAGCAATCGTTTTCTCACAGTGATGATTAATTTTGAATTGCAGGAGTGAGAGTGAAAGCTAAGAATATCAGAGAGTTCTCTCCTTCTCCCCCACACAGTGCAAAGCTGGGTGTCCCATCTCTCATCCGTAACCTTTCACTTCCCTCTCTTTGCTGTAAATCTGTTTGCATCTGTTTATATATTACTTATTTTCGGGAGATTCCCTCTTCCTCCCCTTATTCTTTCAGCACGACAAATACACTGTTTGCAAGAATTCAGATTTTCCACTGCTTCATTATTCATCCCCCAGGCATTTTTTTTCTTTTTCTTCCTCTTTTCTGTCTTTCTAAGATAAGCTCTTTAAAGCGTTTGCGATAACATCTCCGACCTAGAGATTATTTTTCATTCGGCCTATTGTGAGCAGTCGCCGATGTATTGCACTGCTGCAGAGCTCAGTTTGGGCTACAAACGTAACAAATGAACAACTTGTCCTCTGCGGACTCACCGCGGGATCCAATTAGTTCCTAAACCTTTTGCACAAGTTTTCTAATTATTTTCAAGAGTTGTGGCCTTTATAGGCTTCCCTAAACTCATCAAGACACCAATTCTTTCAAGGATTAAATGCTTCTTAAAATTACTGGCAGCGTTGCCCCCTCAAAACCAATGGATCGATTCTCCGGGCAAAGCAGCTTTCTTAGGGACGCCCGCGTGAGTTACTGGGCTGCAGCAGGCACCGAGAGGAAAAAAGAGCTGGTTTGCAAAACTTTCCATGTAAGCGCATCCACGCAGGTTTGGTTTGTTGACTCTTTTTCTTTGTTTGTTTGGTCGGTGGGCTGTTTTTACCCCCTGAAAGGTTCGAATATCGGTATGCGAGGCAGGGCGTCACGTGGGCCCGGCGCCCTGCCTCCCTGCCTGGACTGCGCCCTCACCTCGCCGCGCTCGCTCTGCCCCCCCGCCCGGCCCGAGGGGCACAGCGCCCAAAAACACCGCTACTGCCACAGCACCTACAGCCACGGGGTCCGCAGCACCAAAGTACATCCATACACACAGCCTGGGTACTGCCGCGAGAGCGCTCCTCTAAGATAAGGGTTATATTTTATACACACACACACACCAGGGCTTGCTAAATTTGGTCAAACGAGCGTATGATAGCTGATGTGTGTGTGTGTATATACGCACAAATACACATCCTTTGCTAATATATCTCGAGTCATCATAGAGACGAAATTAATTTCCTTCGGCACAATAAGTCTTTGAATGCATTTCAGAGATTGGAGGAAGAACACGTACCTATACAATATTGCACCTTGGCCTTTTTCCCAATGGGTGCTTATATACTTAAATTGTATATGTATGTGTGTATATTTGCATACATATGCAATGTTAAGCATTTTCAGCCTAAGTCAGATTTTAGTAAAACACCATACCTCCTACTAACAATTTTTAAGCAGACTTTATAAGAGTTCTGCCCCAAAATGGACATCGAAATACTGGCCATGGTGTTTGATTAAATGCCCTGATCCTTTACATTTGAAAATACTGCAGCTAAAGACAGCATGGGAGGGGGCGGGGGGAGAAAGAAAGGAGCATGTGAAAAATGGTGGACTGTGCAATAAGCAGCGCTCTGATCTCACTGTAACTTTAAAGCCTCTGCCACATTAGGGTTAATAAAAGAGACAAAAAAACTATCAAGTATATATGAATTTAGCCTATTTTTTTATTTCTGTGTGTTCATAGTAAACATTTTTGTAAGTGACAAACACGGGCATATGACCACAGTATCACAATCAAGAAATTTTAAGACGACATTAACAATCACTCAAATTTATGCGGCTTCTGCGCAACACAGGTTACATATTTGCAAGGTTTACCTATAAGTACAATAGGTATTAACATTTCACTACATTTAGAAAAAAAATAAAGGTGACCTGTTAGTGACCACATACATCAAAATATACACAACACAAACTGAAGGCAATCATTAATTTTGTCCCCTTCTGATTAATTTGAACGGGCAGTGCTGAAAACTGAAATAATGTTGCTGTTTTTTTAAATTACTTCGTACACTGAGTGCATTTTCTAAAACCCAATCTTTGGTCTAAAAGTAAACAAACAAACAAATGAACAAAAAAAAAAAAAGCAATTCGGTAAAGAAAATAATAAAATAATAAATGGCCAAAAGTAGATCTTGGGCATTTTTCAGTATTAATTCTGCTTAAATACAAATTATGTTTTAAGGTTTTCTTATAGTTTTCATAAATTTAGTGGTTTGGTTTGGTTTTTTTTTTTTTTCTTTCAAGGTCTGCACCCACCGACATATCCATGATAACTTATAATACTGCAAACATGGAGAATCGGGCGGCTTTTAGTGATAGACTTATCATATTTGAGTAAAAAAATTGCAAAAGCAGTCACTATTTAGATACACATTCTACTATAATTTTGTCTTCCAAACTTCATAGTCTACAATGCAATCTCCCCACATTGCACCTTGCTGACACTCCTCACCTTGGTGGAATAATAAACAACCCTAAAGACTGAACAAACGTACAGAAAATGGGGGACTTAATAAAAAATACCTGGACTTTTTTGTTTTGCTTTTTTTTTTCCTTTTAATTATCATTTACAATGCAAATGTGTGTAAAATGTTCACTTACAGTCTGATCCAATGGATGTTAATGTATTAAAGGGTTTGAAGAAGACCCCTGATTTTGATGTGTGAAATAATCAGAAAGTCCTCCGGAAAGTCCCGTTGTAAAACTTGGCAAAGAAGGTCTTAAGGACTCACAGGGGAGAGTGGAGGGCGCCTGTGGCGACGTGGAGGAGGAGGCTGCCCTGGCCGTCATTGAAGTGCTGCTTTGAGAAGTCATTGAAGGGTGAGGAACATGGGGGAAAAAGTAACTCGTCTGTCCTGCTAGGAGATTTACAGAGCAGGGATTTAGGGAATAGGTGCCGGAGCAGGGAACTGACAAGCCACACGGCACTGAGGCGGCCAGAGCTGCTGCTGTGAGGTGATGAGTGGCATAAGGTATCTCTCCATTGACTAGTCTATCAACACTTAACCCATTAGACGTGGAAAAGGAGTGGTTGTTTCCCAAGGAGTTTTGAGTCAACACTGAGCTGTAGGGCATGGGGTGGCTGGGGTAGGCGGACGTGGTCCCATTGTAACTCAAAGTGCTGCTGGCCCGGGGGTGGTGCAGGGAGAGGAAGGGGGACATAGGCCAGTACAAGGATCCTGCCCTATCCATGAATGTCAGTCCGGTAGAGGTGAGCCGGGCGCCCCGCTTGAAGGCCAGCTTGGCCCGAGAGGTGGTGGAGCGCCGGCGGAGCTTGCCGGTGGTGCCCCCGATGAAGACGTCGTCGCTGGAGGGGTCCAGCATCCAGTAGTTCCCTTTGCCCGGGTCGTCGTAGTGGCGGGGCACCTTGACGAAGCACTTATTGAGCGAGAGGTTGTGCCGAATGGAGTTCTGCCAGCCCTGCTTGTTCTCCCGGTAGTAGGGGAAGTTCTTCATGATGAACTCGTAGATGCCATTGAGCGTGAGGCGCTTCTCGGGGCTCTGCCGGATGGCCATCATGATGAGCGCGTTGTAGCTGAACGGCGGCTTCTCGTACTTGCCGTTCTTCTTCTCCCCCTCCTTCCCGCTCTCCCCGTCCTTGGCCCCCTCCGCCGCCCCCTTCTTCTCCTCGGCCGCTTTCTCCTTCTCCTCCAGCTCCGCCGCCGCCGCCGCCGCCGCGCCCGCTTCGCCTTTGCCCGCCAGCATGTCCGCCTTGGCCACCTCCAGGGCGCCGGAGGCGGCGGCGGTGGGGGGCGGCAGGAGGTGCTGCCCCTTCTCCTCGTCCTCCTCCTCGGCTGCGGCCGCTCGCTGGGGCTGCTGCGGCGGCGGGTGGTGGTGGTGGTGGTGGTGATGGTGGTGGTGATGGGGGTGGTGGCTGTTGTGGTGGCTGTGGCTGCTGTGGTTGTTGTCGCTCTGGACGGCTTCGGGCACCAGGCTGTTTATGCTAAAGGAGGATTTCGGCAGCATTTTCACTTCCTTCCTATCTCCCATGTCCAACATCACACACTAGTCTGAGGGGGAAAGTTGCGGCGGCTGAAGGAGCTACGCGCGGGGCGGCGGCGGAGGCGGCGGCCGAAGCGGCGGCGGTGGCCGAGGCGGCGGCGGCACCACCGGCGGCGGCGGCGGCGGCGGCAGCGGCAGCGCAGTTGGACCGCAGTCTCGAGCGCTGGCAAGTCATGTAGCACGGACAGGAACCGCCGGGGAGGGAAAAAATAATAGTAATAATAATCACCGATCAGAGAAAAATCGAACCGAGTCGCAGCGGAAGAAAGAAAAAAAAGGTGAAAAAGGGAAAAAGCCTTCTGAAACCTAAAAAAAAAAAAAAAAAAAAAAAAAAGGCAACAACACACAAACACAGACACACCAAAAAAAAAAAAAAAGCTACTTCATGGTGCCCGGTTCCCCCGGCACGGCAGCGCAGGGGGAGGCAGGAGGGAGCAGCAGCCGCCGCGGGCCGGCGCGGAGCGAGGCAGACGGGCGATACAGCCCGCCCCGGCCGCAATTAATTTCAGAGCTGCCGGCACGCACCGGGGCTGTAAAACATTTTTTGGTTTAACCTTTCCCACCGGCCGCCCAATCAGGGCCGGCGGCGTGCCCGCGCGTCTGCCCGCCCGCCGGCCAATGGCGGAGCGCCGCCCCGCCCCGCCCCGCCCCGCGCGCCCCGCCCCCGCCGCCGCCGCGGCTCCCGCGGCGCAGGGATACCGGCGCAGAGGCGCATCACCGCGCGGTGCGCGCGCCCCCCGCCCCGTGCCCCCCCCCGGCCGCCGCCGCGAGCACAAATCCCCCCGCGCCGAACAAGTCACGCCCGTCCCGCGGCGGCGGGCCCGGCCCGGCCCGGCCGCCCGCTCCCCTAGTCCCTCCGGCGGACTCAGGCCGCCACGAGCCGCTTTGCCCCTTCCTCTGGCGACGAAGGAGTGGGGGTGGGAGGCCGGGTGGGTGAAGCGGCACTACTTTGCGGATCCCGCCGAAGTCGCTGGGCGAGTTTATTTTCCCAGGCCCGGTTATTTCTGTTTGTTATTTTGCCGAGGCAGAAAACAAAACAATCGTCCGAAGGGGACGCAGGCGGCGGGATGGGCCCGGCCTGCGGCTGGGGCCGGACGCCGCTGCCCGCGGCCTGCCGGGGGAAGACGGGGTCTGCTCCGGCCCGCTCGGGCCGTGCCCGCCGCTCTCCGGACTGTGAGTGGGGAGGCTCGGCAACGAGCGGCCCATCTCCTCCCCTGCGCTCGCCCCGTGTCACCGGGGCCGGAGCCGGGCTGCGCGCTCCCCTGCCCGCCGCCGCCCTCTCAGCCCCGCGCTGCTCCCGCTAGGACGCCGCTTCCCTCGCGCGGCCGCTAGAGCCGGGCGGGAGGCGTCGGCCTCCGTCCGCCCCCTCCTCCGCGCTGCCGGCGGACGGAGCCGGCCGAGCACAGGCCGCGCGCCAGGCGTACAAAATAAATGTTGGCATTGGTAGCCCATGAAATGGACACTGCGGTTTCCCGGCGGCCCGGCCCGTGGGCCCGGCCGCGGGGTCTGAGTTCCGCGGGGTTTCGTTTTGTGGGAGAAGGGATAGGGCGGGCAGAGCGGGCCGAGTTCTCCTGGGGCAGGGAAAGGGTCTGGCACCGCCGCTTTCCGCAAGTAGACGCGGTGATACAGGCTCGGGCTTACGGCTGCGCTTTGCCGGGACCAAAGTGTTTCGTATTAATTGTCCACAGCTTATCGTTTTTTACTGTCAGCACGGGAACAACAACAACAAAAAAAAAATCAAGCGGAAAACAAAGTGAAATACATCGCGCAGCTTTCTTTCTCGGAAAGGAGAAGGGGAAATGTAATGGACAGAGAGCGTGCTGATCGCATTCAGACCAAAGCTCTGGCAAACCTCTAGCAGCGCGTTAAGCTGCTTCACGTTTGTGCTGGAGGAAAAGATGCTCTGTAGAAACAATACGTGCAGCTCAACCCCAGCTAAAACAACTTATCCCAAGGAAATTCAGGTTAGAGCACAATGCAATGAATGTAGTTCTGTGCAGACGTGCGTTTTATATATGTGTTTGTGTATGTCTGGTAGGAGGGAGGGAGGAAAAGCGAGTGTGGGAAAGAGAGAGTAAATAACGAGGACAAGTAAAATGGGCCGGTAATAAACAATTGCAATTGGGGATGCCATGAACTCTGGGCATTGGATTAACCTCGAATGACCTTACCACAATTGTATTTATTTAACCAATTTCATAACAGGTTGCTACTGACACACACACACACACAAGTTAATGATCAACAACCACTCTTTTTTCCTTTGTTTGTTGTGTAGTTTTAGATTTTGGGGTTTTTTTAGAAATTCAGGTTGTATGTTTTGGTTTTTGTTTTTTTTTTTTTTAATCATGACAATTTATAATTATTTCGTTTCTCGACACTGAAGTCAATGTATGGGATTTCTTGACGAAGAGTGCAATGAGGAGGATATTGTATGACTCTACCATGGCAAGGGGTAAGAGGAAAGGTAGGCTTCCTGCATATTATTATGATTATGATGATCATTAACTAATATGTGTCATTATGGTGCACTAGGATCCCATTAGGGTGGCTGGGCCCAGTGCGTTTTCCTACTCGGTCTAGCATGTAATGATTCGGTGTAACCAGATTCTTGAGAAAGGACAGGTTACGTAAACATTTACTGATGTGGAGTAACTATACTATTTGTACTCTGATATGCAGGAAGGAAAGTGTTGATTAACACAGAAGAAAAAAAAAGCGAAATTAGCTGATTGCATGCTCATAAGTGCAAGCTGTCATTGAACTGCTTTTAAAATAGACACAGCTGGGTGTTTGTGTTGAAAAATTTCTTGTGTTTTTGCTAATACTGAAATAAGCATGATTTTGTATACCAAACATTTTCAGATCATTAAAATTTGTAATCTGTGCTGGTTTTAAACACAAAGAAAAGAAACAGATTCATTTCGTTGTAAAATTTGCTGATATTATATTAACTCAATCAGGTCTGTACAAATGGTGTATTGTGCCTTATCAAATCTCTTTGATCCATTTAATACACAAAGTGCCAAACGTGTGTATTGTTTGTTAACATTGAACGTTTTATTCAAATCCCAGCTCTGTAGCGAACTGGAGGAGTTCTTGTTTAATGTAACACTGACATTGCCTGTTGAAATTTTAATGCCTTGAGGTGTTTCTTAGGTCAAAGCTGAGTTTACTTTGTGTTATGCTCAGGGATGAAAATGTAGCAGGGAAGAAAATAGAAGTTTTATCTTTTTTGCATTTCTGTGCAAAAGGCTAACACTGCAAGAAGCACACTTTAAAAACATTTGATGATCTAGATTTAACATTTGGTCATTTGTCACGGGTGCGGAATAAAACTCTGTGCACAAACTTAGGATTTATATATATATATATATATATATTTTAATGCTGTGGACACACAGTTCTACCAAAAAAGGAAATGTTTTGTCCAATATGTAGCGCATATCTTTCTACGTCCATGAAGATTAATTCATTGTTTACGGGAGAGAAAAAGATATGTGAGAGAAGCCACGTCAATTATAATTATAATTTCTGCTGGACTTAAAGTTTCGAGTCTTTTTTTTTTTTTTTTTTTTTTTTTTTCTCTCTCTCTCCTTCGGCAGAAAAGGCACCGTTTATAAAACTATTTACTTTGGAAAGGCGGGAGTCTTACTGCAACGCCAGTTCCTTCCTGAGCTCTGCCCCAAACACGACTCCACTTCAGTGGTACCTTTGTGCATCGGGGCACTGCATGAGCGGCAGGTTTGGCCGCTCAACTCTGGCTAAACCCGAATTCGCTTAAGAAAGTCCCTCATGGCAGGATTTTCTAACAGGGAAGGTTTTGTGGAGTGTTTGGAGTAGAAGCTTGTGCATGGAACTGAAGTGCACAAGCCCTAGCCGTGTGAGATACGGGTGGGTGTGCAGAGAGGAGCTGCTCTCTGCAGAGTGTGAATGGTGCCTCACCTGCGCGTTCGTCGACGCTGCGGATGCACCGAACCGAGCGGCGGGGATGGACCGAGAGTATCCAGCTCCGGGGTCAGGATGGGGCTGAATAGCTGAGCTGAAACGTCCTGGCTGAAGTGCCATTCAACAGCGATCTCCGTGCAGCTCTTGGGTATAACTCGTAGGGATAGTGTTTCAACCACATACTTTTCTGCCCCCGCCCTCCCCCCTACCTTTTTTTAAAAAATTATTATTTTAATTTTTATTTAGTTTTTAAATTAAAGGCCAAAGGAAGAAAAGACCCTCTCCAATGTACACTTAATGCATATAGCGTACTTCCCCTGCACCACCCCCCGCCCCAGCTTCAGCCTTCAATCCACCTTCACACGGGTATAGTGGCTCTGTACTCTCGGGCTCTTTCAAGGCCGTTAAGCTGCTAAAATGTACTGACAGCTTAAGAAATGAATGAGATTTTTTTCAGCCATGAAGAAAGGGTATTTAGTAACCACGCTTCGATGGCATCATGCTTCCATGAAACGAGTCCGGACACTTTGGTTTAACAATCAGTAATATCACATTCGGTACAGAAAATGCCTCCATGTATGCTTATATAATTCTATTCCCCCTTGACTATAACCTTGCCTTATTTATTCCAGGTTACCTGGGCAATTAAGGTAAGGACTGCTCAGCAGATACTGATACCCTGCTGCTAAGGCATGGCGAATGGGGATGGAGCAGTGCGCTAACAAAGAGAAAGAGGTAGTCAAACATTTTGAAGAGGGGTGAATGGGACTGAAGGTGGATGGATGAATGGAGGCAAAGAGGGAGAGGAAGCAGCATTCAATGGTCCAGACTTCTCTCTGAATTTGTAGATTTAAGTTTAGGTGTCCGCCTCTAGTCAGCTTCCAGTTAATCCTCAACAGCTTCTAGTGATTAGAAGTTAGTCTATTTAGCATGCTATATCCTTCTTCCTTGGGTTTTAGTTACAAGTTATGCGATTAGGATTGCGAGAACAGTAGTGAACTAAACTTCCCAGTAAGAGGTCTTCACACCAGGGAAGTGTTACTTTGCTGCAGCAGCCCTGCCTCGTCAGTCATTAGGAAGCTGCAGGTTGTCAGAGGCTTCTCTTGCGCGCACACAAGCGCAGACACACACGCGCACACACACAAAACCACAGCACTAAAACTAAATTAAGAAGCCGATGATTAAGACAAGCGTCTACGAGGCCTGTCATTTCAGCATCCTTCCATCATAACATTGTGGCACCGAGAAATTTGCTTGAAAACCCTGGAAAAAAATGTCTATGGGAGAGCCTCGTATTTGAGGCTGTTAATATCAAATATAGACTGGGAACTGCCTCGGATGCAAGACAGTATTCCGCAGAGGAAAGGAGCACTGCAGAGACCTTGGTGCTATCCGCGCACTCCCGAAACTCTGGTAAGTATCTCTCCCTTCTATTGAAGCAGGTACGCACTGTGTGACTGGAACTGGACCGGGTTTGAAATCCGCAGCTATGTTCCCTTCGGGGAACTCCACCTAAAGATAAATCTGTAATGAAAGGTCCCTACTGGATGACTAATGGTTATTGGCACTCGGTGCCCCTTTAAGGAGAGCAGCACGTATTGTGCCGAAGACCTTGCAAGCACACTTTAAATACAAACCTTTTAAGTTTTCCTCCCATGCATACACATCCCTGTTGTTTTTGGGCTAGCTGTATTGTGTCTCTCCCCCCTGCTCCCCTTATTTAAGCTCTCTAGTTTTCCCTCCCCCCACCCCATTCAGAACTAATTGCTCAGTTACTTAAATGTTTCAAAAAGAGCTAAATTTCTCCATCCGATGATCTTTTGAGAAGCTGCACTGTACCATAAGGAGCCGCCAGCGGGGCACTGTATACCTTAGAGAAGCCTGAGCAACTAGAGGAGAGGTAGCGTTAAAACAACGACATTAATAAACTAAGTGCACTGAGTTCCCCTCCTGTTGAACTTTAGGGAGTTTCTAGGGCGGGCAGAGGTTGAACGCAGAACGTCGAAGTGGGAAACAATGGCTATAGGGGCCAGAAAGCTTTGCTGATGTCGTAAGCGTAAAACAAGACAGAATAGTGACAGAAAGAGATCCGAGTAAACATTGGAGTATACATTTCCCACGGCGACTACGCGGACTGGAGAGGTCTGAATTAAATCGCCTTAATTAAAAGCTGAAGATTTTATTTATTTATTCCTGTAGCTGTAGAATACTAACCACAGAAAGCCTATCTAGGTGGTGTAGAGCATCCACTAGATTTATTGTGTTCAGCTGCCACTGCCAGAATTTTTCAGAACAGAATATTTTTATACTCACTGCCAACTTGAAGACCTGGAGGTTTTTAGATCCTAAATATCGCTATTATTTTATATGCCAGTGTGCAGAAAAGAGCCGTTACACCTGCACAGGCAATAGGTCTATGTAACGAAAGCTCTCCTTAATTCAGAAATCAAACAAAAATATAAAATATCCTTTAGGAGTTATCCACAGCGTTATGCAGACGACAATAATAAAATGCAAGGGAGAAATGAAAAACTTAAAAACCTTGTTTGTTCTCGAGGTTTAAATACATAATTTTATATTCTGTTGGGTTTACTGTTTAAAACGTTCTAGGCCGGTGCGTTTGTCGGCGTTGTGATATTGAAGCAAAGAATGTGAAATAAAATACGGGGGACCTGGGGAGAAAAAAGAAAAACAACAAAACACACCCCAAGTAGTGCTTGAAGAAGACCTCTAGCTGCTCTTTGACTGCTAAGAAACTGTTGCTGGAATATTTTCATGGTGTTGTTTTAAAGCTCCTCAGCCTCTTATAAAGGTAATCTTTGGCAAATGACACATGAATCTGGCTTTGCAGTTTTTCGGTGACTCGAGAGAAAAGACGCCCTTTCCCCCCCTCCACCCGCCCCCCTTCTCCGGCTTCCACCCCTTCCTCAGCAGAAGGACAGACAGGGTCTCTCTCGCAGCGCTGTTCCCATTCCCTCGCTCCGCCGAAGGCATCCGGGCGCGGGGGGGCGCCGGTGCCCGGGGGTGCCCATCCGCCCGTCCTACCTGGCCGTGCCGCGCCCGCCGCTGCCCGCTCGCCGCCGCTCCGTGCGCCGCGGCCCAGTCCCCGCACCGCGCCTCGCCGCAGCCCTCGGCCCGCCGGGGTCTCGGGCTCGGCCGGGCCAGCTGCGGATCCATCTTTTAGGGCCTACAAAAGCGCGTCTTCCTCCCCTGTCCTCCTATCTTCCCCCGCCCCGGGGTTCCCTTGTAACCACAGCAAAACGCCCGATGTAGAAAGAGAGGCACAATGGACCGTGCGCCGCTCTAGGGAGGGAGTTCGGCAGCCCCGGAGTGAGGATGCTGATGACTTTGCCCGTGTCGGGGCTCAGGCGTGAGGCGGTGCCGCTCCCGCTCGCGGCCGGAGCCGCGCTTGGCGGGTGTCGGGATGGTGGGGCTGGCGCTAGCGCCAATGACTGCTCGGGAAGCGGACCTTGCTCGCTCCTCGGTGTCCTGGCACAAGTAGGGCTCGCAGGATGTGCCTCTTTGTGTAGCTTGTTCTGAACACTTTTTATATCGGGCAGGGTGGTCTCCATGTTTTCTTTCTTTCATTCTTCCTTTCTTTAGCGGAGGGAGGGGGGAGTGATGGCAAGGGGCTTGTTGGATGATTATAACCGCTACCACTTAGAAATAAGTTTCTTGGGGAAGGGCTGATATCGTACCCTTGATACCAGTGGGTGTGTCCATGTATTATTTTAATATGATATGCCTTTTATATAGAGCTTGTTTTCCTCCTCCCTCTCTCCCCAGCCTCCCCCTCCCCCCCGCTTTGTTTCTGGAATTTGTTTCGCTTTTAAAGCACCAGCACAAACAAACAAACACACAAAAATGACTGGCAACAAGTTAAATCCCATTTGTGTCCCTCCCACCGAGCACGGACCATGCCTCGCTAAAGCCTGGGGCTTGTAGTTTTGCCTCGCTAATAGTATGACCAAGAAAATGAAGTGGCTGCAGACAGACTCTCCCGGCATTGACAATGCGGAGAAGAAAAACGTAGAAAGATTTCTCCCGGAATGCATCCCCCTGGTGTGGTTTCTTCTCTCCATCTTTTAGATGAGGCACTCGCATAGACGCTCACACACACTGAGGTTATGTTTCCTAGGAGTTTTTAGAAAACAATGTTTATTATAATCGAGCTATACACGCCACCAAGTAATGAAATCATGCCGTAGCTACGGAAACTCCAACAAATAAATAATTTCCATTTGTCTTCTAGCAGAATATTGCAGAGGGTCACATTACACTTTATTTTCGCATTCATTTCAAAACATCAATGAAAGGGCAGAGAAAAGTCTCTCAAGTCGTTGTACAGTTTGGAATTAATTAAACGAAAAATAGCTCTTTTTTATTATTATTTTTCTGCCTTCCAAGGCGACTTCAAGCTAATTCCTGTGGCTATACTAAAGAAGGAATCCGCAAAAGCAACAAGCGTGGTTCTCACTGTAGGTCGGTATCGTGTCCCGCCAGAGCTTCACTGAGAGCATCTCACAGTGAGCCACCCGCTCATTCCTTCACCTTCCCTTAGCTTTACCTTACAAAGTAATGGAGAAAACATTCGTGTTTGGCTGTACATAAAAAACACCTTTTTACGCAATCGCACGGGTTGCAAACGATAGTTCAACTTTATCTGTTGTGCTGGGCACGTGTTTTGTCAGATGAAATTAACTTGTGAAAGCCTTTGTATGATTTTTTGATTTGTGTTTGTCGACAACGCAGATCATACCTCTCCGCGTTGATGGCTGATACAATTGCTAAATTAAAGGCATGCTTTCGGCTCCGGAAAACAACAACAGAACTCCAGCCCTCTGAGAGCTTATTCTCAGAGAAACAACCCGAGGAGCAGTAGAATAACCCACCGCACTGTTTCGTGTGTGTTTACGGGATCTCCATATATTTCTGTATCATTCTGCCTCTCTATTGTCTTTTCCTAAAGACAGCCAAGTCAGTCCTGGGCTTCCCACCTATAATCGCCTGCCTAAAAGAACATACGGACAGTATAGTGGCTCTAAATCTCCTCCAGAATGCAATTGGAGTGTATTTTCCCCGTGTCTTTTTTCTTCCGTGGTAAATACTAGCAACTGAACTTCTTGTCTTGATGTGTTTCTATGTTTGAGCCCCAAGAAACTCAAATCATTGCAGTAAGCTCATCAATCCTTCCTATGCACACTGGAGAATTTTTCCTCACTGCTTGTTCTGCTTCTCATTTCCAAGGACAGCGTGTTGAGCCAACGGTCTGGTTTAGGCACTTCTCTGGACTTTCAGATTTTCAATCTAAAGCTTTCAGTATGTTGGGACTGAAACAATGATTTTCCACATTTCAAAAGGGACGAGGCTCTATTTATAAATGTTACAGAAGGTTTCGTTACTTCAGGATCAACAAAACAGGAATAGAACTGCAATTTTCAAGAAAATAGGGTTTCAAAATATAGAAATAAAAAAGTAGTGGAGATGATGTATAATTCAATCAAATTACAGAAAATTGCTTTAAAATTCAGAACAGTAGCGATCCATTATGTCTCTGTTTTATTAGTGACAAGTACAATTACTCTAAAATAAAGAACAGTGGTGAATATATAATTGGCTGTAATCATGTTAGTGTTTGAATAAAAATGACGGGGACATTTAACACTTTGACAACAAAATGTTCAGAAAGAACTTATTTATTCAAACAGTTTTTATTTGCATCCACGTGAAGGAGAAACACACTTTTGCTTACGATAAATCCAGGGGTTTTAACTTTCAATAAAAATATAACTAAAAATATATTAATTATTTTACTATCCAAAGCTTAATAAAGTCTCCTGAGTATGACAGTACTATAATTGATTACTCAGTACCAAAAGGACGCCATCTACAGGAAGAGGTCTCTAGGCTTAACACCATTCTAATCAATGTTGATTTAAAAAAAAAAAAAATCTGAGTTAATATTCCTCTATAAATCCGGCTACGATTTTACTCACAACACCGATCACAATATTTGCTTTGTAATTTCTTCTTGTGATTCAATTCATTATAATTTGACACGATCTAGGAATCTGTT
Source organism: Melozone crissalis (assembly GCF_028551555.1). Lineage (NCBI taxonomy): Eukaryota > Metazoa > Chordata > Aves > Passeriformes > Passerellidae > Melozone > Melozone crissalis. The sequence goes on along the minus strand of NW_026535796.1, from coordinate 29,099,958 downwards.
ATAGGAGGCCTTTTCTCTGAAATACGGCATTTAAAATAATTCATTGAACTCTCCGAAGCAGCAGTTTTTCTCCTTCAAAAGCGACTTTTTTTCCCCCCATCTTAGGATTGACTTGATCGTCTCTGAAAATGCAGAACAGCCCATGAGATCTCTCCTTTCCACCAACCGTGTGGAAGACGCTTGCAGAACAGCCCTGAAAAAAAAACAACTTTATTGAAGGCAGTTGGTGCAACAATTGTGTCATGGAATACCTAGCATTTCTTTATCTGTAACTAACTTTTTAAATTTTGGATAGTTCAATAAATGTCAGCTCTGCCAAGCATACTCCCACCCGTTCTTACAATGCATCCTTTGCCCCGTATCTCGGTGCTTAGAGGTGCCATTTAGCCGTAGCCCAGCAAGCGCTCGGAAACCTATCGAAGTAACGAGAGTGCCCTTTACTATTTTGACCACACAAACACAGATCCATGGGAATGGCATGTGTCCTCCATGACGCGACTCCAACAGCCCGGTACAAACTACAGACTACAGAAAATACGAAGAGAGCGAGAAGAAACTTTCAGGACTCCTCTGTCAGGGGGCTTTGAAAAATTGCTATTTTCGGGTTTAAGCCGGAACGATTTTTTCTTTTTCTCTTTTCTTATTTTCAATTTTTATTCACTCCCCCGCCCCGACAAGTCTTCAAGTTTCTGCTCCTGGTGTATGTGTGCGTGCTCACAGCCGGGCGGACCCCGCGCCGGTCCGAGCGCGTCCCTCCTGCCGTGAGCAGAGCGCAGCTCGGTCCCACCGCGCCTTCGCTGCCGGCTCCCAAGGGTCTCTCCTGCCCTGGCGGCTCTCGCCCGCACTTGTAAAACAAAGTAGCTCTGGTTTCTTTCTACTTCAGATCAGTGATGTGAATGGGCTTTGAAAAATTTGGGAGGGTGGTAGGGGGGTGGTGTATAAACTATACAGTGAGGAGTCAAAAGGCAGAGGTGCGTTGGCACAAAGGCTGAGTAAAATGACCCACGGTGCAACCTCGATTTTACGTGTTATTTTGTAAACCGGGGACAAAAACCCTGGAAAATATTGTTATATGTACTTCCACTGGAATCAGGCTCAAAGTTTATGCCGAAGGTCCCCTTCTATCTTTTCACTTCTGGGCATTGACCGTGAACGTTCCAAATCTAGAGACTGTCGTATAGCTGTTTTCAGATTTGAGGGAAGCTCAGGAGAGGAGGTTCCCTTTCCCGGGGCAAGCCGCTCCCGCAGGCGCCGCCGGGGCTCGGTGGGTCCCTCCCCCGCCGGGAGCCGAGGCGGGGGCGCCCCTCTGAACCGGGAGGTCTGTCATTTCTCGGGTGCCTCGTACCAAATCGCAGATGTCAGCCTTTCCCTACGTGTTCGGGCTGCTAATGCGGGCACTTCACACAACAGAAATGCTCAGCTTGGGAGCTTTTCCCAGGGCCAGCCGCCGACTTCGTGCTTCGCATCTGCCTCTGGCGGCACCGGAGCTCCGTGTGGGGGATCCCAGTGTGCGCAGTAGCCTTTACCGGTGGGACCACATTCCCGTGGGAGCCAAACACCGCAGCGCTCTGCCCCCTGCAAACCCGCCGGAGCACAAACTCCGTACATCTCCACGGGAGCACGCTGCCCATGTTCCCGGCTCCAACCTCATGCGCGTCTTCCGCAGAGACCCTTTTATCGTGGAAATTCACACCATAAAGCCCCTCACCCAGCAGGCCACCGTATCGCCAGCCGGGGCCGCAGGAAGCCTTGCCGCCCCGGGACTCCGAGGTTTCCCCCGGGGCTCGGTCCCCGCGGGGAAGGCGGGGGCCGTGTGCGGTGCCGGCCGGGCGGGGCCGCGTGGAGCGGCGCGGTGCGGAGCGGGGCCCGGGCCGGGGCGGGCGGCGGCGGGAGCGGGCGCCATCCGAACGGCGCCGGCGACATCTAGTGGCCACGGGCCGCCAGCACCGCCCGCCGCCCGGGCCGGCACGGCAGCGCCCGCGGCAGCGGCACCGGCCCGGCCCGGCCCGGCCCCGGCGGGAACGCGCCCTGCAGCCCCTGCCCCCGCACGGGCCGCGCTCTTGTGAGCTCAGCCAGCGCTGTGCCACGCCTCAAACGCCAAGAAGTTTTCTGTGCAGTGCTGGTACCAGCACAAAACGGGTCGGTTTTACATTTACCTACACGGGGCACCGAGAAGAGAATTATAAGCACTTTTGTTTCCCCCTCTCGCCTCCAAAGGACCTCCATAAAAAAACCCCAAAAAACTAGACGCGCCGCAATAGGGGTTCCTGCCACCTTCACCCTGAGAAATGTCCCCCCTGTCAGGCACCGTCCCTGCGCGCACTACTGGGGCACCTCCCAAACCTGTGAAGAAGAGGGGAGGAAAAAACAAAAAGCAATATTGCGGAGACACGGCTAGCTAAAGGAGCCCTCACTATTTAAATCCTAGTGTCAGCTCTCATTAACAGCTCAAGTCATCTTTTCCCCGGGGCAGACCTTGTCTGGTCTATCGACTTAATGGAAAACAAAACACATGTTTGTATTCTATTATTGCAGCCTCGTTCCTTGCCTTACGGAGAGCAGGGACAGGCTTCGTCCGCTTCGTAACGGGCTTCCAGAAGCGACAAAGGTTTCCACTCGTTCCTCTCTCCTGCCTCCCAGGAAAAGATGAGGATTCCGACGTCTGTCTCCTGCCCTTTCTCATGAATAGGGGCTGCAAAGGCAGCCACAAGAAAAGGCTTTTGCTGAAGCCCCGGTGGCTAAAAAGAGCCCAAGAAAAATAGTTACTGGTGTGTTCAGTAAAACTTAGCAAGGCACAATAGTCTCTGCGGGAAACTTTGGGTTTATCTGCGCAGCAGGTGAAGTTCTCAGCTCAGATCCAGCTGCCAGGACCACAGCATCTCCCAGGGAGGCCGGCCGTGAGGAGATGGGCACGCTAGGCAGTAACAAGCGACAGACTGAGAGAGTTTTGAGACAACCCAAAACAAATAAACAAGCCCTCCCAAATCTTCCTCTGGGAAGATGTCTTTGATAAGGAAGCAGGGAAAGTTTTGAAGAGCTGCAGACATTTTTGCAAATGTGTTTTAACTTGTCTAAGTAGCTGAAGTAAATTGGGTGGTTGTTGGCTTGTTGTTTTGTTGGTGTGTTTTTTGGGTGGTTTTTTTTTTTTTTTCCTGAGACAAGGCTACAGGAAGGGGAGAGTAAGAGCTTGATAAAAGACAGGAATAAATTTCTCAACCAGCGAAAGCAGGAGAAGTCTGCAGAAGTGACAACCTGACTTAAATAAGGGGAGGATTCTGGTGAAAGGAAAAGAAATTATTAATTTCACCCCATCCTCAGTGCTTTCGTTGAGGTACAGGTCTCTGTGCAGCGCCAAGCACAGGGCGCTTGAACCTGGCAAGAGTAACCGATCGAAATTAGCTGTCCTAATGCCACCTATTCGCTCTACATTTTAAAGCCATGTCCAGCTGATCTCCCCCTATCCCCAGCCCCACTTCAGGACGCGCAGGAAGGGTGCGAATGGGGAATTGCCCAAGGGCAGCGCCGGTGCCGGGGCTCTCCGGGGCGTCTGCGGGGTCCCAGCTGAGGGAGCGGTTTCTGGGCCCGGATCCCTCTCCCGCCCTCGGTGCTCCTAGCATCTCGGCACAGAGTGTAGGGCCCCCAGCTTCAGCGCTTTTGAAGCGTCGTTTGCTCTCGAGTGCTTGGCTGTAAATAAACGCTGTAGCAGTGACAACACAGCCGTCCTGCAGTCAGAGCGGAGTCTGCCTCTGCACCTTTCCTCTGCAACACACGCCGTCAGCGTTTTAATTCCAGCTCCAAAGGGAACCTGCAATTATAAGCCCCCCTCGTCCCCTCCCGCTCACATTCTCTTGTCTGAAACATTCACTGAGGAAGGTTATTTGGATCGAGAGTAAAATCAAACAGGGAGGGGAAGAAGAAAAAAAAAAAAAAACAACATAAACCCAACAACCCCGCAAACCCTTCCATTTGCTATTTACAAACCTCATTGTCATGCTTCACTCAGGCTGTCTGCCTAGCTTAGGGAAATAAATGTGACTGAACCAGAGACAAAGCCGATGCAGCTGTATTTGAATTTCTCAAACACTGTCAAACGTGCTCTTGTCTCGTAATTCTCGGGGTTGTTGTTATTATTATGAACATCATACCTAATGTGAACATACTCGAAAGAGAGCTGCTTGGCAGTGGAGAGATGTTGCTCCAATCGGGATTGCACAGAAATTTCTTTCGCAAAAAAGATAAGAGCTAGTTTTCCCTCCTGCTTGGAAGCCTAGGCAGATAAATTAAGGAATATTTGAGACCTATAATTTCCCTCCTTTTTTTTTTTTTTTTTTTTTCCCCTTCTCTCTCCCTCTTTTCTTTTTTTTGGTTCCTTGTGTTTTCGCGGTTCCCGCAGAAGCGGTTAGGTCTGACTATCCAATTTCCCAGGTGATAACCCCCTCGGCAGCCCCGCACTGCAGCCGCGGTGAGAAGGGAAACGAGAGCACCGCTCTCTTCACAGGGAAAGGTGTCCACTGGCGACACCTCCGAGCCGTGGTGCCAGCCTCCCTTTCCGGGGGTTCTCAGGTGCCTGTCGGTGTGCTTGGTGTTAGCGGGGCTCCTTTGGAGACGAGGAGACTAAAACACTCCGAGGCAGCCACAGGAGTTCTCTGAGGGATGCCTGGGAGCATTCCCGTGTATCTCGCCTTAGATGCTCTGCTTCCCAGGGGAACGAGCTAACCCTGCCGGCCCTTCCCCGGGCCCCGCCGCCCCATAGCCGGGCCGGGGAGCGCTGCGGGGCTGTCGGGAGCTGCCTGGCCCGGCAGTGGCCCCGTGGCCGGGCCTCGCAGCCTCGGGCCTCGCCCGGCCCCGCCGCCGCCTCAGGCCGTGCCCTCGACGTGAAGGGAGCGGAGACGGCGCCGGCCCAAGCCAGGACGGGGCCCCGGCTCCTCCTCAGCGCAGCCCCGGCCGTGCCCTCGCTCCCCCTGCCCCGCCCGCACCCCTCGGATGTCCTGCGGGACCCACCGCCGTCCGGGCGCGGCTACCGCCCCGGGCTCTGGGGAAAATGGGGTCCTGCAAGCCAGGGGGACAGACCGCGCCACCCCAGGGGCAGGCTCCGTCCTCGCCATCCACCTGGGCAGCATCTCCCCAGCTCTTTTTCTTCCTTTTATTTATTTTTCTTAACCAGCTTCTTCGCTGCCACCCTCCTCTGACGGCCCTTCCGAGCTCTCTTGCGGGTATGAAGTCCCGTGTCACCTCTTCCCGGCAGGGCCACCGCCTCCGAGCAGGGCCGCCCTCTCCCCCAGCTCCTTCGCTCCGTGCCCTCCGCGGCTTTCCTTGCACCGTGTCCTTCAGTGAGTGGAAGCAGAGAAATGAAAAGTACTGTGATCAATTATTAGTTTTAGACCATATTTATGGACGTGTAGTAGTAATAACAGTTATTTACTTTGTCGAAACGTTTATTTCGCACTTGGTGTATTTCCCTACAATCGGAGAACCGACGTAGGAAAAATAAGCACAAATAAACTAATGCACGCAAAGTATGGTTTTAGCTAAAGGTGATCCCTCTCCTGTCTAATTTTCCCGGGTGCGTTTCTTCCTTCTGACATTAATTCAAACCAGCGAAAGGGCTAAATAGATTAATCTCCAGCCCTCAAGTCAAGCAAGAAGCAAAATAATAATTTACTTGTCTGTCCCCTTCATAAAAGACTAATTTTTTTCCTTTTCTTCAAATTATGAAGAAATGAATGAAGGACAATCAAAACCCAAAGCAGCCGGAGGGCAGGAGCTCTTTTGGGTCTCTCAAGGGTATGGCCAGGGTACCCCTGCTCTCTCCTTGGTCCTGCGGACTGCCTTGTTCTCGCTCCCTTCCCGAATTGCCGGAGATCGCCTTCCGCCCTGGGCACAGGGCCTCAGGCTGCTTTAACACCTCCTCACCAGGCTTTGTTGCTTTTGAAGCTTGATGGATTCTCTAACTTGTTAGCAGCACTTTGACTGCCCCCAGCTCAAGGAGGGGAATGATGCCAGAGGCAGGGAAGTAGACACCAGTCTGGGATTTCACAGTCTTAGTAATAGCGCACACATGCACGTGTTTCATACATCCCTGACATAAGGGTGACCTCAGCCAGGGGGACAGGGAAGGGCTGAGGAGGGAAAAATTTCAAAAAGATGCAGTTCTACTGTGTATGTCAAAGTTTTCAAATAGAATAGTGAATAAAATAGATTCCAAGGTAACTCTTCCCTGTTGAGGGCTCTTGGTCTTCTTTGAATTGCTTCAATTCTCATGTTCCAGCTATTTATTTTATCACCAGCTACTGTGTGCGACAGGGCCCCAGACTGGGTGACACGTATAGCCACTGGCAAACAAAAAATGGTCCTGGCTGCCTGCAGATGCTCTGCAGTGAGTTGTGGACAGCTCAGTTGGTCCCTGTCCCACGGAGCAGCCGCTGCCTCCTTCCCCATCACCCAGCCGTGGTGCCAGCTGGTCTGCTCTGGATTGCGAGGAGCTCTCTGGCCAATGACCCACACTTGTGACACCATCCCATCCTCCACTCATTCCCTCTCTTGCTATTTGCTCCACGGTTAAAACTGACAATTTTTATGGACCATGGCAGCTTGCTGTGGGATCTGCCAGGGAAAGAGCAAGAAATTCTGGAGAGGGCAGGGCACCTCACCAGTATTTACAGGGGTCAATTTGGAAATGTGTTTTTTGTATCAGCCTCTGTGGCGTATGCAGTCTCCAGTCTGTTGTCTCCTTTGGGGGCAGCAACATGGCCTAGATACCTAGTCTTTGTGCAGTGCCCATAAACAATATATCAGACAGTATTAGCTGGAATCAGAGCCTTCCACGTCTTCCTGTTCTGTTGGTGGGGCTGCCCCTAGATAAAGTCCCACCAGCACCAAGAAATACCCACTGTCACTGCACCTCGGGACACTTGCCTTGTGCCCTGGTCCCGAAGTACAGGCAACAGGGCCAAAGATGAAACTCAGCACTCAGCTGGAGCACTGTCCCAGCCCTGCAGATCCCTCCATGCAGCACAGCCCTCCCTTTTGCAGCACACACTGCTCAGGACTCCAGCACCAGATGTTCCCAAGAAACCCCTGTAGGGGTGACATTGCACAGACTGCTTGGTTTCTGACCCTGCTCTTCAGTCCACGTTTTCAGACTCCTGCTCTGCCAGTAGCTTCAGCTGGAGAGTTCCTCTGTTCTCTCAGGGATCTTTATGTTTGCAGTCCTGATAGAAGGGGCAGAATAAAAGAGGAAGACATTTGGTCTTTAGACCCACAGTTCTGGGCTACTTTGGCAGTGTTATTGCTTGAGCAGCTCTATCACCAACTAAAGTACACTTCCCACTTAGATAAGGTTCTTCCAGTTTGTGAGCCAGTTAATTCTCCTGGTAGCTGTCCGAGATTATAGCCCTGTCTTTCAGACAAAGTAAGGCAGGTAAGTTAAAACTTTATAACCACAAATTACTTACATTTTTCCCTCAAGTGAACTATTTTAGTTGATTTAGACATACCGCATTGGACAATAAAATACCATCTGAAACCTACCAGGAAGTTTTCAACATATGAAAAAATGCCAATCTTATTTAATCTCTGGGAAAGATAATTGTTTGTCCTTGACGTATGCTTTGCATTCTTGAAGTATATATTTTGAGACATAATATCAATTTTGAAATCTTATATACACACCTTTACAATAGTAATGGCTTTCCACAAGCTCTGTGGGAGGTGACATTTCAGAAAGATACTTCCCCTTGACTTTGTTTATTCCAGCAGTTTAAATTCCACCTCTGGTGATAGCTGTTAACTTGGCAATGTGAAAAGTGCTACATGAGGTGTACAGTGCTCAGTCAGCTCATCAGAAGCTCGCCAATTACGACCGTGGAGCCCATTCTTCTTGCCACAGCATGCCACCCACCATGCATAACTGGGACAGCTGATCTTCGCATGTGCATAAAATCTGAAAGTATGCACACATTTACTCAGAAGCCATGCAAAGCAGGCACAATAAGTCTGCTGCTTCTTAGAAGCCTTTTTATTTCCCGCAGTAGCTCATACACAAGCAGTTGCAGATAATTTCTTGCTCCCTGCCTGCCTTGGAAATGTCAAAAAGGGGAGCTTTCGAATGTCATCCTACAAGAGGATAAGCTTTGTACACATCAGGCATTCAGGACACCCGTATTGGGACCACACCCAGCTGTGAAATAGGAAGTTGCAGCTATCAGGATTATCCATCTCACCCAGGGCTTGGTCACCATCCACATCTTGGAGGTGCTTGGGAAAGGAGGTAGTGGGAAGCAGATTGTGGACTCAATTAAATATTTGAAATGTGCTGGAATGGCCCATGAATTGGGCACTTAAGCATTATGAGATGAAGAACTTAACAAAACCTTTTTAAGCCTGTTTCTGCATGATGAAATCTAATCTCTGTTTAAGATCTCTTAACGACATCCGTGAGGCAAGATTTAATTCTAGACAGATGCTATTTATCAAGCATATAGGGAGTGTTTGAGCTGCAAAAATAATGCTACCTTTGAGCATTCATTTTTGTTTGGAATGTCCAACCGAACATACAAAGTCGAGATTGGGCTTTTTGTTAAATTGCGATTTGCACTTATCCAAAGATATTATTTTCTTTATTTTGAAGCAACTCTTTTCAAAGACATTTAGTGCCAGACTCTGTCACCTTTGACTGTAGTTTCTTTTGCATCAGCTAAAATAGAAGTAACTCTGTTCAAGTAAGCAGAGTAACACTTCTGAAAAAACAGAATAAATAATCAGAGAATCAAGCCCTTTGAATAGAAAATGACTCCATAAATAGTCCCATTGATTTCAGCAGTATTTTATGACATAAGTAGCTACATTAGTAGAAGCAGCATACAAGACCCTTTGGGCTTGGACAGAGGAAAAAATTCCCTAAATTATAATTATTTAAAAAAATATTCCATGGCACATCAATCAGTTGACATGTTACTAGCTTATTCTATGACTTGTCATGTTACTAGCTTATTGTATGACAAAGACAGAATCAAGTGAGTTGATGATAAGGATGATTTCTCTGCTAGCTGCTGTGACAGCTAGGTCCCTTATTTACAAAAAAGCTGGGTCCCTTATTTACAAAAAAGAGAAAGCAAATAAAACCACACCAGTGAAATGCTTTCCATTACCCTTAGAGAAATGATTCTTTTAGTCAGAAAGAACATTTTAGCAAATGAAGTTGCCCCTTTCTGGATACTGTTTATGGGCAGCAGCAAAATGTGAGAATGTCATGACATGGTCTCCCCTGGCTCCATCACTTTGTGTGATGGAAAAAACTTTTTGCTTGCTTTTCCTTGAAATCTGGTAAAAAATAAGTGAAGTCCAAACATGCTGTCTTAATTATGTTTTTTGGCTAAACATATTTCTTAAAAACCGACAAGTGTTCTCTGGAAATGTTTTGTGGCATCTTTAAGCCTGAATATGAGAACTGTGTCTGGATCCAGAGAGCAGCAAAACACCTACCCAGCTTAAAGTCTTCTGGAGCCAACAAAACTGTTCCTGGGATCTAATTGCTGTGCTGTGGACCACTTCTGAAAGTGACTTCGAGTGGTGTAACTCCACTTAGAGAGTTGGAACTTGATGCACAAGAGCAGGGGAAGAAACCACAATGATTGGGGAATATGGCTGCCTGACTAGAGATGGCATCAGATCCCCCATACCTTCCTGCCAGCCCTGAACTTGGAGTCATCATTCTCAAGGAAGCAGGTGATGTATTTCAAGTATTCAATAAGAACTGTGCACCCACGTACACGCTGCTGCTGAAAACTTTTGTAATTACAGTAATTTTAATGAAACCACATCAGCTTTGTCCTTGCCTTCCTCTCATTGCTTTTCTTTGTACTCTCTTCTAGTCATATCACACTGTAACTGTAAAAAATGTTTTGTCCAAATACAAACCCCCAGTTCTGAGTGCCACTCTGCTATCAGCAGGAACACTATTTCAAATAAGATGCTGGGCATTTGCCTCTATGAATAGCTTCTTCTTTGCACATGCTAGATTGTGAAAAGTAGATATATATCTTTTGAGTGAATATTTTTCATTAAGAACCTCTAGAGCACAAAAAGAAGGGGTCAGTAAAGGGTGAAAAAAGGATATCTTTAGCTTTATCACAAACAGTTCTCCGCTGTGTTTCCTCAGTTATGACCAAGCTGTGGCTATTTTCTATTGAGTGTGGAGCATTCTTATTCCTGGAAAATTTTTAAGGGAAATACTTTGAATAAGATCTACAGTGCTGATTTTTCAATGCTATCTGCCGGTAGTCTGCCATTTCTTTTCTTTCCGTGTAACAGTGAAGTGACACAAAGTGGATAAAAATTTTCCTCTCTGTTAGGTGAGGACAAGGCTGTGTACCACCCCACACCTGTACTGTCCATGTTGTTATCCCATGGCTGAAGGGTGGGACGTGTGCCTGTATCTCCAGTTCTGGGGAAAAGATCCTGTTTGGTGCTCACAGCACACCTTGCAAAAGCACCTGGAGGAGGTTAGGTGGAGGCTGGTCCCCTACAGCCAACTTTTGTAACCTTTTGGGTTAGGAATACTGTCTTGCTGGTATGGGTTCCTAGTGAATTATTGATACCCTTGAAACAGAGAGGACAAAGAGAAGTGAATGAGATATTTGTGAACCAATACAGCAGCAAAAGATTCCTAAGAATGGAATTCTCACCACCTCACCACAAACCAGAGGGATATTTGGTGCTGGATGCAATTTTGGTCCCTAGTGTCATAAAAACTCAGCTCCCTGATTTTTATAAAGTGTCACTCTAAAAGAAATTTCTAGGTTACTAGCAAAAAGTCTACTCAAACTCTCAGAAAACATAAACAAAAATTCAGATTAGGCTGTTTTCTGAAAATCAGTTTTTTTCTAAGCAATTTCTTGATATTTAGGGGGAAGAGGGAAAATATTTGTCTTGTTATTTTTGGTGTTTGGATAATTTTCCCCATACTCATCCTTAATAATAAAAAAAGCTGAAAAGGATCTCTTGAAATATTTCTGAGTGATTTTTTTATGTCTTACTCTGTTTAAAAAAGTCAATAATGTTTAGTATGAATTAGCTAGGGGTTTTAAGGGGTCTTGTCCCTAAATTTTTTCTTTTCTATTTTTGGGACTGACACAATCTTCTTCCACTTTCCCTTTCCCTTTCTCTTTCCCCTTCCCTTTCCCTCTCCCTCTCCCTCTCTCTTTCCCTTCCTTGTTTTTTTTCCCCTCTTCATTAAATTTCCCTTTTTCTTTCAAACCTGCCAACAAAACAACTAACCAAAAATTTTAATTTTTTTAGTTTAGTTCTGCTCTGAGATAAATTTACTACACAAGATAGTAGCAATCAGAAGCCCGGTAGCCCAGTGTTCTCTAGTGGCTCACAGACCTGCCTCTGCAATATCAGTGCAACTTGATCTCGCTGCATCGGTAACAGAGTGTCCGGTTTCACGGGCTTGACAGTGGTGGCATGAGAAGGAGTGAAAATTGACAGCAACTTGACAGAATGCTGCTGGGACTGCTCCTCTGGGGTCCATCAGAGTCATTCAATCCCTGTGCCACTGAACAAACTCACTAAAAAACCAACAAGTATGCCACCAGAGTAGCTGTCATAGGGAACTGATTTAACAGTAGTGGGTGTTTTCAGGTGTTTGCTATGAATGAGGTTTTCCTTTTCAGCCCTTGGGATTATCCTTATATACAGATGGAGACAAGAAGATGGGTGAAAACAAAATCAGATGGAAAGAGGAAAATATTTGTTTCCTTCATATGTTTGCATTGTGCTGAGTGCAGCAGGGTGCTGAGATGGACTCCTCAGATGCTATCACTGCAACTGCAATATCATGTAGCTCTATGTCCCATCAAGCTCCTCTGCCAAATTCTATAATGTGATCACTTAGTTGGCTATGTACAATCTATACAATCTAAAAGGAAAATGCACTTTCTTTTAGATACTGTGCTTATTTTCTGTTCCTTTTGGTGTTCAAAATTCATTTTAATGAGGAGTCTTTTTGTTGTTGTGGCTTCTTGGTTGTGTTTTGGTTTCTATTGTCTTAATAAATTAAAACAATGAAACAAATGGTTCTGAGAACAGCAGAGCTAATGAAGTCGTGTTTTGAGGATTTGTATTTGAGAGCCTTATATCCCTTCCTTTGTCCTGCTAGAGCAGCTTTGACCATTTATGCTGAGGTTTATGCCCATCTCCATTAGACTTGCCCCTTTCCAGTCTGCTCAGCTGCTCTCAAGTCTGCAGATATCAGCTGTGCAGAGGACATGACAGGCTCTCCGTAGCTCAGAGCTGCTTTTGCACTGACATGCTGGCAGAATACTTGCTGACTGGGTAGCAAGAGGTCAATCAAAAAAGGTAACTGCTGAGCTGTCACTGATGTTTTATTCCTAGTGGGACAGCAATCTGGCTCTGTGTCCTCTATCTAGACATCAATTTAAATGGAACTTGTGAGACTTCTCTTTAAGGCTTTGACCTCCTTCTTATCTTTTTCTGAATTTGGCTAGGAGTTTTGGAGTTTATGAAGAGTACAAGGACAGACAGAAAATATATCTCAGGTAGATCAATATTACAATATTTATAAGGGCTAATTAAAAATAAAAAGTTAAATTTCCAAACCAAATTGTCTCTCAGAAACAAAATAGCTGTAATGTTATTGTGCCTTATAGTACTAATTCATGTAAGGACTTTGAATATTTCACTAGGAAAGATTTTTCATAGAGTTAGAGTGAGAGAAAAACACATCTTTTAAAGGCATTATAACAAAATATGCTAGTTATGAGTCCATAGGCTGAGAAAAGAACATTTGCATTGTGGCACTGACACTGAAATGCTTTTTTTATTTTGAATTTTCATCTGGCTCAGAACCTTGCACTCTTGTTGTGTGATTTTGACTATCTGTTAGAGAATTCAAGCTGTATCATAAATAGCAGTATTGAAAACATATGCCACAGGGGAAAGCAATATGTAATAAAAGCAGCTGTCATTATATGATAATGAATTTCACTCACTACTGAGTTGGATAAGTGTTTTTCATAGGGAAACAAGTGGCAAATTCAGCAAAGAAGAATGTGTGTAAAACTTTCAAGTTTTTAAGCCAGTGCTAGGAGATATAATTCACTTTTATCAATGGAAAAAATAATACGGGACTAATTTTGAAGCTGAAAACATCTAGTTTATTAAACTGTGAGTAAGAGCAACATGGTAACAGTTTTCACATATGTAGGAGAGAAATTGTTTTAGGGTAGCAGTTTTAGGGTGCATAGTCATGACAAAGAAGAAATAAATCACAGAAAAAAAAAATAAATCAAGTGTTTAAACACTCCTAAAAACTAGAATTTATTAGGCAGAAAAGTAACTTGAAAAATGTCAGTAAAGATTTCATTATCTGGGAGAAGGGGAAAAGTTTGGCTGCATTATCAAATGTGTGTAATGAGAAATATTCTAGCTTCAGAGTGAGAAACTTAGATTGTCTCATTGTTCATTCAAACTTTAATTTCTATGATTCTATGACTGAATCTCATCTCTCCCTTTCCTCTTCTGGAGCTAGCTAGCAGATAAAATAAGCATGTATATAATGGCAAATAAGCAGTCAGGTTAGCTTTTGTATAGCATGGCCACAGAGAATTTTTGCTATTAGGACGACGGTCTGAAAATTTCTTTCAAATTCTCTATTTAAAGTAGGTTGAACTCCAGCTGGTGACTATTATGTTCTGAAATGGTGTTATTATCTCCAAGGGAATACTGCAAGAACACAGCTACTTCAGGAATCTCTCCTTAAGGACAAAGTTCATACACAGGCTCCCTCCCACCTACACACCCACCCACCTTGTATATGTATAGATATCTCCTTTAATGAAGAATTGTAATTATAGATCATGTTTTAGCATAACTGAAAGCAAATAATTTCTCTTTGGAAAGATATGGGGTCAGTTGCAGGATGTAGGAACAAAATCAGCAAGAATAAAACTGCAGATTTCTAAATGTGCAATATATTCAATAAATCCACATGACTAAACTTCCACATGACTAAAATCGCTTGATTCAGAGATGTTTTCAAGATACATGAAGAAGAGTGTCAGCTCATAACAGGAAGAACAAGATTTTTGAATAAGATATAGTTTAACTCAGTGAGTAAGCTTCTAAGGTCTTACTGAGCTTATAAAAGCAAAATAACATATTTGCACTGTCAGAGAATTCACTGGGAAATATGCTCATGTAAACAGGTAGGATGCAAGTGTGGCTTTCCTCTGGGATTACGACCTGAAGGTTGCTTGGCATAATGCCATATAAGTAGTTGCAGAAAATTTTCTGGTTTCATTTCTGTCATTTGGATTTGTCTCTGTCTTAGAGGGCAAAAAGTTGCTTTTTAGAAATTTTCTGAAATCCACCAATAAGATTTTTTTAATTGTGTTTTATCCTCTGGCATTTAAGGCATTAAGGAAAACTAGTAGGTTTGATCAAGCACAGGCCACTTTCTGTGTTGTGCATAGGGTCTCTTGGTCCTGAAAGACCCAGCTGGGCTGCTGTGAAGGGAGGGTAAAACCTTTTCCTTTCAAGTGTGCCAGGCTGCTGCACTGAGAGCTTTGGGAGATACAGACACACCCAGAACTTCCTACATAGTGCCTAGGTGAAGTGGAAAGACCTTTTATGGAGACAAAGCTCCAGTTGTTTTCTGACAGACCCCTGCCCATCAGTCTCAGCACAGACTGTTAGCAACAACAGTGCTCAACAGTGCTCATCTAATGTATAGCTCTTCAGAAGAGACTTGGCATAATTCATGGTAATCTCAAGGTACCACTAACCTCCGCTGAAACACAGGATTCTGCCAAACTGGAAAACCAGAGATTCCCAGGTCTCTGTATTCAATTTGGAGAGCTGTTCCTTATTGAATGTTTTGTTTTTCCAGCTTAAATAAGGGTAAATCAACATTTTCAAATAACACATGCATGTACCATTTTTATTAGAATTTGTCTCTCTCACATTTTTACAATGGCCCATGAAAATCAAATCAAGATAATAGCAGAAATAATTGACCAAAGAATAGCAGTTTCTTTAATCAAGAGAACATGATGATTAAATCAAAAGCTTCAGATCTGTGGATATCATCAACGGTCTTTTGACTATTAATAACAATATATCATCAGTGAATTTTAAAAATACATTTTTGGAGGGTGAAATGTCTACATCTAGATGGAGAAAGGTCAGAACAGTATTATTTGTAATTAAATCCATTAGCGGTACTGTTGACAGTTTTTCAAGTGATTTAGATTAAAATATATCACTGAAGTACAGCAATACTTAAAATGAGAAAAGATCCTACAATTGAAATGATCCTGCAATGAAAAAAATTCTACAATTTCTTAACATCAAGTATGCTTACCCTGGAGTCTTTAATCCTTAATAGAATCCAAACAGTTGTTTTTAATAATTAATAATAATACTACTACTACAACAGCAGCAGCAACAACAACAACAATAGAAACCAGAACAACAAAATGTCAGTAAAGAGAGGCTTGCTTTTCCTTCAGAAACCTTGGCAGAAATATTGAACAGCACTGAAGCCTTATAGACACCATTGTTTCCTGTTGTTGTGCTGTAGGCATAGGGAGGGTGAGCCTTCAATTCCTTTTGTGCACAAAGCTCTTCAGCACAAGAACACATTCAGGCCTGTAGGGATTTACTAGCCTAGGGAAGGAACAGCAAGCATCTGCTGGATGTTACCACAGTCTGTGACAGCATGGAGCTTTCCAAAACCGAGGGATACCCCTGCACCAAAGACCATTGCTTGCATGGTGCAGATATATTTGCCTATATTGGTCCACTAATAGTGAAAGACTATCTGTACATTCATAACGATGCATGAGAAGGTATGATTCTTCTGTTTCCCAAGCCTGCAGGGAAGGGATATTTCCTATGGCAATATTTAGTGGCATCAGCTCAGAAATCCTTCCTTTTCTTTCAGCCACTGAGTTACAGTTTCCAAGGGAAAAATTTTTTATAGACAGTGATGTCTTACTGTTTTTTCTGTCCTGTGTATTGGCCAACAAATATCCTATGAAAAATAGATTTTCAGACTAATGATACTATCAAAATGACCACAATGAAACCTGATGAAGTGCTTATGCACCTCAGTTCTTAGTGTTTTACTACTGAATGCAACTAATAATTTGGTGTTCCTCAGATTGTCTCATTAAAATAAATACTTTGTATTAATTTATCAACTCAGAGTACATTTCATGATAACTCTGTAGAAAACTGGGCGTAAAGCTGTTTGGTATTGTATAGGCATAAACTTGTTTTTGATTGACAGTACACGTACATCAAATTCACCAGAGACACTTCTGCTCCCTACCTTTGGAAGGTCTGCAGGGTCAGTATGAGCATCTGAACAACTGTCCTCCATGTGTTACCTGTGCAACTACCGAGGCTGGCAAAAAAAGCTGGTCCAGGTACAGTGGCCTGGACATGGTCACTTTCTTGGACAGAAATAGTTTGTGTACTACCCATGTAAATCATATGCAGTAGGATGGAGCTCGAGAGTGAAAGGAATCATGGCTGGCTGCAGAAAGGAATCATGGCTGGCTTAATGGAAGCTTGTTAACTGAATATAATTTATCACCCAGGTCTTTGGAGCCCTTACTCACAGATAGGTAGAGGTGAGCAATTTTATGCTGTACACAAAGCGCAAATAAGGTATGTATAATGTATTGAATTATTAAATGTGAGATCTTTGTACTTGCAACTGCAGTGTTTTAGGCTTTTAAAAATTATTCTTCAATTATTTTAGCCTTTTTTTTTAGAATTTGTCATTTTCATTTCAGAAGTGCTCATGTACTATCAAACTTTTTTCCTGTTCTGAACATCTTTGGTGTATCTATTTCTCTACCTTTTATAGAACCATTTCCTCTACTATCAACAGCTTTTATATACTATACTACTTGCTGACTACAGCTCATTTGTTGAAATTTCCAGTATATCTTCTAGAATATACTGATAATTTTAACCTTTTTTTTTTATATGTGAAGGGATGCTAGCTTATCACAAATTGTCATAAATTCAAAAGTACAATGTGCTGTAGAGGGAAAGTTGAAAGTATCCAATATGTACTCTTCTTTCATTTTTCTGATCATCTCTATTTAGTTCTGTTAGCACTTTCTCAGAACAGAAAGTAGTCCATTTAGAAATGATTGGATCATCTGTTTTGTCCTCAACGAAGTGATATTCATTCACCCATTAATAGTGCCTTGTTTCCTATCCAGAGCTCACCACTAAAGAACTTTTTCTACTTAGAAAACTCCTCTGAAACTCCCAGAATAATGTGAAATAAACAAGGGCAATTAAATATTTCTCAATGTAAAATGTTACTGATTTTTGGTATCAGAATTTTTAAAAAAGGGAGGAAAGGAACAATTAAAAAATGGTCAGATGATTAAATGACTACAGTCACTTCCTTGGGAAAAAGATACAGTTTTTCATGCTATAGCTCTACCCAAGAGTATTTAATATAGACTAATAATTTTGATATATTTATTTTGAGTCATATTTTTGCTCTCTTCATTCATTTGCAAGATCTTCATTTTTTCAGAACAGGAAAATTAACTCTCCAGACGAAGAATTTTTACAAGCTCTGGAAGCAAATAGAACAAATAGTTTTTTCAATTTGAAAAAAATTAAAAATCAACTTCTGTAAAAATTGGAAGGGGGTGGTTTGTCTTGGTGTTCTTTAGGTGAACCAAGAGCTACAGTTAAAATTTGCTGAAGTGTGGCTTAGAGATGGATCATTTTCCCTCCAGTTCTCTCTGATGCTTCTCATTGAGGAAACCAACTCCCTGTCCAAAGCTGGTTTTCCTGTTCTGTACAATGTCATGGTCTAAGTGCTGATTTCTGTTTTTGGAAATATGAAGTACAAATGTTCCTCATGTTATATCTTTTTATGAATGCATATAGTTCCTGAAGTCGGGAATGGACACTTTCTTATTTATATACTTTTGTGGTGGTATTTGTGTATGAGGCTAAAAATAAAAAAATCAAAACAAAGGTTGCACAGGGAAGAGCAGGAGTGAGAATATGTGAGCAGAGCAGCACAAAGACACCAAGGTCAGTGGAGGAGAGGGGCAGGAGGTGCTCCAGGTGGCAGAGCAAAGATTCCTCCGCAGGCCATGGTGATGACCATGATGAAGCAGCCCTGCCCCTGTAGCCCATGGAAGTCCATGGCGGTGCAGAGACCAACCTGAAGCCTGTGGAAGAGGAGCACCATGCTGGAGTGGGTGGATGCTTGGGAGGAAGCTGTTACCCCATGTCAGACCCGTGGAGAGAAAGGCCCTGGTTCCAAGCTGAAGCAGCCAGTCCTTGGAGGACTGGCCCCAAGGAAGAGTGAGTGACCCATGCTGCAGCAGTTTTGGGAGGATTATTGCCCGTGGGATGGACTCACCCTGCAGCAGGTCACTCAGAGCTGCTGCTCAGGAGATGGACTCACGCTGGAGAAGTTCAAGAAAACTGTCTCCTGTGCGAGGGACCCCACAGTGCAGCAGGAGAACAACTCCTCTCCCTGAGCAGCAGGAGAAGCCTTGAGTGATGAACTGACCATAAACCCCAATTCCTGCCTCCTGCTGGGGCAAGAGGTACAGCTGGGAAGGAGGGACGGGTGGGGGATGCTGTTTCTTCAAGGGCTTATTTTGTTTCTAATTATCCTGATATAATTTGTTGAGTAATAAGTTTGCATCTCTCAGTCAAGCCTGTTTTGCCCTTGATGGTATTTTACTGAGCAATCTCTCAGGGTCCTTAACTCAACTCATGAGCCCTTTGCTAAATTTTGTCTCCTCTGTCCAGCTGCAGAGAGGAATGAGAGAGTGGCTTTGGTAGGTGCCTGGCATCCAGCCAGCATCAGCCCACAACACCCCAGTAGGAACATACTCCTGGTGGTACTTTTTGCAGTGTAATCTTTGTCATTCATGCCTCATACAGATACTGCCCCCAAATCAGAAGGAGTGAAGTATTCAAATGT
The DNA here is from genome assembly GCF_028551555.1 of Melozone crissalis. Classification (NCBI taxonomy): domain Eukaryota; kingdom Metazoa; phylum Chordata; class Aves; order Passeriformes; family Passerellidae; genus Melozone; species Melozone crissalis. The sequence continues at coordinate 29,080,949 of NW_026535796.1, read as the reverse complement.
GGTTTAAACTTTGTATTTCACATAAACATTAATCTGCCTGTGCCCTTGGAGTGCTCTGGTTACAGTCTGGCCGGCAGCAGGGTCTGTATTCAAGGGAAACAGAGCAAATCTGTGGAGAACTGGAACCACTTTTGAAAGTCTTTTTCACTGTAGATGATATTGTTATACAGGAATGAGTAATTTTTAGCTAAGTGTATTAGGTCTCCCAAGAGATTTGCATGTATAATCAAATGAAAAGACCTCTGAAATATTGAAACTCTAGATGAGAAAAGTGAAATTCTATTAAGAAAGAAAGAACTGCTGCATTTATAGCACATTCAGAGAACATATCAGAGTATAAATTTAATGCAATACAGCAATGCTCATCTTGCTTTAAAGGTAATTATATAGAAAAAAAGGGCATTTAAAATGTATAAGTAGAGGCTTTTTTTTGCACTTGTACAGCATATAATTAACAAAGTTCTTTAAACCTATTCATAAAAGAAAGTAATAAAGCACTTGTAAATAATGGCAGTCTCATATTCTTTACAGTTAAATATCAATAATCAGAATGTCTTTTTTATACCTTGTTGTAAAACTACATTTTTGACATATTAAGTAGAAGCAGGTATTACTAGTGACATTTCAATTTTCTAGAGATTTAGACATATTCATATAAAAAGGTTACAAAATGAAGAACTATAGCTATAGAAAGCTGGAATGCTTGCAAATTAAATCAATACTCTGCCTGCAAAACACAAAGCGATAACAGAAAAGTGAAGTTGCAGAACATTTCATGGCAGAATTAAAAGGTGTAGGTGTTGAGACCTTAAAATACTAAACCGTAGGTGCAGAAAAAGAGAACAAGAGAACTACAAAGGAAAGTACCAAAGCTTGTAGTATTGTACAGATCAATTAATAATGATTTGTTTTGCAGCAATTCCTGAATCCTCAGAAGATATAACTTTGAAAAACAAATCCAGATTTCTCCAATGCTCATGTGCTACACAATTTTTTAGAAGCAAACACTTCTCAGAAATAAGGGGGAAGGGGAAAATGCAGAGAGGTTTAAAAACATATGAAGAAAAAATAATATAGCAAAACATATTAGATAATGAGTGATTGTGGGCTGATTTTATTTCTTCTTTGTTCTTCCTCACCTCAGCCTTTAAGATCCTTTATTGCGGAGCAGACTTCTGTTCTGGCACATGCCATCTTCAACTGCGAGAGTGCAGGGTGCTCCCAATAGATTATTCTGTGTTTGTAGGGGTGTACAGCTGGCTACAATAAAAGCCCTACCACAGCAATAGAGACTGGACTAGGTTGAATATTACAGGCATGGAATAAACTCAGATGAAATTAGTTAGGGTTAAATTTTTTCCCCTCTGATCTGACTGCATTTAAATTTCAGTGTTTAGGAATATCTCAGGTTTTTTCCATGTTTACTGCTGTCCATGGCAAGATAAGGTACTTTGCCAGTTTGTAGCAAGAAGTGAGAAAAAAAAAAAATCAATACTTTGCTGAAATAAGCTCCAGTTGCCATTGCTACATTTCAGACACTGCACTTTTAGAATCACAGTTTATGTTGCACCTAACCTTGGGTATTCAGGCTGGTTAGTTTTCCACAAAGTAAGTTGAATATCTAAATTCTTATTACAATGTTGTGGCTTAACTCCAGGTGTCAACCAAGCCCTAGGGAGCTCTTGCTCACCCTACCACCAGTGGGATGGGGGAGGGAATAGGAAAAGTGAGAAAACCAGTGGGTTGAGATAAAGATGGTTTTATAGGTAAAGTAAAAGCTGTGCATGCAAGCAAAACAACATAAGGAATTAAGTCACTGCCTCTCAAATGCAGACAGGTGTTCAGCCATCCCCAGGAAACAGGGCTTGCTCATGTGAAACTGTTGTCTGGGAACAAAAATGCCATTACTCTGAATGTCCCCCCCTCTCTTCTCCCCTCAGCTTTGTATGCTCAGCATGATGCTGCATGGCATGGGATATCCCTGTGGCCAGTTGGAGCCAGCTGTGGCCAGTCAGTCTGGCTGTGTCTGCTCTCAATGTCTTGAGCACTCCCAGACTGCTCACTGGCCTTGGCTCTGTAAGTACCCCTCAGCTGTAGCAAAAACTTCTCTATATTATCAACCCTGTGTTCAGCATAAATCCAAAAAACCCCGCAACACTGTGCCAGCCACTGAGATGAAAATGAACTGTGTTCCATTCAAAAGCGGGACACAGAATGATTAAAAATATTTTAAAAGATAATCTTGATTTTTAAAGTAAAAAATAAATATTTTGCCTGCATGAACTAGATGTTCAATGTCAAAGAATATATTACCGTATTTTCCAAAAGCGTTGTTTTCCCATTAAAATGACTAAAATTTCTTCCTCATATTTTTAGCTAAAAAATAATTATATCTTAACAGTCTTCAATATTGTATCTAAGACACTGTATATATAGAAACAAGATATTCCAGACAGACACATTTATATCTACATATAAATCTATCTATCTATCTATCTGTACATATATAGATACACACATACGCATGAATACTTTTCAGGGTATATTAAAACTAATTAATTAAAATAAGTAAACAAAAATTTTTGCTATCCAGATTTATTTTATGACAAAAGAAGCACTGATTCTTATGTGAGTGTTAACAAGCACTTTTGAAAGGCAGAAGACAAATTCCCTTCACTCTTCCAAATTTTCAGAGCTGGACCAGAGTTAGGTTAGATCAGAATGTGTCTTCCAGACACTCCTCTCTGTCTTTCTTCACCATGGAGGAAGAGTAGAGTAAGTGTAGCAGCTGTGTCCAAATTGTTTGTCCCAAGGTCTTGGTCTCTCACTTATGCAGTCCAGTGGCCTGGCTGAATGTCGCTGTGTTTCCCTGCTGTTTGCATGCTCACTTTTCCTTGCCAGGCAAATCCAGGAATGAGGCAAGTGTTGGTGAAGCCTGGGGGGCTTCCTGCATCACACAATCTTGGTGCAACCATGCCTGACAGTCTAGACACTTCCAAACTCCTCTGAGGACATCCACATAGAGACTTAAAATTAGATGGAATCAATCCAGTCTTTAGTCTTTAATTACAGAAATTAGAGTAATATTTACTCTTATGTTGAGTTTATATGGGGTTCTTTGAGTTCTTTCCTGTATGCACCTCAAGATGATTTTCCTTATGCGAGATACCCATCCTAAGATGAGAGATATAAGTCTCTGCCTGGATGTGGCTCAAATTCCCAATATTGCTCCTTCAGATCATCAAGTGTGCCATTGCCTATGCTGAGAAGGGTGGAAAATTAGCAGTAAGTCAGTAACTGTGGACTGGCAAGAAATTTAAAGAAACATGTTACTGAGGTTTTGGAACTTAAACTTCTGGATCAATGTGGAATCAGCACTAGAAAATCCTTCCCTGTGGCAAAATCTGCTGGTACATCTGATTCCTCTTTTTTCATTTCCATGCTGGAATGAAGAAAAGTGAAACAAATGAACAAATTTCATTTCGATGCCAAAGTAGCATCCCTGCAATGTGGGGAGAATCTGAAAAAGCAGAAATCTGGGCTATAGTGAGGAGATTCAGACTTCTCTAACACTCAGCTTGATCAGACTTTTGAGCTGAAATTCCCCTGTGCTTGCTAATGGTGAAAAACTAAGTGAATACAAGCCAGGTGACTGAAGTGTAAGTGCTACATGAATACAAAAAAACCCCATGCAAACGAAAGTCTTTGAACTTAAAAGTAAAAGAATACCTATGTGGTGAAGTTGTTCCTATTTTTTGTCTCTTTTTTTAAAAATTCTTTTTTATACAGCTATCAAACATATTTGGAATTGCTGTAATAATCAGCGATTACACAACAAAGGCACATACCTATTTCAAAGACATCACTACTACTTTATCAATTCAAGCATGATGGTTAAATATGGGACTATTGAACTGGTAACCCAGTGATTAGTCCTCTTTTTTCCATTCCAAAGAGTAATTTATTAATGGGATGGGAATCTTTGTCTGCATTTTGAAATCAAACCTTAAAAATGTGAAGCAAACTGCTCATTTTGATATTCATGATTTGGGAATTGAAAGCTGTTTGTTCTTTCAGTCTCCTAAAAGTTGAATTTAATATTATATTAAATCTCACATATTCATTCCCTTTTTTGAAGAGTGAACAAACTTTAAAGAAAAATAACATAGACAATCTTAGGTCCAAAAGCTGAAGGAAGTATGTGCACAAGTAAAATATGGGAAAAAAATTAAGAGATTTAAATAATAGAAAATTCATCAGCTGTTTCTCTACTATAAAAGAAACAGAACTTTACTTTAAGGCTAATTCCCTGCTGTGATTCTGCAAATCTTGTTCTTTTCACTGCACTTGGATGTAAAGCTATTTAGGAAAGTAACTTACCACTCCACTGTTGCCCAGTATGACAATGCTTCTACAAAAATCACCATTTCAGTAACTTGTTCCAGGAGAAATGCAATGAGCTAAACATCTTGAGTTACTCATTTTTACCCCTTCAACCACTATGACAAGTGTTTCTTGAACCTTACTTTAAAATTTTCTCATCTTTGCAGGGCACCTGGAAGATTACCAAATTCAGGCTATTTTGAGCTGTGAGTGGGTGGGAGATAGTCAAATGAGGATTGGATTATCAATTTGATGGATTATTGTAATGGTAAGAAAGAGCCAGCTAATCCAGCACAACTCTGGCCTTGGCTGAGGTGAAAAGGCAAATGTGGTTTTATCAAAATATTGCCAGTGGCAGCATAGGAGTAACTGGGCAAATTATAAGAAGTGATGTGCTTAAATATAGGAAAGGGACACCAGCAGAATTAAAGAAATGGAGTAAATGCTGGACACTAATGGATAAAATAAAATAATACAGAGTGCGTATCAATAAGAAATCTGGGGAATGACTTTTAGTGTAACTGCACAGAGTGAAGTGAAATATGAGAAAGGAATGGCAAAATCAGTGATCAGAAGCTGAAGACAAACAATTCAGAAAGGAGAAGACATATTTAATGGGAATAATGATTCAATCAAATTGTTGGAGACAGTTGTCTTATTAAAAAGTAACTAATGCAAATTCACCATTATTGGTCTCTGAAGTATGAAAGAGCACATCAACCTACCCATTGGTCTTCTTTGAAGGTAAACTCTACCAATATCCTAAAAATTAAATAAATATCTCTGCTGTTCTTTTCAAGTCCCTTTTCTCATAGTTCACAGGAGGCTGATAAAATACCGAATTTATTCTTATTCTGGTTATTTTTTCTAAATTCTTCAGGACTGAAAAACTTCGACCCATAAATATGATGGTTCATATTCAGGCTTCATAACTGGTGCTCTGCCAATCAAAGAAGCACAGGTGTTACTGCTTGCTACTGCTTCAGAGTCAGTAAACTCAGGAAGACATCTGTAGTTCTCCTTGCCTTAATGTGAGGAACAAGGGAAAGATATATACACATACATATGAAGTACAATAGATTCATACAGGTGGCAATTTAATACTAATAGTACAAATATATATATATATAGTTAAACTAACTGAAAGTATTATGGAAATCATTCAGAACTGCAAGTGTTACAGAAAATACGCCACTATAGAAGACACACAAGATTTTTTAAAATTACAGTGGATAAGGTGATAAGTGCAAAAAGGATACCTGCTTACTGTTAGAAAAACAACAGGCTTATTTTTAGAAGATCTGAAATGAAGGATTAAGTCTAGTACAAGATTTTATATCTTATAGAAGAAGAAGGATGAAGCAGGCAGTGTTTTTTGGGGGAAGGGATGCTGTTGTAGAGGCACGCCAAGAAAGAAGGAAACTGTCTTTCCTTAACAGTTGTAGGCAGAATTTGTACCAGAGCCATGATACTAAGGCTGAATCACTAGAGGATGTGTTTAAAACAGCTTGGTCTATTCAAGTTTAGAAGAGCTGATGAACTGTAGTTTCAGTAAGGAGGAAAAAAAAAAGGCTAAAAAAAAAAAGAAGAAAAGCAAAACTGTAGCAAGGCTGGGGCAAGAGGGCCATATGCTGACTTTCTGAGTAGCCGTTTATGTGATAGTAAAGGTAAGAAGCTTTTGCCATTTATTTTTTGCTACTCTTTTATTACATGTGCATGTGGAAAGAAGGCAGAGTGGTATTAAACTGACATCCTGCCCCAACTGCCAGAATGTCTTGTTATGGCTTCAAAGACTGGATTCACACAGCAGAAGGCACTGTCTGCTTTACTCACTTGCACACTAGTAAGGACTCTTATACAGCCTGTGGGAAACCTGGGCTCAAATTCCTCTTCTGCTGTTGGAAGAAATGTAAGTCTTTTTCATTTCTATGGTAAGAAGAAACTCAATTGCCAGACTGCAGGGTATTTTGAAATGGAGAACTTCTCAGTCTCTTCTGTTAGTTCTTTTGCACTTCACATGTCATACTTAAATGTTCTTCGAGTTAGAACAAAAATAGCTATCTAGTTCCTTGAGCACCTGCCTGGAGGATGGAGAACCTGAGGTTTTTGGTGCTGTTTGACTTAATGATAGACACAAACAGGGTCGGTGTCAACTTGCTCTCACCCCTGCATGTGTGAGCCTTGGTGCTCCTCTCACCAGGGCTGTTGTTCAAGGCTGCACCACTGATGTTCCCAAATGAGGAACTTGCTGATGACACGCAAGGGTGAAGCCACTTGATGGCATTCAAACTGCATCTCTGGCCAAAGAAAATTGCTGGTCAGCTTTGCTTTGCACATGTGGAACACACTTTGGACTCTGGTTTGCAAGTGCCAGGTATATTTAATAGCTTCCCAGCTCTCACATGTTCTTGCCTGTTCACTTTTTCTCCAGTCTGACTCCTAATCTCTATACTTGATCAGCATTTAATTTTTGGTGTTAAATTCCAACTTCTTTGGGTCCTGTTGGTATTATTATGTCTTCTTATGACTTCCTCTTATGACTTTGTTTCTGTGATTGCTATTTGTAGTACAAGTCTGCAGAAAACCAGCAAGCTCTAACATTATCATTGCTATTTTTGATATACAGACCTCCCATACTGATGGAAAGATCCAGGGGTGATTGCAAAAACAATATCTCTAATCTATTGAGGTTTGTTTCACATGTTTTTCTTTAAAGTAGTTACTAATTCCTAGGATATAAAAACGTTTATTATGAAAAATTTGAACTGACTATACCATTCTAATAAACTATTCCTACTTCATCTTTCATTTTATGCAGAAATCAAATTGCAGATCTTTGTCAGAAATGAGTTATCTCAGCAGGGTGCAGAACAATAATTATTCATGCCAGGACTGCGGTGATAGACATTACTCATAACGATTCAAATTAATCATACAGCATATGATTGATGATGAGTACATCAAATTGTGTGGTGTGGACACACGAGGACTGTGGATATTGCTAAACATGTCTTTGATCCAAAATCAGAGGTGACTTTTTGAGAGAGGTCAAACCATCTGACTATTTTGTTTAGTCATTAATATGGATCTACATATCAAATAAAGGCAATCAGAGTCACTTCATTTTCCACTGACAACTTTAAAATCTCTGAAAAAAGAGTCTAGAAACATTATTGCTTTGCCATAGAATATTGCCAGTGAAACAGGTCTGCATGCCAACATAGCGCTGTGTGCTCTATATATGGGTCTTAAGATTTTACATGTGATTTCACAAGTCATAGGGAAATTTAACAAATAAAGACAAAAGTAAAATTAACTCCCCACTTTAGGATTATCTTGATTAGGTAGAAGAAGGATTTAAATTTCCCCCTTTTGGGACTATTTTTCCTTAGCCACAATGTTGTTAGCTGATAATGAAGGGTCAGATTGATACCTAGGTTTATCTCTCCTCACTGAAGCACTACGTCTGTACGTCATCTCCATAGATTTTCGGTTTGCCACAGGATGGAGAATAAAGGCTTTTCACTTAGAATTCCTTTCTTTTTCATGTCCTCTGCACACATGAGGAGGGTGTGAAAGTAATCTTGGCTCTCGCTCCTCAACATGGCAGCGAGCTGAGCTGAGCTGGCAGGGGTGGCAAATAATCCATACTATAGAGCATTTGCAGGTTACTTTCTTTCTGGAGCAAGTAGGCAGTGGAGGCTGAGAAAGGGGTTGGAACTCTCTGAGTCACAATTTCTTCCCCAGCTTGCTCTGGAGGTGCTATAACTACTTGCTGTCCCAGACATGGGCAATTGAACACAGGCTCAATTTGGCCCTCAATAAAGAAGAAATCATGAGTCTGAGAAAAATTGTTCCATTTCATGAACCAATTTTCTTATGAGAAGACACAGCATATCCGCAAAATTTCTGCAAACAGCATAGAAGACAGATGTATATTATCTGTGATAAGATGAAATGGCTGAATTGCTTATTGCAAAAAAATTAGTTTCCTTGATTACTCATTATTTCAAAAATTGCCTGTCAACTTAATAAGTGGACTTTATTATTATTATCATCATTTATTATTTCTATTACAGTAGCACTCAGGGGCTGCAGTCAAAAACTGGGGTTTCATTGTGCTGAGCACCATGTACAAATAAAATCTCTGATGGTCCCTGCCCTAGGAAGCTTACTATTTTGAATCCCCAAATTGCAAAATTTTGAGCACATTTTTTATTTCAAGTCTCTGGGTATGTATTTTAGCAAATAAATTGTTGACTTTTTTTTTTTTCCCTGAAGGATTCTTTTCTTTTAAAGAAAAGAATTTTCTTTTTCTTCTGAAAAATGTAAAACCAATAAAAAGGATCTGAATTCCTCTTTGTCCTTAGCACACAGTTTCATATTAAAGGGCATTATGAACTCTGATTAAGAAATTTGCGCATCTAGTAAAAGTTCTGACATTGAATTCATTAGTTCCAAATCTTCAAGAGATGCAGAAATAGATAGGTTCAAAAATAATTAATTTAGATTGTCAAAACACACATAGTCACTATGTACATATATATATGTATATACACACATACACACGCACACACACAGAGGATACATTTGGTAAGTAAGATATTCATAGAATCCTAGAATGGCTTTGGTTGGAAGGGACCTTAACAATCATCTAATTTTGACTCCTATGACAGGGGCAGGGACACCTTCCTCCAGAACAAGTTGCTCACAGCCCCATCCAACCTGGCCTTGAGCACTTCCAGAGATGAATCAGCCACACCTTCCCTACATAACCTGTCCAGTGCCTCACCACCAAGAACTTCCTCCTAATATCGAATCTAAATCTACTCTTTTTCACTTGAAGCCATTCCCCCTTGTCCTGTCACTCCAGACACACATAAAAAGCCTCTTTCTATTTGCCTTGGAGACTCTCTTCAGGCGCTGTGAGGCTGCAAATAGGTCACCCCAAAGCCTTCCCTCCTTCTTCTCTTCTATTGGGCTTGAACAATCCCAGTTCTCTCTGCCTTTCCTTGTAGGGGAAGTTCTCCATCCCTCTGATCATCTTCAAGGCCCTCCTCTGGGTCACTGCAGCAGCTCCATGTCCCTCCTGTGCTGGCAGCCAGAGCTGGTGCAGCCCTGCAGTGGCTCTCAGCAGAGCAGGGCAGAGGGGCAGAATCCCCTCCCTGGCCCTGCTGCCCACGCTGCTCTGGATGCAGCCCAGGGCACGTTTGGCTCTCTGGGCTGGCAGTGCCCATGGTGCCTCGTGTGCAGCCTCTCAGGCAGCAGCGCCCCCAAGTCCCTCTGGGCAGGGCTGCCCTGGGGCTGTTCATGCCCAGCCTGTGCTGAGACTGGGGCTTGCCCCAACCCAGGAGCAGCACCAGCACCTGGTCTTGTTAAACCTCAGGAGATTCCCATGGACCCCCTCCTGGAGCTTGTCCAGGTTCCTCTGGATGACATGCCATCCTTCAGGTTTGTCAACCGCACCAGTCAGCTTGGCGTCATCTGCAAACTTCCTGAGGCTGCATTCAATCGCTATATGTAATTTATGAAGATATTAAATAACACAGGTTCCAATACAGATCCCTAAGGCACACCACTTGTCACTGATGTTCATTGGTACTCTGAATCATTGGCCACTATCCTCTGGATGTGACCATTCAACCAATTCCTTATCTAACAGTTCACCCATCTCTCTTTCTTAACAAAGATTTTGTTTTTAGCACTATCACATTAAAAATATAGCATTAAATGATGGCATTCTGGCACCAGTAGAGAAATTATTTACCAACCATTAGATATAGGAAAAAAAACCTTGATGTTTTAATAGATGCTGAATAATAAGTAAATCATTAGGTATTGTGTCATGATGGCTTCCCAACTTCACCTGTATTTTTAGTAGCAACTGTATCTCCATAACTCCCACCTTCATATCTTGTCCATTATTTTTTTCCTACTTAATTTGGCAACTGTAATTGATGATAATTTCAGAGTCACTGTAGCTTCTTAAAGTAATTCATATCACATTCACCTAGCAGTATGAGCTGCCCACTCCTTGTATTTCAATGAAGATTTTCAAAGAGAACATTTTGTTAGGATTTTATTCACCACTTAATTTAGCGTGCTTAAAAATCTTCTTGATAGTCTATAGAAATAATGGTACACTAGTGTTAAAAGAGTCTATAGGCAGAAGTGGAGCCTCAGTTATTTGCCACAGGCCTGAATTTAACATTTTTCTTTTATATTAGTCTAATTTGATGTTGGGTAGCCTATTTCTTTAAAATGTGAAATTCAAAATCACAGAGGCAGAAGTTATTCAGTAGTTTCTCTTGGAATGTGAAAATGTGTTGTTTTTAAATAAAAATTTAAGAGCTGCTTTTACATCTACTTTATACTCCTGTATAGTAGGCTATCAAAGCTTGTTTTGCGGCATTTCCTAGGTGCAAATGAGGAAAAACTCTTAAGACTGGTGATTTATAATTTTCTAGACTTTAATTGAACTTTTAATTAGCATTCCAACTCTAGAGTATCATTTTGTCTTGGTCCTTAAAGGCTATTGCTCCTTCCAGTCAATTTAACATATTTTTTTTTTCAATTGGCTTTTCTTAGCGAAGCATCACTTACTTCTAAAATTAACTGCCCTGTCCCATAAAATTCATTGCAATACAACACATTGTGCATCACCAACCTGACCAAGGCAGTGCCACAGACCTGAGGCAAAGGTGAAAATGGAACCTTACAGCTTTATAAGGGTTTCATAGCGGCATCTTAAATGCCTGGACATTTTCTTTAGTCTAACTTTTTAATAAGCAGGGGAAGGAAAATGCTCATGAATCAGTTCAGAAACCAAGAATTAGTTCTGGTCTGTAGTGTTGCTCCTGTGTAGTGTTGCTTTAGCGTGGCTCCAGTGTAGCTGCATATTTTGCTGTTATATTAAAACATTCAGTTACGGTGAATGTGTTTATTCCTTGGTGTCTGAAGGGCAACCATATAATTCTGGTATACGTATTAAAAATTTGTTTTCCAGGATTTTTTCCAGTAAAAGCATCCCCACTTCCAAGTATTTCTGACTGTCTTTTTATCTGTACTTCTCAATTAGCTTTGAAGGATGTCATTGTGTACCCTCAGCCTGGGAAGTGAAGTAATCAGGTAATATTCAGAATCACTGGGCTGTGTAATCTGATTATGAATGTTTACCTTGTGATTCTGCCGTAGAGGAGAATCAAAGCCATGGGAAGGACACACAGAGAAAAATACAAAAATGAGCTCTCAGAAGTTTATTCTTCTGAAATGCATATTCTTAATTCAAGCCAGGCTTGTAAAAACAGAGATTAATAACAAAAACCCTTTCGTTCTTTACAGTAAATCTTCTCTTTTAGAGAACGTAGCAGATCAGGTAAGTAATTGTTCTGTCCTTATATTTTCTGCTCAAGCTTACTCAAAGCTATCTTATGAAATGTGAAGCTAACAAATGTGAAGCTATGAAATGTGCATGGGAATGAATCAAATATCTGGGAGAAATTTTGGTTAAATCTTTTGGACAGACAGCCACTAGCCAAGCAATCAGTTCCATGAAGCACTGACATTGCCTGATGCTGTACAGCAGTAGCAGAAGAATGTTAGATTGTTTGTGCTCACAGTGGTTTTGTAAAAGAGAAAGACTAGGGATAAATTTGAAAAGAGTTAAAATTATGGCAATGAGACAAATCTAAGGATCTCATAAAAGCTTCAGGCTATATAAGGATTGGATAGAGATGAAGAGTTGGAGAAGAATATGGAAGTCTGGTGGAAAAAAACTTCCTCAGAAACACGAGCTTCTCAAATTATTCTGAAGATTAACCTGCATTCATGACAATAGTATATCTGCTGAGAGGTCATTTCAGATGCTAAAAATGTCTTGAGATCAGTAGATCTTTTTATTAAAAATACTCCATGTGTTTGAATAATGCCAAGAAAACTAGATTGAGGAGAAGCTATTAAGGTTTTTTATAGGGTACGAGTTCCCATATCTACTGATATCAGTGATGATTCAGTTACCCTCTTACACAAAAACAATTTACAAAGTTCTATTTTTGTGCACAGAACCTGACGGTGTTTTTATAGGGTGGCTATGATTCAAGAGAGAATGCATCTTGCCATCAGCAAGTGAAGGCAAAGTGGGTGGGAGAGAGGAGGGAAGGGGAAGAGCTGTCATTCATTCCTTTATTCACTGAGCATAACACAGGGCAAGAAAGAAGCAAGAAGGAACCATGGTTCTGTGATATGAGTGCAAATCCAGTAACTTCTGGAGCTGTTCCTGGTATCCTGCAAAATGCACTAAGATTTTTCCAAATTTACTGGTCTGACCTTATGTCACAACTCAAAATATCCATACCAGGGATGCATACTGTGCACTGAGTGTCCTGCTTACAGTGTCTGGCTAATTATACGATCCAAAAGTGACAGGGAAGCTTTGTGCTACCTGAAGTTTCACATACAGTAGAACAAAAATGCGCAACATCTGTTGTGACTCATGCTTACCTGGTTTAGGTTGCATTGAAATCTCTCATGATAAACGCCCTGCAATCTTCACACTGCCAGGCAAGTCTAAATGCAGTACATATTTCCCTAGTTATTGCAATAAAAGTCTTACAGTCATGTACTTCCATTAAAGTCCTGATGACTGACAGATGTTCTGTTTGCTCCAAGACTGCCTTTTCTCCTTGGGAAGAGAGTGCAGCTGAATAGAGCTGAGGTTTCATTTGTGGAAATCACTTCAAGCTCCTCTCCTATGCTGGCTAATTTCTTAATGCCTGCAAGTTTCATTCTCTCATGAAGGCCTCATTAATAATAATTTTTTATTTATTCATTACTTTTATTTTTGCAGGTACATGCCAGTTCAAGAAGGGAGATTTTAAGTGGGAGGTAATCTTTGCCCTTTGGTAGTCTGAGGTTTTCATTGCTGACTTCTTGCCTTCACCAATCACTACTTTCCTTTCCACAACTTCTATGAACTGTCTTGAATTCAATTAAATATAACACATTAGAATATTCTGAACATAGCATTTGATTAAGGGGTGCTGTTTAAATAATTACCTTTTACAAATTTTTAAAGAATGCAGAACAAAAACAATGACAAAAGAGAAAGGGAATTGTCTTTTGGAATAGGGACTGTTTTAACATTTATTGGACAAGTGTAAATTTTTGAGTTGATTTGAGCCTGTGTTTTTTGGGTTATTTTACAACAGCATCAGTAAAAGAAAGTCATTGGTATAGAGAGGCTGAATCACCAGAGCGGGTGTGAGTGCCTGGACATGTAATCAAAATTATGAATAGACATGTAAATGAAAAAATAAAAATATGCCATGCATATCTAGCATTAGGTGGAAGTAAAATAGGTGGAAAAGCAAAATTTCCATTTTTAAAAAGCAAGGATTAATAAGAGAATATAGGAATCTCCTGAGGTTTAACAAGACCAGGTGCTGGTGCTGCTCCTGGGTTGGGGCAAGCCCCAGTCTCAGCACAGGCTGGGCATGAACAGCCCCAGGGCAGCCCTGCCCAGAGGGACTTGGGGGCGCTGCTGCCTGAGAGGCTGCACACGAGGCACCATGGGCACTGCCAGCCCAGAGAGCCAAACGTGCCCTGGGCTGCATCCAGAGCAGCGTGGGCAGCAGGGCCAGGGAGGGGATTCTGCCCCTCTGCCCTGCTCTGCTGAGAGCCACTGCAGGGCTGCACCAGCTCTGGCTGCCAGCACAGGAGGGACATGGAGCTGCTGCAGCGACTCCAGAGGAGGGCCACCAAGATGATCAGAGGGATGGAGAACTTCCCCTACAAGGAAAGGCAGAGAGAATTGGGATTGTTCAAGCCCAATAGAAGAGAAGAAGGAGGGAAGGCTTTGGGGTGACCTATTTGCAGCCTCACAGTGCCTGAAGAGAGTCTCCAAGGCAAATAGAAAGAGGCTTTTTATGTGTGTCTGGAGTGACAGGACAAGGGGGAATGGCTTCAAGTGAAAAAGAGTAGGTTTAGATTCGATATTAGGAGGAAGTTCTTGGTGGTGAGGCACTGGACAGGTTATGTAGGGAAGGTGTGGCTGATTCATCTCTGGAAGTGCTCAAGGCCAGGTTGGATGGGGCTGTGAGCAACTTGTTCTGGAGGAAGGTGTCCCTGCCCCTGTCATAGGAGTCAAAATTAGATGATTGTTAAGGTCCCTTCCAACCAAAGCCATTCTAGGATTCTATGTTCTGATTCCCACTAATAATGCAGGAATAAAATAACCTAAAACCCCCTATGTTTTTACCAGAAATGCTAAGATTCTCTTAACACTATATAAACAGCTGACTTATTAATCTTGATTGCCTTACAAGGTCAATGATGATGCCATCTCTCTGTTTTAGACTGGCAAAAATTTATATCTTCAATTTTCTCTCTTTGCTGAGTATATACTTTGATGTTTGTATAATGTATATTTTTACATTTAAATAACACTGGAAATGGTGCTTTAACTTTGTCTAACTCTGATATTGTTAATTCAGACTCACATTTCAAATCAGAAACCTGATTTGAACGTGAGGGCTGCAACTTCATTTGCAACCAAAGGTAACTGTAACTAATTTGTTATATAAGATGTGCCAAGAGCAGCAATGAAGACTTCATAACTTCTTATGGGTTAATTAATGGAGTTCTTTGGGGAAAGAGTAAATAGGCAAACAACAACAGACAAGTTATAGGGAGGCTTATTTTGTGTACTTTTGCTAAAATCTCCACAGGATGCTTACCACTGTCCTCTGAACTGAGTGATTTTCTTAGCACTTAGATCCTTGTTCTCCTACTATGTTTTCATCTCTCAGGTGTAGCCACTGATGTGAGACATGCTTAGTAGGCATCTTTGCATCTTCTGCCTCCTTTACTCTTATCTGACCTTGTGCTTAGTATTTCTTCTCTATCAGAGAATGGACACTAGTTCAATAGTTGAAGGCTACCATCTCATAATACCTTTAACTGTGTACTTTTGTTTCCTCATATCCTGACTGTTCCTACCACAGAGTCAGTTATCTCAAAATTGATTTTACTTTTCTACTTAGAAGTGCCAAACTAAACTGAAGTCCCTCAGAAAACACTGAACCATAGTAAATGCCCGGCATTCCTTAGACTAATTTATTTCAATTTTTGATGTATAGTTTTCTAAGGTCATTATTACAGAATTGGTTTCAAGGGAACTCAGCAGCTGTCTATCCCCTGTCCCACAATACTGTGATTAAAATATTGTTTCCACTACAGCCCAGTAAAATGCCCAGTTACATTGATATATGTTGTGATATATTCCCTCCCTTCTGCTCATCTGCCTTTCTGGTTTTACCATTCTTCTTATTTTTTTTTTTAAATATCTATAGCACAACCAACTGCAATTAGATCTTTACCCTCCAAGTGACTCAAACCTTCTGTCATGCAGCTTGCCTATTGATATAACATCTGCTATACAGAACTGTTACATCCTATATTTAGTAGGTTTAAACCACTATGACATAGAAATCTCTTCATTTCAACTCCAGCAAGCTGGGGAGTCAAATTCAATTTCTGTGCATGAGTAAGAGGCAACTTCCTTATATGCTTCCTGTAAAAGTATTTCTGGTCATCTGGGATAAATCTCAAGTTCTTGAAAACTTTGAGCAAAGCTGAGACTAAGGTTTACTTTAGGACCATTTAAACTGAGTCTCAGTTAGGGCTGGTGATAATTTCATTTCTGTGATACTTTGATTCCAAGATCACAAATGCTGACGAAAAATGAACATGCTTATCCTTGCCGTCTTACTGTCTGTGCCAAGAAATTCTGCATAAAACAAAGAAATACCTCCCTAGAACTGCAACTAACTGACTCCAGCACTTAGAACAACATAACTTCAGATACTCTTCAGATCTTGGTTTACCATTCTGCTTTTTCTCTCAGACTGGAGCAATGAGCTCACCAGCTCGTGGTGAGTCTGGACTTACTGAAACTCTAGCTGAGACTTGCTCAATTTGAACCTTATGTGGTATTCTGAAGAAAGGGTCAAACTGCAGGGCCCCAAGTCAAGTAGCATGTGCTTAATTTTTCTTTTTTTTTTTTTTTAAGATTTTACTTGTTTTGAAATTATACCTTTTGAGTATATACTTTTCTTCTTTCTCAGAGATAGCTCCTTGCATTCAACTTACTTTTTTTAAAATTTATAAATAGAAAAGACCAAAATCATAAGATGCTCTTGGGCAAGAATTAGTTTTAAAATCAGATTGAAGAGAAAGCAAAAGGAAGAAGATATAGTGACACAGATTTTTAGTTTAAAATCTTCCACTTTTTGTGTTTTATAAGATTTCTTATTTCTTTCATTGACTTTTGGGCACATAATACACATAATCATTTGTGCCAATGATTAGAATTCAGATTGCAGGAAACAGAACAAATATCCAACCTCATTTGTTCACCACTGCTACTGCTCACACAGACAGGGTCAGTTTTGGGAGCCAAGTTAAAAAACCCTGCTTGTGGTTTTAAGGAAACACTGGGTAATGGAGCCACAATGACATTGTTGCTGGTTCTTAGATATCTCCCTTCCCCTCACTCAACAGAAAAATAATACCTTTTCATTGCAGTTTAAAATTCGAGCTATCTAGTCAGTTGGTGTTACAGACTCCCATGCCATAACTTTTAAGATCCGTTAAGTCCTGATACTTTTGCTTAAGTCTGTGAGATCCCATTTTTCCTGTGCTGCAATTTCTCTCATTTCTATCAATTTTATGCTGACATTGTTTAAAGCTGTATTGCTGATGATTTACTGCACCATTATAAAGACAAGAATTAGGTTTCAGAGAGTTCCTCATCTCTTCTTAGAACAGAACTATCTCACAATAGCCATAATTTTGATTAATTCAATAAAATACACAAGAGCTTCATTAGCTGGTGCAGGTCCTTTGGAGTAAATAAAAGTAAATTGTAATTTGATGTCAACTGGTCCAGCTCCATTTCCAGCAACAGGCTTATCCTTGTTTATAGCAGTTGAAAATTTAGCTTACTGTTCTGGCACAAACAAATGTTATTATTTTGTACCACTTTTATTTTTAGGTTGTTGTTGAATCTCTTGTAGGTTGCTCAGAAGTTTCTACCTATTTAATCTATCTGCTTTGCTTGCTGTGAGTCTGTTCCTCAAAAAATGTCTAAGGCAGGGCAGCAGCCCACACATAAGCACAAGCGAGACAGAAGGAGAAGGAGTGAAAACAAGAAGTCAGTGGAGCACTGCCAAGTTTCACTAGTTGAGGATCTGCTCTGAAACATTTTCAGTGCTTCTTTCAGTCTTGCTAATGCTGGTATGTAGCTCGAGTCTTTGGTTTGAGTCCTTTGGGAAATACACTAGCAATAAGAATAGAAAAGCAATTTAGGTGGCATCTTTGATCATCATTGCTGTCAATCAACCCAGGGCTTGGCATTAACATATGCTCTTCAGAGAAAAAACTAATCTACTCCATTTGGTAACAATTAGAAACATTAATATGACAGAAACGAGACTGAAAACCTGAACATTTTTTTCCTTGGAAGCCTGCAGAATGATAGGAAAATATTTTTAAAATACAGTTTTCATTTTCAGCTTGCAGGAGTAACACTAATGTTAGTGAAATGGTCTATGTTATTTTATTTAAAGAAAATCTGATTTCCAGGTTAGATTTCCAGTTTTTAGAGTTGCTTTATTTTAAATTTTAAGCTAATGTAGTAAGAGAAAAGAAACAGAAATAAAAATAAACCAATCGAACTCAACAATAAACCTATACTTTAATTTTCAGTTCACTGTTTATACATATTTTCATGTTTTGACCCCCTTCATTCAGAGTCGGATTGAGAAAATTTCTCTAAATCTCTATTTTCTTCCAGACATGAAAAAAAATTCGTACCTAGTTCTAAGTAGTCACTTTATAATTTTTTAGGCTGAAAAACAATCTCTATTGTCAAAGTGCCTAAAAACTAGAAATTGTAGACACCAAAAGAAAAATAATTTATTTTATAATTTTTTATCTGATTATATATGTATATGTCTTCAGTTCAGACACTGATCTATCTGCATTAATCTTTAAGCATTCTTAAAACCACAATTTCTTTCAGATACACACACACTGAACAATGCTGTGTGTTATGACATAGATGACTCAACTCAACCATATAAAACAAGGATATTCAATTGCTTCACTAATAAGAAAACTGCAAGAAAGCCAGTTCTGAGTTTAAATAAGTTTCTCTTTTAGTCAGAGATTCTCCAGAAACCTCGCACCATGAAAAAAAAGGAAGCTAATCAGAATCATTATTCATATATATTTTGAAATACATGTGTTTGTTTTTTTCCACAGAACATGAATATTAAACAAAATGAGTGTAGAAGACAGTTAATAAGAAGAGTGACTGTTTCATTATCACTTTCAATAGCTTCACACTTGGATGAAAATTATTAAGATAGATTATACTTGAAGTGTACTTTTTCTCCTGAAAACTTAGAAGAAAAAAATCCTATGACTATAGAACTGGTCAGAATTAAATAATTTGAAATTCTATGCTGAAAAACAAACATGTCACACAAACACAAAAGTTTACTTTACCTATCTTTAGTTTTTGGGTAATTGTAAGTAGATCCTTAGAGGAACAAACAAAGACATAAGTAATCCAATCTCTAGAAATTTAGCTGACTGTGGCTGGGAAAAGTATTTTTACTTGGAGCTGGTAATCATCAGAACAAATTATTGAGAGAGTGCACCACAATCTACAATCGTGCAAGCAAGACAGCGTACTTCTTTGGAAGATACACTGTAGGTAGAGAGAAATATGGGAACCATGCTGGGATCTGCTCTGCAGGAAATCCAACAGGACAGTCAAAGCAGTCTCTTCTGAGTTTAATTCTGAGAAACTGCGAGTCACACTTTATTCCCCCCAATTGACAATTCTTGTATCTCACAGTTAGAGACTTTTGTGTTATACTATTTCCATGGCAGAATAAAATTGAAAGTGTTGCATGACACGTACTAAACAGAATGTGTTAAGATGTCTGTCTTAGTTACCCAGAAAAAAAATCTGGAGTAACTCAAGAATTTGGCTCATTGATTCAAGACTTTACACTTACCAAAATGTAAGGCAAGTGTAACAGAAGAAGTATCAAAGTCACTTGGAGTTAATCTGTTTTAGGTAAACTGATACAATGTTGTTAAATCGTGTTTATAAAAGCCCACAAAGGGCTGAAGAGAACTGGTACGGAGAACTTAAAAACATACACTGCGGTTTTTTTTTTTTAATGAGTCAGAAGAAGAGCTGTCCTTTCTAAATATTCTTTTACTTCCAACTGCCTAGCCTAGTGCCTACTGACGTGATGCAGAGACTTGGCAGAGAATAAATATTTTTTAAAACTTACTCATTAACACCTTGGGCCCATCCATCAGCATGATTGACATCAAGAGACAATGCAATTTTTTTTTTTTTAATAGGACACAACATGTACAAAAGGCTTTCTGTAGGCTAATGAGGCACACCTGACAGATGTGTGAGTCATTTGACACAATGGGTGGTATTCATGAACACTATCACCTTGCAATCAACTCAGTATAACATTCCTCCTTATTTTTTGAATCCCCTTTTCTTTAAAATAAAAAGAATTTAGGAATAACTGCACAGGATTCAAAGCAAAGTCATTTATATGCTCCATCCCTGAGATGCTACTAATAATGATGTTCATGACATTATCTGAAATTTTATTAGGAAAATAATAAGAACTTCCTGAACTGTGTCTAAGAGATAGACTTCATGTGTTCCATGCCATGAACTTTATATTATTGCTCCAAATGAATCCAGTAAAGACTAATTGGCATGAGTGAGTAACATAGCAGTGCAATAAAGATAACTTGTCACCTTTTGCTCATCTGCTCAATGTTGTCTCCAAAGGGTAATAGGTTTCATTATATCCTGCTGTATTTCATGGAGATTCAGCTGGCAAATTATGCAAAAGTGAGAGAATCACGATGGGTTTTAAAGTAGCATTACTGTTACAAAAGAGGAAAACCAACAAAATGCCTGAAACCAGGTATGTCGTGGTTGAAAAAAAGGTCTATTAAATAGGCACTATGACTCTGGAAGCTTTTAGAAATTGAATCTGTCTTTTAAGTGATCTGGCAGTCTTTTGCCAAATATTTCAGAAGATTCCTCTGCCTATCTATAGTACCAAGGTTGGCTGTATTCTGTGACTTACCCTGTGAACTCAGGCCACGCAAGTCAGCCTGATCCATATTCATATTCATCATGTGTGTCAAGCCGTGCTTCTCCTCCTCCATCATGTCCCTTCTGTACTTTTTTTGGTGGCACTTGTAGCTCTACATAATGAATCTTGATCCAAACAGTGGCATGTTTTCTCTTATGCTGTATCTCTGAGATGAAGCAGTTACCTTCTGCATAAGTTACAAAATCACTTCCTTCTGATGACCTAAGCACTATGCATGGGTAGCCACAGTATACTTTGAAGGACTGAGCTCTCTTCTGCTGTGGGTGATGAAATTCTGACTGGACAGGATATATTGGTTACCCAGAGCACTCATTTATATTTGAGGCAATTGAGGGTTGAGAACTAATAGCTTGTAGGAAAGACTGGAGACCAGATGACATTGCAAATTATTTAACTATCATTCTTGCAAAACATTGAAGTGGGGTCTGGTGCCTGCTCTCAGAAGGCTCTTGAAGTAGAACTGAGGTATTGATGAACTGTTTTATCAATCTACAAAATCAGAAAGCATCCCTGTAGGTGATATGACCCTTACAGTCCAAGAAGGCTATGAAAATTAGGAAAGATATTTATTGTCACATAAAACTAGTTTGAGAAAAACAGTGTAAGTAGGATGCCAGAAAAATGGTGTTTTATTTAGCACAGTTTTCTAGCAGTCAGAGCCACAAGTGCAGAAGAACGGTAATATA
Organism: Melozone crissalis; assembly: GCF_028551555.1. Taxonomy (NCBI): domain Eukaryota; kingdom Metazoa; phylum Chordata; class Aves; order Passeriformes; family Passerellidae; genus Melozone; species Melozone crissalis. The sequence continues at coordinate 29,059,648 of NW_026535796.1, read as the reverse complement.
GGCAGAAATACAAAATTACTAAAGCTGCCCTGAAAATTGAGGACCACCTCAATGGTTACAGTATCCACAGTTTCATCTTCCCTCTGGGTCTCTTTTCCCTTTTTAAGTCTCCAAGTAGGTGCTGAGTAATCCAGGCATGGAATGAAGGGTGACTGCCTAGATCTGTAAGATTTCTTAGCTGTTGAATTTCTAGTTCCAATGCCTATAATATCTGCAGGCTGTAATAGAATTTCAGGAATGCTTGAGCGAAAATTGTTATGCAGAAGTCTTACTACTTAATTTGGTAGCCAGGGAAGATTCAACAAGATAAGAGGCATGTGAACTTTATTCCCAGAGGATCAGCACAGTGATTCCTGATAGGTCTCCCATTGAAAGCAGCAGATGTATTTGTTTCTACAAAAATTAGGCCTTTGAACTTCAAACTTGCTTGTTGACACTATAAAAAAATTCAGTACTTAATCCTATGGCATCTTCTACTGAAACAATCTATGTTTTGCTGTTCCCCCTTGCTTCCTGCACTGCCAGAAGGTTTCTCTGCAGCAGTTCCTCCCAGAGTCACAGTGACACAGGGTCTCCCATGCTTCTCTTCAGCATTTCGGGCTTAAGTTTTAGTATTCTCTTTTTAGCCCTTATTTGCTGGTCAGCTGGTCTCATTTAGATGTCTGTAATGGGAAGTATACAGAGTCCATTCAATATTTCTATTTCTTGGTGTTTCATAAATGTATGTGCAGGAGGTTTTGAGAAGCCTGACAATTATCCAAACAAATTAGAGGACATTCTAAATTATGCAGATGATATGCTGAAATCTCATCTGGAGCTAATCTCAACAATTAGGTTCCTTGAAAATGGAAAGGATACAGAAGGGGATAAATTCCATGTCAGAACTCATACTGATGCTCCAGAACCTGGAAGGGTACTGGAGCTGATTCTGTCAGATGATGTTCTTTTTGTGTTTGTTTCCAGGGTCCAGTTGTTGTTTGATTGCATTAACTGTTCATATCCACTTCAAAAAATAAACAAGAACAGAGCTTTCACAGCATTTCAAGAGAGAACAAGGCCTAAAAGCTGAACATCTGAACAATTGAAGATAACCTTTTTGGCTTGTCCATAGTTCCTTCTAGCAAGATGTTACTAACCACAGGGCGCCGTCCTGTGTGCAGGGAATGACAGTGGCACTGGTATTAGGAAGATGGTGTTTCTCAGCTTACTGCAAATCACATTGACTACTCTTTTGTTAAAGGCTTCAGAAAGATGTGAGATAACTTTTTTTAGAGATTGATGTGTGAGAAAGAACAGAGTAAGAGGGATCAGCTGTGACTGAATTTGGTACAGTTAGAGGTGGAGAAGCTAGGGCTTGGACTTTTTAGCAGTGAAACCAGACCTTTAAAGCCTCATGTTGTTTTTGGCAGACATTCTTCTCCTCCCCATCTTATTTACACTCCCTGCTCACGTCGGCTTCTTTTTGCAGCATGTTATTTGCAGAGCAGAGCTTCTTTACACTTCTTTCTGCCAGCTTCCAGATGATCATGAGCCACAGAACAGTCACCCAGAAACCTGTCACCACTGGAATGGTGCACCAGAATGGAGAATATGGAGTTGGACCGCAAACCCTCCACAACAGGCTGCGGAAGAGGCTGAGTCAGCCCCTTGCTCAAAAGGCCATTATAGCATTCAGTTGCTGATCTGCTTGCCATGTGTGATAGCACATTGCTGCTAAAATGGCATATTGGCCCCAATCCTGAAAAGCTTTCAGACATGTATGCATTCAGTGAGATAAAGAACTATAGAGAGATGCCTATGTTTTCTATAAGGACGTCATATTGGTAAAAAAAAAGGATAGGTGCAGTGATATCAAAGTATCTTGTGGTACAAAAGTATGAGCAAGAATAGTAATGCACATATATATGATTTGCACGCACACACTCACACACACACACATATATACACACATATGTATATTACATCTCTGTATGAATGGCATTGCCATGGGGATAATGAGACCCACAAATAGCATAGTTAACAAATTTAACTTACTATTTTTGTGTCTTTCATTCCTGAACTGCCAGGGAGTAGATTGCTATATCCTCAAATTTATCTTTGAAAATAGTCTCAAAATAACTTCTCTGTGAAGCTCATTTGACAGGGTTACTTACGTGATCACGTCTTTATCAATCCACTGAGGATGAGAGTTAGTTCTAGACTTTAAACTAGCAGGGCTAATTCTTTAGCTCAGCCTGTAGCAGTTTATGCTCTCAACTCTCAAAATTATTTAGCACTGAGGACACTGTGCAAAACTCTTAGAACTGTAAGAATTTTTATTCTGCATCTGACTGAGAGTGTGACATTAAATTTCATACAATATCATATACTTCACACTGCTTAGTATACAGCAACACATATGGAGAAAGATTGGGAACTTGAGACTCCTTGCAGCTCCATGAGCACACTAACCATACTGCACTGCTCTTGCAGCCTTTGCTGTCAATGTGAATCAGGAATGCCAGTGATAGACTTACACAACTACAATGTCTGAGCTACATAAATATAAATGAATTGCATGTAGGGACGTCTGTCTGCTATGCATCTATCTATATTTTGTGTATAGATATGTATGTAGATTTATCTGTGAAAATAATTTCACTTTACCCGTTTAATAGTATTTTCCTTCAATAAATCCAATGCATAAATACTAATGGTATGTTGCACGGTGTGTCATTTTTCAGTGAAAAAGAGGGAATATTGAAAGTAGAAATTGACTTGAGAAATCCTGTTTTTTTAGCTGATTAATCTGATAACTCTTAAGTTTTGGTTGGAGTAAGCAGTGTTTCCTGGTGAAGAGGGATCATATGGGTTTTTACCTCATTAATGCCTTAATACTAGCTGATGCAGTATGTACTTTGCGGGCCATGTTTTTTTTTTTTTTTTGCAATTCTGTGATTTTACAGCTGGTACACTACTAGCTATCTGCCTTCCCACACTGAGTCCAGTCTGTCCATCTTCTGACTTCTTGGTATATATACAGCACAATACTTGTTCTCTGGGGAGTTTAACCAAGCTGTTTCTAAGACAGTAGGTGCTCCTGGTGCTCAGGAGTTAGTAATTTCAAATATGTCTGGGTTCATTGCCTAGAAAACATGGCAGGAAGTTCTGAGTAAAATTTTTTTCCTCCAAGTGAACTCTTCAGTGCTTTATCAAAACATCCAGATGCTTATGCTTTAGAATTTCCTCAAAGGCAGACAACCTTTTTTCTGCTGACTGATGTTCGAAATGCACAGCTATTGGGTAGAAGAAACCCTACTCTGGCAAGTCACTGAGTGGGTCTTTGTGCAGGGCTATAGTAGGCTGGTACCTCATGAGGAGTGGAAAACCTATCAGCTTACCAATGGCACTGTCAGTTCAGATGAACAGCTGCCATAATTTTCCCACTTTCCATCAGGTGGAGGTTTAACAATGTTTATTGAGAAACCAAAGCTTTCAGAACATTAAAATCTTTAATTCCTTTCCACCAACCAACAGTGTGGTTTATGGTGCTGAGGACAAACTTGGAATCACGTGCTCTCACCTAACTCACCTTGTCTGCATCACTGGTGTTTTAACAAAATTGGTTCTGCGTCCCCTCTTCTATCAGAACCTGTATTCCCTGAAGTGAACCTGGGTTTGGGCCATCTTCTGCAGCAGAAGGGCTGTAAGAGGGAGTAGTGTAATTGCTACAATTAATTACAATTAATCCTCTGCTTTGTCCTGACACAGTTACATCCACTGGCAGGAACTCACAACTTCTGAACTCACAAATAACAAAGAAACCTGAGGTGACAGAATCAGCAAAGACTGCACCTTGAAGTCATATCATATGGTGCATCAAAACATGCTTCAACCCACAATCAGAGTACATTACTGTGTTACCCTTACCCCAAAGCAACTACATAACATTCAAGTTGTGACTCTTGTTCCTGGCCTTGCTGATTCGTTTGTAAAATCATAGTCACAAAATGATTAATTGTTGCTAATACTTCTAATTGTAGCTACTTATTTTTGTGCTTTAAAATAAAAAAGCAAAGCTCTTTTTCCTAAGCAGATATTTTTATTAGTATTAAATAAAATTTAGTTTGAAAACTAGGACAGACGTTGCTTGATCAAAGTTACAATCATCTTTTCTAGTTGACTATAATGTGCATCCCCTTTTCTCTAGTATGGAAAAGATATATACAAAGCTCTGTTCCTGAGGAAGAGCAGGCAATGTTGAATAGGAGAACCTTATTATCAAATGAAAGTTTTTGACGACACAAACTGTTGCTTTTCATATGCCTGTGTTTTATAAGTGAGTATATGTTGGCTTCACATACATGAAATTAAAGATACTGCACTTCCTTGGAGTGGAAAAACAAAACACATTCATAAAATTACAGCACGGGTAGAAATAAATAAAAAACCCAGAGAAAAGAAATAGGTTTCATCAGGAACAGAGGAACGTGGACCTTCGTAAGTATAGTCTTAGCATTTAAAGTTTGGGAAGAGATTTCGGGGGTAAAACGCGGGTTAGGAGAGGAGAGCGCGAACCGCGCTCCGGCCCGGCCCGCGGGGCGCACGCTGCAATTCCAGCGGCAGCCACGAGATGGCGCTGCGAGCCCTCGCACGGCGCCTCGGCCCCATCGGCCCCGGCACGACCCGGCCCGGCCCCAGCCCCAGCCCCGGTTCTGAGAGCCCTTCCCGCGCCACGCCGAAAATCAGGCGCCGAGGAGAGGAAACACGAGTGAACAATGTGCATAATCTCCTCTGGCGGATGAGTAGCACTTGGCCGCTGCTGAGCCGAGGCGCGGTACGGTGCCCAGGCCCTCGGTGGAGGAGACGGGCACGACCCCGCCCGTTTGGGCCCGGGACCCCCGGCGCAGCTCCCGTCCCGGAGCCCCAGAGGGAAAGCGCTCCTCCAGAGTGCTTCCCACGTCGTGTGGCGGCTGCCGGGAAAACGGCGAGCCCTGACAGCTTTGCCCCACGGTACTGCTCGAACCGGAGCCGGCGCCAGGCGGGCGCTGCGGGAGTGCCTGAGCCCGGTGCGGCGGGACCGAGCCCTCGGCAGCCTCCGGCCCCGGCCCGGGGACTCAGCCCGTGCGGCGGCAAACTTGCCACCGCCTTTGAGTGCTTTGCCTCTGCTGCACCATTGCGCTCTGCCGAGCCGCGGAGATACATCGCCAGTGAAAACTGCTTGGCAGCCATCAATGGGGACGGGGGTGCCGAACTCAGTGCCTAAAGCAGCGTGCCTGTGTCGGGAAATTTAACCTTCAAGCACCACTTCCTCACCTCGAGCACTTGGATTGAGTCTGCCTTTTGTCTGCCGCGTCTGTCGCAGTGCACAGACGCCGTTCAGGGCAGAGCCTGGCTGCTGTTTATTGTGTCTGCGCAGTATTTACACAACACCGGACACACTTGCTGCTTTCACATTGTTAAAATATTCTGTAATACAGATAAGACCAATGGACAAAACTAAATTGAAATAATTAGGTCTGTGCATTTGTTGTTGACTAATTGCATTCCTTGAAAGTGAAACTTATGGAACACAAATTTAGTAATTTTATTTGGCCATTCCAGCTCTTTTTAAAAAGGACTGTGTGTACAATTAAACTATTCCATCCTCTGGAAATGTGGCGAGTGCTTATATAATGTTTCAGTACCTGAGTTCAGAGGGAGAAGGTCTCAATGAAGGTCAATGTACTGGTGTAAATGAAAGGTCAAGCATGAATGTAGAGAAACCCAATTTTTGTTATGAATTCTCCTTCTCTTCCTCATACTTCCAGGTTCTGGATTTTTTTTGAAGATGTGTCTTTCCAAAATGAAGAGATTAGGGTAGTTGTCTGGGGAGCTGCTTTGAAAACAAAACCATTGTTTTTTATCATATGAGTCTTTTCAGTGAAAACAATAAAGTGAAATCTGGATGAGACATTTTGTTCTTTTCTGGCTAAGCAGTCTGGATGAGTTCTGAGAAACAATGATTGAAAAAAGGCGTTCCAGCACTCACCTTTATTACCTCTGATGTTGTTTTCCTCAGGGGTTCTAGAGGTATTTGAATTATGAATTATCCATCCTAATTCATTTCCTTTAGAGCCAAATAATTTATTCTGAATAATCATTCTTGTCCTGAATGTATATGCCTACTCCTACATATCCACACACATAGTTTTTACAATCTTCTGAGCAGAAGAGGCTAAAGAACTTAAGCAAACATGTGCGAGTGGGAGGCATCAATTATTAGATGAAGCGGTGGAGTTCAGAGTACAAGTAATTGTGTAGAAATATCCATTTTTATGAGAGTTTGATGACACACTGAGCATGACTAGTGAAAAAAATTTTAAAGTAATTTATTTTCTCTCTTTGCATGATAAATATTTATTTCAAGGCTCTGCTTATAGTGGGAGGCCTGTACTACCTTGGGTCTACCACTGATGAGGAGACTGACTGTTAGCTGTTGTTGAGCTGGCAATAGAGTACAGGAGACTTAGAAGAGCTGAATTTATTTCACACATTTATAAAATTCTAATTTTTGAATGTGGCTTTTTTTATTATTTTTATGAGTGCATGTACATTATAGAAAACTCATGGAAGTAGGGAAAGGTGTTGGAAGGAAATCAGAACTATGTCACAGCAGGAAGAAATATTTTTGTTACAAATTTTATAATAATATTTAATAATGATTTGTGATCTGTAATTGCTGGAAAAAGAATTCCTGAATTCAGCAGTCACAGATTCTAAAGACTTGAGTTAAGCCCTGGCTTAAGGGATGGAGACAAAATGATCCTCAAGGAGTACAGTCTACAAGGTAATTTGCAGGAGTGTCCAGAAGCCTGCTTTCTGATGCCCCAGAGATGGGGCTATCAACAATAATCAGATCCCCATCAGGCTTGTGAAGAAGCAGTACCTGTCTATTGAGTTGATGTTAGAATGCTTATATGAAAAGCTTTTTGTTCAGATCCCATGTGTGTTCAGTCTTGGGCATTGCTGTTCAGATTCTCATTCTCTCTTCATTCTCTTCAGATTCTTTTGGGTGCCCTGGAGCGGTGCAGGGAGCAGGGCTCCCAGTATCAGGTGAGTGCATTAGAATAGTCACCTCTCTTGCCTCAGGCCCTGCAGCAGGAGCAGGAGCTGCAGCTGGAGGGCCTCTCCCCACCTCTCTTTTGGTGTGGTAGGGTTCCATGACAGAGCCAGTTCCCACCTGCTTTCACCACAAGCAGCCTTCAGCCTTACTTGCAGCAGCAGACAATGAGCTATCCTGCTCCCTGTAAAATCATTGCCCTGTGTGCCACCTGGCTCATTCTTAGGCTGTGTCTGCAAGGGGAGAGAGTGGAGTGGGGTCAGGATACCCACCCACTGGTACCCTCAACTAAAATGTTTCCTGGGACTGCTGCCCTGGAAGAAAATTGTGTAAGGTTGCACCTACTGCTGGGGAGGGTCTCTCCTCTCTGGGAAAAAGGACTACACGAACTTGAAGCATTGCATTTGAGGCATCTGTACCACTGTTGGAGCATGCCAGCAGCGGAAGTCTTAACCAAACCTGAAAGAAGTTTAACCGTCAGCCTAGTCACCTAGTGAGAAACTTCATCTGATGATACTTCATCAGGCTTCAATAGTGAAGATCAAGCTTTTGTGTTGCAACTGAAATTTTATTTACTCAATCACTAGTTTTCTTAGAGTTAATGTAAAAATCACTGTTTCAGTAAAGGAGACTTTTCTGGGTTTCTACTTAACTGCTAATCTTCAGCAACCCTTCAATATCTGACAGGGGGAGTGTTTGATGTTAATTACATTTTGATGAGTGCATAATCATGTAAAGATTTGCTTTTATGCACTGTCTCCTATGTGAGTTTATGTTTTTGAAATATGAACTTGAGCAAGGAAGAAAATAAACTTTTACAGTCTTCAGAGTTATAATCTGATTGTCATAGAACAAAGTACCTTGTCATTTCCCACTACATGGCTCTTCCACATAACTCTACCTTTGCAGCATTTAATGTGTTATACTTGATTGAGTATATTACTAAAGTATTATTTATCCAGCCTAACATTTTTTCCAAGAAGAAGAGGTAAATATTATGGGCTGAACTCCATTTTAGATTCTTATAAACATAGCTCTCAGAAATGTAAGCCTGAACTCAAACATTTGTGACATCAGTGGCCTCTGAAGCAAAACAGAAATGGATTCTGGATCCAGCAAGAGAGTAAAGTTGGGCTTCTACCCTTAGAGTTTCTGTCCTTACTAAGCTACCACTTCAAACATCCAGATCTGGAGGAGATGTAATGAGCTGAATTTGCTTCCTCAGCTGGAATGGCTTTGGCACATATATCTGAAGACCTGTTTAGCTGTGAGGGAGCTAACCAATGGTTGAGATTATACACATCTGTCAGTTAAACCAAAGATCCCAAAGCTAAATGCAGCATTCAGAGGCAACACGTAGGCCCATGAATTTTATGGAAGACAGTGTCTAGACACCGATAAGCAGCTCTCTTGCATCCCCATGCTATAAAACTGTGTGTAATTGTTCCCATTTTAGTAGCAGCTTTCAGAAAATTACTGTTAGGAATATGGAAGAAATGTTTTATACCAGTGACCTTAAAATTGTACTGTAGAGATCTTATTTTGTTTTCCAGTCATTTATGACATGAAAGTAAAGAGTATCTATTTTAAGATAAAGAATGCAATATATGGGAAAAAGACACTTTTCCTTATAAAACAAATAATTGATTTGCAAAACCCATGGACATGCTATTCTTTTGTAAATACAAGGAAGATCTTAATGCTTATTTTTATAATTTCTTTACTCTTTGTGTATTTTCTGACTTCAAATGTTTTAACAGATAACATGGGAGAAACAAGAGCTATCTACATGTCTGTGTATGTGCCATTCAGCCATTATGTGCATAATTTTTTTCTAATTGCATGGTTTTATTCTCAAAATTGTAACATTTTACAGAGAAATTATAAGCCTGCAAGTAATTTACAGCCATCTCATTTCTGGCTTATACATTCCTAAACAATTTTTTCTGGCACAGATGGTAACATCATAACTTCAGATCTCATTGCCATCCATTGCTGTGGCTGTTCCTGGGTGTGGGAAGAGGTGATGATTAGCTAAGACAAAACTTGCTGTTGACAACATCTTGAAATTTTGTTTTTATTGATGATAAAAATGGCTTTCAAATTAACTGCAGGCTTTAATGGGAAATTGTCTGGCTCTGTCACGGTTTTATTTTTTTCTTTCAAGTCAACTGTTCATGCAATCATATAACTGATGTTTCCGGTGCTGTATATTTCTTTTGTTTTCATGCTTATATGCATTAAGGGTATGAGAAAGTCACAAATGCAAGACAGCAGACATAACTTGGAAGAATCTGTAAACAGCAGCATTCTTTGAAAGCACAGATCATCTACATTCTTAGATACTATTGCTGCATTTCAACCTTTCCATGCAATTATTTATTTTGGTGAGACATTTTCAATGGATTTTGAGTCCACAGGAAGCACATGGATATCTTTCTCCATTCAGCTACTAAAAGGATCATTGCGTTTCAGCCCATTTACAATATATTCCTTGCCTTAGTCACTGAGCTTATTTTAGTAAAGAACACATGAAAATTGGGTATTTATCATGCTCCCAAAATGAAATTGAGTTAAGCAGGGTTTTGCTACTTCAGTTTTTTAGTTTTACTTTGACTTGGATATGGATCATTTATGTTGTAGAAGCTGAAAACACATAGGAAGACCAAAAGGGCTTGCAAGTGGAATAAATCAGAAATGTGAATGTTGGAACTTGTATCAAACCTCACATGTTGAGATTATTTTTATTTCAACTGTTGTCTCTCACTTGAGGTATTTGCTTTTCATTTCTCCAATTGTATTGGCCCTTCAGTGACTTTGCAGCATGCTTCCCCCCACCTTGACTAAGGAATGAATTTTGTGGCTGTTTACATTAACATGTGTTGTAAGGTAAATCTATCCTCTATGTTCCCATTTATCTCATGTTGAAATGAGAAGAATTCTGAAAGATCTTATATCTTGGAACATCAGGAATATCAGCTATTACCTTTCCAAGTGATTTTGTAGTAGTACAGAAATGTCCAGATTGGAGCATTTGAAAGTCAGGAGCAACTTTGGTTTATGTTCCCTTTCAATTTTTGTGTGAATTCAGTAGCCTAAAACCTCTGGCCATTCAACTGAGCATTTGGCTCAGCTCTGCCCTTAAGCATCTGACAGAGTTAATTTGCTTTCAGTGCCTTTAATTCATGGTCCTTAAGCTGTTATTTTCCAAAGCTTTTTTCAACTCTTTATGCCTAAAAATATCAAACTCTAAAAGGCTTGCTATGATCATATTTCCATAAAGTCTAATGAATGATAGGAGTATACCAGTGGTTTTCCACATTGGTTAACCATTTAAATGTTTGATGATGTTTTCCACAGATATTCTTCCCTTTGCTTCTTTACATGTGTTCTGTTTTGGTTGACTTAGTGACTTAAGTTTACTGTCTTTGCCAGCCTCCTCATCTGAGATGTTCTTGAATTCTTCATAGAATCCTAGAATGGTTTGTATTGGAAGGCCATTAAAGATCATCTAGTTCCACCCCTCTGTCACATGCAATTCCTTTCTCAGTCTGTTCTGCTAGCAGGAACATGACCAGATGCCAGTTGCCCTTATGTGGTAGTTCCTTCTTTAAGTGTCAGGTATTCTGTGTGCTCGGGTAAGAGCCATTCTAGCTGGGATTTGGTAGGACAATGTGTGAGTGGCATGGAACCCTTAACTTCTCTGGAAGTGAAGTTCATGTTACCTGAGTAGCAGCTTCTGCTTTCAAATGCACATGGTATGTATTAATGGAATTTCTCTGATTTTTGCAGTGGGAATTCTGATTACTCTTTTTAGGATTTAGAATGACATTACATCTAGATATATCAGTCTCTCAAAGTTTCACTAATATGCAATGTACTTCTGTTGGTTCTGTTCCAGATTTGTCAGCAATCTGGCTTTGATTTAGGCAAGTCAAGTTTCAGGGTATTGCCATGCATGTGTCTTGAAGTGCAGCCCTGCTCTTTTGCAGGCGAGACTCAAGGTCTGTCTATCAAAGTAGCTCTTGGGCTTTTTTTTTGGAACACATCTATGAGATCTGTGAGATACCTCTCACTGCAGATATGAAACAAATGTGGCTGCCCCTGCAGCGTGCTGAGAGGGGAGTATTGCTGTGCATTTTAAGGCCCTGAAACTCTGCAAGACAGAATGCTACTGACAAAGTTTGTGGTTATAGTCTGAAAAAGATCGTGATACTAATGTAATGGAGTCATTAATCTTTAGAATGTCATTTTCTGAAAACTAAGTTTAGGGCTCCTGTAGTATGTGGGACTACTAAATCTGCAGTATTTTTGACTGGGAATAAAACCCTGAACCTTCCTCATGCTGTTATTTATTAAATAGAATATTTTGCAATAGCTTGGAAACTTACTTCAAACTATAATTTGGAAGACTAAGAAAATTTGCTTATGTGGCTAATAGCTAAATAGAACTGGCACTATTCTGACAAATGACTGACTTTTTTTCCCTTGAATTACTATTTATTGAAACCAGACTTTAATGCCCACATTCAGTGTTGATAAACTTCCCAACATAAGGAGTTGTTAGAAAACAAAGTTTTTAATAGTCAAAATATCTTCAATTTTATTATTAAGGAAATTTGAAGAGATTTAATTAAAAAATTAATTTTTATTTAATTTAGACTAAACAAAAGTTTAAAAGAGAAAAAATGTATCTGACCAAAGTATATTAATTTTGCCTAGAGAATACTTTTTATGTATATAGATAATTGCTCATGCAGACATTGAGATTTTCATTGTCATTTTATTTGAGAAAGTGATATTTTTTGAATTCCCCAAATGTTCATGGAGCTTCTATCTCTGCTACATATCTCTACAAACACCATTTCACTGTACTGTGCAGGCAGGTATGTCATCCCTCCTGCTCACAACAGACAAGGATCACTGACACCTATGTTTGAAATGGGGGTCCTCTGCTACAATGGAGTAGTAATGTGAAGGGTTTGCTGAAAAATATTTCACATGGACACAATATGGGAGTAAGTTATTCAAATAAAGTGTAGCTTCAGCTCTTGGTCACTTCAATGAAACTGCTTGTGGAGGGTTACTTAATGAAATTTTCTCTGGCAGCTTGTGAGAAATGCTTCTCTACTGATGGACAAACCAGATTCTGGGCAAATCTGGAACACCTTGGATCTGGTAGAAGTATCTCTACTCAGTAACATCCAACATTTAAAATTTTCAAACTGATTCTCTTGAATGAGAAAAGTTCTGAGCTCATTACTAAACTCGTGGGCCATTTTGCTTGCTTTCTGAAGATTTCAGACTTAAGTACAGTTTGGCTTAAGAGCATTGACTTTTCAATTACTTTATCATCTATCTTTGAAACGATAACCAAAGTGATGCCTGTGAGAATCTTGCAGCACTCTTGGGCTTGCTCATTATTTAAGTCCTCTATATTTTCTTTTTCTGAATGGTACTGGCTGACCTTGTTTTAGCATGAATTTTATGTTATCTTCTGGAAAGTTTCTGATATACTGATAAACAAAGGATATGCAACATTTCTGCTTGAAACTGTCTATCTTATATCCAAATCCTTGTCCTCTTCATTCCATTTTCCCCTAAACAGATTTTATTTTTATTTGGTCTCCCATTTTTCCTAATGAAGAACTTTTGAAGAAAACCTCAGTGTTTTTAGTTTACATGAATAAAGTTCTCAGGTAGTTTTTCACTCAGATGTTATTTCTGCAACAAGCTTTAATAAGAAAATAAGAGATGTCTTCTATAAGAAAATGAGAGACGTCATTTGAGAATGTCATGTAGGGAAAATAGAAATGAACCTGTGATCAGCATCCGGCTCGAGCTCCCAGTGCTCAGTGTGGGAGCTGTTGCTCTTACACATATTGTGCTGCTGCAGAAGTGGGAGGAGATGAAACTTCTGCCATTTCTGTGGCATCACTCAGCAAGGTGTAAATGAAATATGAAAGAAACACTTTCAGCCCACTCAATGCACAGACAGACAAGAAGATAGTGTTTTGTATTTGCTGCTGTGATATGCTATTTGTTGTAGTATTAACCATATACAGTGCCAGAATGCTTCATAAGATTTACAATCTTAGGTCAAAAGGAAAATGATTTCTTGTTAGGTCTCCTTCTTTTTCTCTCCTTCCACCAACATGCTGCTGCATGTCAAAGCTGGTTTTGCAGAGCAGAGCAGGAGTGAGGCAAACAGACTGACAGAAGGATCCTGTTCTGAGAGAAAGAAATTGTGTGTCAGTAGGTACAGTTTGCAGTGAGCTTCAGGGTAAAAATGATAAAAATCTGAACAATGAATGCAGTTTCAGATTCAGAAGTGTTTGCTGACTTCATTTTATTGAGTTGCAGCTCATCTGGGTGATTTGGAGGGAAGGAGCCATAGGTGGTAATGCATCCATGCTGTGTTTAAATTCATTAGCACTGGGGAGTCTGTGTTGCTAGGTAGATCATTTGGTGTGACTGTCTTTGGATGCAAATGTTTTTCAGCCCAGTTTTGCCTCTAAGTCTTGCCCTCATAGCTTAACAAATGACTACCTAGATCTTTGTGGCAGCCTGCTTACTATTTTTAAGCCATAAACCAGACTCCTGACAGTCCCCTTTTTATTTGGCTGGGAATGTTCAGTGGTTGGATCTTCTGAATTAGCTCCTAAGCTGGTGTAAATAAGACAGCTTCACTGATGTCAATAATAATATCGGGCCAGTTTACACTAGCTGAAATTCCGCCCTTCAGACGCAAGTCAGCACCTAATCTCCATGGCATTCACACAGAGGCATGTATTTCCCTCTGTTTTTCTAATCCTTGTGTGTCCTTTGAAGAACTCTGTGATTTGTGCTGAATATAGTGCTGAGAAATAGGATGAAGTGACATGAATAGTGGTTTAAAATGCTGGGCATCTGAAACCCTACCCTGTTCTGACTGAGATCTCTGTGTGACAGCACAATTATTTCACTCTTGGTGCCTACACTCTTCTCATCACTCCTCCCATTGTATGGTGGGATGGGGATAAAGCCAGCAAAGGTTGAGTTGCTGCAGTAAGAGAGGCTGCAGTATAGATCAGTGGATAACATCTCAAAAAAGCCTCACTGTGGTCAGAGAGACACATCCAGTAACGCCTCTGTGAACTAGCACAAACTGAAAAATGCAGCAGCCTGCAAACTGCTCGGCTACTGCACTGCCATGTGAAGGAGGGGTTGTGTGTGGTTGGACTTCTGAGCACAGTGGGGTCTCTCTCCTCTGCTTACAGTGAGCACAGAGACAGCAGGGGTCCGTACCATGATCTTTCTACAAGGCTGCACAGGAGCAAAGAGAACGTGCGGGAAACACGAATTTAGGCTGATTCAGCCTATAGATCTAAGAACTCTGGAAAGACAGGATAAAGTCTAGCAGGAGGGGTTTATATAAATGCCATTCTGGCTAAAGCAGGAAGCATAGTTATAAGAAATTACAACTTGCTAAATCCTGTAACACTTGCCAATGATGACATGTTTTTAGGGAAGGGTTTGTGATAAGAAATCAAACCAGCAGGATTCAAAGAGAATCAGATGCCTTTGTAAAGGCATGAAGGCAATTGGGTCATTTAAACATGCTACAGGCTGTTTCGGCTTATGGAGAAGGCCACAATAGTGCTCATGTAATACTTGTATTATATCTTAAGAAGGCCAAAGAGCCTTTGGGGCAAGAAGTGAGTGTCACCTACATTGTAAAAAGCTGCAACACTATTGAATGAATAAAAATTTGAAAGACCATTTGAAAATGTCCTTTCAGAGGCCATTGGTCTGGTTGCTGGAGCTATACATCTCCCATAAAGCAATTTAATACTTAATTTGTGGTGTGACTATTATAGACAGAATTTTCTGTTTCTGCCCTTTAATGAATTCTAAGTGAAAGAAAGCTTCCTTATGATTACAAATTGAGTGGGTAGTAGGAACAGGACTTGCACTGCTGCAACTGAAAGTCAGATAGAGGAACAGTGCATTAGATGGGTTAATAAAATCTCAGCCTAATCAGATAATAGACACTGCAATATAAATTGCTTTTCTCTAGAATAAACTGTGAAAGCATGTTTTAAATATACTACATATGGGATCAGGCTAGGGCAGGACTTATTATTCTGTCTGTATCAGACTGATCATAAAGGTATTGCTATATTATAATGTTACTGTAATATACAAATGCTGATCAGATGTGCATTTTAAAATAATGCCATGTTGTCTGCTAAGCAAATTCCAAAATTATAAATTATTTACATAAAGATGGGTCCTTGATGATCTTACTTTTTTATTTTAGATTGTAAATGCATGTTTACATGCCCAAGATATATACATTCATTCACTGAATTTATGTCTGACTACATTATTTTAGAATTGCCTGTGATATTATTACAGACAATTTAACTCAAAGTATTCATTTTGGTTTCTAATGAAAACCAGCACTGTGACTTTATTCTAGGGAAAAGGATGGATAAGAAACAGAAGTAGTTGGAAACAGCTGAATTTTGTAATATATTTGTTGTTGTTATTAGATTTATTTATATTTTTTCTATAATTTTTTTGTACACTTTTTGTTTATTTTTTTATTTTCTGAAAAAATATAACAGGTGGTAAAAAACCAAACCAAAACACAGAAGCTTTGGGATCATATTAGTGAACTATCAGGTATAAAATGCAGTTTAATGTAGAAAAATGTTAAACAATTCATGTGGGAGGAAGGGATCAGTGTAAGGGATCTGTATTAAATATGCAGTCATCCAGCATACTGATTAGGAAAGAGATGAAATAGTTATAGAGAAATGACTGCAAACAGGAATTCCAGTGCATTGTAGCATTAAGTATTTTGAACAATATATCAGGGAAGAGAAGGCAACATAGCTATCATAGAAGCTGGATTGAAATTTCATTCAAAACAGGATTTCAGTTTCTTGCATTTTTTCCTCAGTGGATGAAAAAAAAGAAAATAATTGCTCAAAGCAATTTTTCATATCAGTGAAATATTTAATTTAACATTTGCACGGAAATGTCTGTTTTTCAGAATCTACTCTCTCAAAAGGTATTGCTTTAGATAGAAAAAAAAAAAAGCCAAACCAGAAATTCCAGCTATACAGATGCACACATCATTTACAGATGGAGGAGTATTGATGCTGCCTTAAGCTTATACTCACATTAAACTGAAATGTAATGCAGAGAATACTGCATTGAGTGATTAACTCCTTACATCTAAACTGCTGGAATGGTCATGAAATCATTTCTGGTTTTCAGTTCTCTCAGCCTGTTTTTCTGCCCAGCAGCTTCTTTACCGAGATCACAGGTAACCAGGAAAGCCTGCTGGATTGCAGGGGGTGCCAAGTTAAGCTCTTGGGTACATTTGAGTGATGTGTTAGTCCCGTTTAGCTGTTTCCAGATTCATGCTTTTATTGATAGTGCTGCAGAATATGGTCAGGTGCTGTCCAGGTATTCATTTGCCCTGCTTCCTTAGATTGTCATAATGCACAATATTTTTTTCATGTTTCTGCATCATCTATACTTATACTTCTCCAATATTCTGATTTAAAAGCCGTTTGTGTTGTCTCAAGGCTTTTTTCTATTGGACTAGAAACTGGAGTGTGCTGCATTAGCACGGGGCAGCGTGTGTGTGTCTGCCTCTCCTTGTGCAGCCTGTGTGCAACCCTGCCAGGAGCAGGGCAGGAGCACAGCTCTGCTAGGCACTTCTCTCCCAGGACAGTGCCCCATTGTCATGCCAGGCTAAGAGCTGCTGTACTGCCTGCATGCCCCGTGAGAGGTCAGTGGCTGGAGATGGAGTGTGTCTGTGACAGCTACTCCTGTTCGCAGTGCGGTATTTTAGCATTATCCTAATTTACATGGGCAATTTAATTAGACAGGGACTGGGCATCCATGCCTTCCTGACAGCACTGCAAGAAAGACATGATGCCCAAAAAGAGAGGTGAGCTTCAGCAGGAATATGCTATGCAGAAGCATGATGTCATGGGTGTTTTAATGCATCACTGCGCAAGAACAGGAGGTTACCTGGCAGCTGTGGTGGCAGGGCTGAATATATTGTGCCAAAACAACTGACACAACAGGGCTCTCTTGCCATTCAGAAGAATCACATTTCGGCAGGGTTGTATGATGTGGTACATACATATATCAGAATCTCTATACCTGTAATCTCTGTACTATTATATCACTGCCATTTAGTCTTATCTTTGAAATGACAGAAATTTGCATCAAATGGATGCTGCATGCCATCTATCTCATCAGCATCCTGCACAGCTAGATTGGAGCAGGTGACCACAGAGTCTGGCTTTATTTTCAAATAACATGCTTATATATGCAAATATATGCTTATGAAGAACGGGGAGAAGAAAAATATTATCTGTTTTAAAAAAAGTCACTGCAGAGATCCTCACTCAATACTCTTTGCCTGGCTTCGTGTAGAGGCCAGAGACCAGCAGATGGCAATCTCCTCCTGTCTCAGGAAGAGCAGTGTTTTACTGCGGGGCCCTTGTACGCATCTTCCCTCTGCTTATTGCAGTTTACTTGAAGGGCAAAAAGACCTGGAAAACGTAGGCAGCCTTTGTTAAGCACAGAATGTCATAATATGGCAAAGCAAAAGTGAATTTCTACGTTATGCAAATCCTAGCTGCTTGGATCTGAGAAAGAAAAAGCAAGCTAACCTAATAGAATGAATTTGTATTAGTCTTTTTCATTTTGAAATACAGGACACAGGGATATTTTACAGCATCACTCTATTCCTCCTGTGTGCTGCTAATCTTTTAATACACACTTTAGAAAAAAGAGAGTTGTTGATTTCCCTGTACCCTACATTTCCCTTTCCTCCTCAGTGTTTAAAATGGGAAGAAATAACGTGATCTTCAGCTGACTTAAAAAGGAGTCAAGGAACAAAAGAAAGGCATTTTTCTTCCAATAGTGACAAATTTGCCATGCTAATGTGTCCAAGCAGAAGTGTGAGTCTAGTTTAGCATTTGAATTGGAAAATGGATGGTATTACAGGTATTGCTGTGCAATTTTTATACACATTTTTTATTGCAGAGGAGAAGATTAATGCTGCTAATTTCAGTCATGTGAAACTCTGAGCTGATAAGAGAATGGGACTTTTTTAAAAAGCAAATATTAGTAGCAGAAAAGGGAATACTCGTATCTTGTGTTGGAAATAATTTTGTCAGCAATCTCCCCATATTGCTTTAAATGATTCTGCATTATTTCATGAAGTATCATACTGCAAGCATTTGATCATCCATAACATAATGATGTAATGATGGAAAAGAAGACTAAATTAATATTCTGGATATTCTGACACTGGTAATAATATAAGAAAGTATCCCTGGGAATATAGGATTTTCTGTACTATGCTTAAATGTAATTCTTGATATGCTGGTACCCTCTACAGTAGATTGCAGTCCTGATGTACCATATTTTTTACATATTGCTACTTAGCAGAGTGGCATGGGCATCCCTTTATGAAGAGTGTTCATAAGACAGCAAAAGGTGGCCTGTGTCAGTGCCTTGTCCTCTAGGACGAGATGTAGGGGGAACTACTGTGTTAACTGTGCAAGGGCTGGAGGGAAAGCAATGCTCTCACTGTGGAGCAGGGCACCTGAAAGTGCTGTGATCATGCACATCAGGATAGCTGAGGCAGGGGGAGCTGGCTTAAAGTGAGTATTACAGCCAGGGCTGCTTCTTGTGCTTTGTTTTACTTTGTGGAAAGGATTTTCATCTGATTATGTCAATACCCTATGATCTGTAAAAGGTTATGGGAAGTAATGACTATAAGCAGACACTCCACCATGTACAGCTTACTCCAGCTTACAGGTCCTCCTGCCTTTTACAGGCAGTCAACTTTTCTTTGTATAAGAAAACGAGATGGGGAGGAATCCAAAATGCTCCAAGCAATGTTGTGTTTTGAGCAAAAGGTAGACTAATGGACATGCCATAACAGAAGAAAAAAAACCCTGGCTTATATTAAAATAGGAAAAAAGAAAAGAAAAGAAAGGAAAAAAAAGAAAAGAAAAGAAAAGAAAAGAGAAGAAAAGAAAAGAAAAGAAAAGAAAAGAAAAGAAAAGAAAAGAGAAAAGAGAAGAAAAGAAAAGAGAAGAAAAGAGAAGAAAAGAAAAGAAAAGAAAAGAAAAGAAAAGAGAAGGAAAAAGAAAAGGAAAGGAAAGGAAAGGAAAGGAAAAGAGAAAAAAGAAGTAGGCTGCTTCAGGATAGAAGGAATTGATTTATGAAGAAAATTTATAAAATCTTAAATTTTCTAAATGATAAGGGATAAAAGTGGTTGAGTACATGCAAATATAGTTCTGAAAATATAGGCTCATTAGCACAACAAATATTGCTGGAATTATTTTTCATGATAAAAAGAACATCTCTTGTGATGATATTAAATAGGAAAACAGAAATTAAAATCTCCTTTTATGCAAAAACTTTTATGTTGTAAGCCATCTTCCAAAGGAAATAATACACTTCCACTGCTTGGAACAGCTAAATATTCATTGTATAATATAAGATGGGGATATATAAGCATTTTCCATCTCCATCTTGTGTGCTTAAATGACAAAAAAACCCATGCTACTTACAATTTCTTCTCATCCAGAGTGAACTGAATGTTTATTTACACTATGGTGGCAGAATGAGAGAATTATTTTCAGTACCTACAGTCAAAATTTGTCACGATACCTACATTTGGTACCTCAGTAACACATCATCTGTGGAAGACAGGTATGTCCTTTTAAAGGTGGTTAAAGGTGCACAAATAAGGCAACAGCTAGCCTTAATTTAAATGGTCTCAATCACTCTTCAGAAGGACCAGATTTTTTCTTTTAAATTTCCTTACTGTTTTTATGGTGAACTTGCACTCCTCTGAAGCCTACCCTGGAGTCTTAAAATTATAGGGAGCACCTCACTATGTATCTGAATATATGTGTGTGCTTTTGAAGCATTTGACTGCTTTTCCAGAGACAGTCATGTACTTTTTTTTTATTCAAAATCAGTAAACAAGGCTACAATTCAAAATTCTCTTTTTCCTCAGCATTTGGGATGATTTTACACCATGCTGCGTTCGTGTAAGTGACTACAGAAAATGCAAAGACTAAAAAGAAAAAAAAGTTGGCTTATTTTTCTTGACAACTGTGAATTCTTTTAAAGCTGTGAATTGTGTTCTTTTTTATATCTTAAGCAGGGACTGAGAAATCTGATGCTACCATACTGGCTTTAGGGCTGTCACTGGACTTAACTGCTACATTGGGCTTTCATCAGCCTTATTCAAAAATTTCTGGAATGCTGCTTAGAATGAAGCTTCTCGTTTCTGTCAAAGAACTAGGGATGGCAGAACATGTCTTTCTGGTACCCCAGTCAATTTTGGATTGCAGCTCACAGTGATGAAAGTTTGCCCAGTAATATTAAACTAGTCTAAGGATGGTTTTATTCTGTCAGTCCTGCCACAGATGTTGTGACATAAATGTTACCAGAGGACTTTTGGGAGGATTTCCTTTCTAGAACATTAGGCCCAGAATAAAATGCTTCTATTGTCTTTGACATTTCCAGAAGAACTCTCAGAATCTCAGTCCCTCTTGGTTTTGTATCACACCCACAGTTTTATGGGACTGCCATTCGGGTAGGGATATTCTGGTGCAGCAAAAATAAACTAAATATTTAGGTGGTATTGTTTTACTGAAGAATTTCTTAATGTTAAATATTGTCTTAAAAGAGAATGGAAGGATTTTTATAAAGTGGAGGAAATAAAATATTTACTGTGAAAATAGAACAGTGTTGGACTTTTGTGCCTGAATTTTAATCCTTGTTTGTACTTTTTGTTTTTGCAGTAGGAAATAATTTTGATTTTTGTTTTGTTTTCTTGGTTTTACTTGAATTTCTTTCCAGTAAACTAGTGTAACTCATGGTGGTGCTCCCAGTGAGAATCAAACTCTCAGAAGCTAGGATGTTATGCTCAAAATCGCTTTTCATGGGTAAAGGGAAAATGCACCTGAGGTAGGCATATGCATAGCTATATAAAAAGCCAAAAAGTCTTTAGGTAAGTGAAATTTAAGTATTGAATAATAGTTAGTCCAGATGTAGCTATTATAATAAAAGCAGGGACAAACAGGGACAAAAAATAAGACAGGGAAAATTGTCTACATGCACTTTCTATCCAGTTCCTGATGTCATACTCACCTTTCCTCTGCTCCTCTGGTCCTTATGTCAGTGTTTTCATTCTGGTGAGGAGGTTAGCAATGAGTTGTCAGCACTTGAAGTCCATCACTGAGAGGTGTGATGTTCATGATAATGATTTCTTCTTCACTCGAGGATTCACTTGTATCTTTTTATATTTTCGCTAACATGCTTGTACACCTTGGTTCTGTGTTGGTCTGCAGATCCATGCTAATCACAATTTACCACACTTGGTACTTTTTATGTATTTTAGATAGTATTTCTTTATATTTTGAGCTACCACTAAGCTTAGTTTTGGCTATCTCTAGGTCTGCATTTCTTTAATGGACTGCTGAGAAATTTTTTTAATGGACTACTGAGAAATTGAGCCAGTCTGTGCCCCTTTGTTTTTAGTCCCATTCTTGTTCTCCTCCACATCATGTTCTTTGCCTCTTAAGACCTCTGCATGGCAGGCTTGTATTTCCTATGTTACATTATTATGCTAGGTTTGTAAAGCTATGGTGATATAATACAAAAGTGATCAAAAATGAAACAAATCAGCTATAGAGAATAAACAAATTAAAATACTGCTCTTACTGCTAAAGCAAGTGTCTTGTTGTAACCCCAGATGACAACTAAATACCCTGTAGCTGCTTGCTCACTTTTCCCACACATCACATAAAACTCATGGGTTGAAATAAGAATAATTTGATAATTTGATATTTGACATCTGAAATAAAATAAAATATGATAGTAAAAAGGATGATGAAAAGAAGAGGGAGAGAAAGAAGTAAAATTCAAGAAAAAGTAATGCACATTACAATTGCTCACCATCCACTGACCAATGCTGGCCCTGTCCCAAAGCAGTGATCGGCACTTCCCGGCCAATTCTCCCCACTTTATATGGTGGGCTTAATCCCTTTAGCCAATTTGGATTGAGGTGTCCTGGACATGCTCCCTCCCAGCTTCTTGTGTACCTCCTCAAGTGACAGAGCATGGGAAACTGAAAAATCCTTGACTTTAGGTAAGCATTGCTTAAAAACTAAAACATCAGTGTGTTATCAACATTACCCTCATACAGAATCCAAATAACAGCATTGTATCAGATGCTAAGAAGAAAATTAGCTCTACCCCCAGTGAAACCAGGACACCAAGTAAAATAAAACCTGCAGGCAGGTCAGAAAAGCTTGGACAGAGTAAGTCTGGCAAAGTTCTGTCCTGAGGGAGTGCAAATTCAGTACAAATCTTATGGCTTGCTACTAGCAATGACAATGGTGTATTACAGAGCTACATGGCTGTAGGAGAACAGGTGGCACTGAGCAGATTTCCTGCACTGATATTCCCTAATGTTGAGGCTGTAATCTTTTGTATTTGATTTGTTTAATCCAGCTTTCTGACAAACGACCGCACAGCTGATGACCTGATACAGTCAGAACTGAAATAATACGGGAAAAAATGTTGTGGCAGAAAGACAATGATAAAAGATGTCTCCACAGAGAGTGTTCTCACTTTATGTGAAAACTGGATGGTGTTTTCCTCCTCAGTCATGGGGGAGAGTCCTCCAGAGCAGGTGTAGAAGTCATCTATGTTCACTCAATCACAAGGGCAAATTTTAAAATGAAAGCTGAAACCTTCCACTTAGGGGAAATAAAGTTCAGGTGCAGTGCCAACAATTCTCTGCAATTTAAGTTACACTGAATATTTGCAGGTATTGGGACAGAGGAAACACTTATTTTGATTTATGATCATTTTGATTTTTAATATGTGTGTCAAAGTCTGATCCTCACGATCAGCTTTCTTGCTTTCAGCTCAAGACCTGTGGAGAAAGATAACAAAGTAATATGTCACCTTTGCAATTTGGTAAAAAATGTTGGAGTGGAAAATAAAGAAGGGACAGTCAGGGCTCTATAAGTTAAGATATTATTTATGGTGGAGCAGAGATGCTTTTATTCTGATACTTGTCCCTAGCATATATGTTTTGTTACATAGGAAATGTACCTTGAGACCTTAGTTTTTATTCTCCCACCACTGACCACTAGGCTAAACAGAAATGTGCAGAAACACATTTGTCTTCACTCGTTTCTATCCATCACCATGATACAAGAAATCTTTATGTATTTTTTGGCACAATCTCAGTCAGGAGGGATAAGGGGATGGTCAGTCTTTTTTTTTCATAAGTGAACTCTATAACCTAGGGACAACCTTCCCATGGAAATGAGAAATGTGGCTGTAAGGTATTTTCCCTGGGGCTCAAGGGAGCAGCGGAGTAATTTTCCCCCTTTCTAAACAAGCTCCTTACCATATTTTTATTTTGTAAAAGTTGACATAATTTCCAGATATGTTTTAAACAAAATCCAAAATAAACTTATGATTTGTGTGTGGAGTTAGTATCTTTTAAGAAAGATCTTGGAGCATGTACAAGATGAGACCTTTCAGAGAGTTTAGTTGAAAGAAACCTAGTTACTGACCTGTAAGTGGGCTTACATCTGCTGGTCAAATTATAGCAATTTTGTTGCCAACTAAAAATCCAAAATAACACGTCTGGCAAAAAATGAACAGTTGTTAAAAAAGACTGAAATCTTAAAGTAGACTGAGCTTACATAGTAAAGTACTATATCCCACTATGCACAGCACCTACTAATCTTAAAGAATGTTATCAACATGCAATACAAGATCAGGCTGGCATTACAAGCAGCCAGGCAAAAGCAAAATATCAGACTAGGAGCTTCCTAGCCACTTTTATTCCCTGGTATGGGTAGTTACATGAAGAAAGGGAAAGAATTACGGTAAAAAAAATCTATTCTAGCAGAAAAAGGCTGCAGTGAGTCCCACTGCATTGTATGTTACCCAAAGGGAAGATCATGCAACTTCCTCAGGCAAAAAATCATCTACTAAGCTCTTTTGTTGAGAGGAAAGGGTAGTAGCTGTTGATGCAGGCAACATGGGAAAGGGAAAATGCAGACTGAACATCGAGCTAAGAAGAAACTGTGAATTGTAGAGGATGTTTTTAGGAACCCTGAAAACTGGCCTTTAAAAAGCATCTTGAGAAACATGAGATTATCCTGCTCAAAATGAGAGAATGTGGAGATGTCTCTATTTCCTCTGCTTTGTGTATGAAATGCTCGACCAATAAATAATACAACTTCTTTTCTTACTTCAGGAAATGTTGACTGAAACACAAAAATAGATAAATAATAATGTAGTATAAAAGCTGATTTTTTCTAATTTATAAAAGGACATGACAGAATTCAAGATGAATGAGAAACAGATATAATTCCTCAGAAGAAGTATGTCAATGATGTGAAATTTTAAATAATAAGTTATTCATATCCAGAAAGTCTCAACGCATCAATGAAGAGTCAGGTACAATAATTACATAACATCCTCTTTGGGAAAAAACCCAAAATAATCCAACAACCACAGAGGAAAAAACAGAGGATGACCATTTTAATGTCTCTTATCTAATCAAGACCTTACATGTTTCAATTTTAATTCAACATACAGGCTAGCATATGAGGAGTTATTTTCATGTTACACATTTTCAATTTATGATAAACATTATTCTTTATTCATATTGTTAACTGTGCAGTTGCTACCCTATAAGACTCAGTTTTCTTTACTTGGTGTTCTCTCTACTCACTCAATTTATGAAGTTTCCAAGGGAGAGCAGAAACTTGACATGAGACAAATCTTTATAGACAGAGCCAGCAGACAGGCTATGTTACAGTTTCTAACATACTATGTATATGGATTTAAATAAAGTCTCTTTAAATGAGACTGTTATGTTTTTTATAGTTGTTTCCAAGCCCTAGTTATTTCCAGGGAGTTAAATTTATTTAAAAGGCACATATACTGACACAGATAAAGCCCCATATCTCTAAGACTTTTTCCTAATGACTGATTAATAAGTAAATAATGACTGATCTTCACAAATTCATGCAACAGAATTCATGCAACAGAGAGTGCAGAACTTTGAATTACCTTTATACCTTTTATAACATTAAAAAATTAGTTCTAATCTAAATAAGAAATTACAATTGTTACAATAAATCATTATGGTAGTTTATAATTGTCTCTGCAGGAGACAGTACAAGTGTGGTATTTCTGAAAGAAAATGTGCTTGTTTTTATTTTGAGTGCATACTCAAGAGCCCATAATGATTCCTTGGAGATAGTACTAATATGTAACTTAGTGAAGAAATTAATTATTTCTGCTTTTTTTCCCCCCAAAATGTTGAATGCATAGACTTGTGAATAAATAATTTCAGAGGTTTAAATTTCAGCTATCCAGATAACTGCTGCACTTGCTGTTTTCTAACCAATGCAAGCACAAAAACAGTGTCTAAATACCACCATGGAAGCCACTTGAAATTAACAACATACCTTGATTCCCATGCTGGAAATCCACCCAGAATGTGATTGAAGGCCCACAATGCTGAAACACAGACTGTTTTCTGGAAATGTGTTGTTTGAGTAGCTACTTGCACACACAGGTCTGGTACAAACCCATAAAATCAAGGTTTAACTATCCTTACTTAATTTTACAATTTATCTCTTATTCATGTATCACCTTTCAACAATATACATTTTATTGTCTATCACAAGTGTCCCATCCATCAAATAACATAGCTCCTTTTGGTTTTTCTCTTTTTGCCTCTCTGCATACAGCTCTTTTCATACTTCACACAGCTCTTTTCATACTGCTAGTAATTGAAAAAGATTTGGTTGGAAGAAGAGATGATAGTCAAGTCATGTTCTGCTGGGGATCAAGTGTGGACTGTAAATCTGGAAAACTTGGAGGAGTGTTGCAAAGGTTGTGGTGTTTAATATATGGTTGTATTCCTTTAATTCTGCTTTTTTTGGGAAGAATGGAACTGGTCCTCACTGGAGTGTGACAGATTAGATAAAATATAGAATTAGATGTTGTTGGTTCTTTTGGGAAAGTGATGTTACTTGTATCTGCAATATATGCCAGCAGCAGAAGAACCACAAGTAAGGGATGATAAGGAGTTGGTGATTTCCCAACCAATTCACTGCACTGGCAGCTCTGTAGGATCCACCATGTCTCAGAGCAGTGTTTTGAGGTTCTGCCACCAGATGGTGATAAAACATGAAGAACAGAAGGGCAAAAGTTGACACAGTAGGTCTGATTGAAAGAATTCAGCCATTCAGTCGTCCTCCAGACCCATTCTCTCATGTGTTGTAGGACACGTAGTGCATTTTGATGATGGCAGTGTGAGAACTCCATAGAGTTTAACTTTGCAACACCTGCCTCTTGGAGCCTATGAAATGTCACTGCAGACTCTGTTGAGGACCAATAGTAAGAATATTTGAAAAGATGAAAGGAATGGTGGAGCTGAAAGGGGAACAGGGCAGTGTAAGGAACTTGGGTTGAAAAAAACCCAGGGAATTCAAGCTGTAGGGATTAGTAAAGTGTGAAATAGTTTAGCATAAGGAAATAAGGGAAAGTGGGTAGAAGAGAGCTCATTAGAGACTTGGATGCTTTGTACGCAGAGGGCTGGAAAAGCTTTTGAAGTTTGTCTCTTGCTATTTGCAATATGCGTCACTTGCTTGGCAAATTATTTAGCACACTATATAATGTTTGCAGTGTTATCAAATTACAGCCCCACATTCCTTTATTTTCTTTATTTTTGTATTCATATGCATTTTTAGTGAAAGCTTGTTAGAGTTGTTTGTGCCTTTCAACGTCTGATGAGCATTTGCTACTTCTTTGGCTCATTTTTTAAATGTTCTCATATTTGCTAATCTGATGTTTTTATGCATTTATAAATCACTTTGGATTATATGCTTATTAGCTATACTTTCTAAGACATTTGAATCATATTTGGGATGTTATTTATTACCTGCGATAAGCATCCAGTTTGTATAAACAAATACATTTTTTCTATCAACAGAGCTCATATACAGATCTAGAGTTTCAGATAACAGTCTTCTGAAATGCCCATGGGATTTAAAAAGAAAAGCCTTTGTGAATTTTACATTTTGGCTGACACCCAGGCTAACAGCTTCAAAGAAACAAAGAGAGGTTTAATATATTTAGTTTTATATTGTGGTAGATACAATTGCATAATTTCCTAGACATTTCTGCATAATGGTGCCATAATTCCTGCTGTTAAAATTTGCTGTTGAGTTTAGCCATCATTATAACTAAATTCTCTTGTAGACTATAACAGCAGGAAACACTGGAACAATGTATTAGTCACAACAAATTAAATTAGCAAAAACTTACCAAGATTCTGAGACAGTAAAGATGGGAGAGATAGAGCACAATGAGTTAGTTTCAGTTTCTGCTGATCTGAGATTATTCCCTACTGTGTTGGAGATCTAAGGTCTGAAGATATGTTTGAGTAAGCAGTGGCCAGGTAACCCTTTCAGTTCTGCTCACTTGTTATCTAGTTCCCAGCTGGACAGAAGACAAACATCTGGGAATTCTGAACTGGAAAACAGCATTCTGGTACTGAGAAGTCAAAGCTATCTTAATACTGACTAATCTTAAATTTTGAGTTTAAAGAAGTACCTGCAGATGAAAGAGATCATCTTCACTTAAAATCTCATTCATCATTCATTATTCATTATTAAAAGACATTCAAGTCCACCTCTGCAGTAAGAAAGATAACCAGATTTTCCAATCCAGTCTAAGAAATGTGTGCTCTGACCTGCATCTGAAGGTGAGATGAATAGATTCCTTGGGGAGGTTTAGAGTGAAAGAACACTTGAAATTACCAGTGTTTTAAAATATATATGTATATAAATGTACATAGGTTTATTTTATAAACATATTTATTTATTTTATAAATATAAGTATGTTTATTTCAGAACAACTTGGTTGCAAAGGAAAGCAAGTATGCAGCTGTGGGAACTCAGCACATCATTCCTGATGTGCAGAGTCACCGAGACAACCCTTGGGGGGCTCGGAGGTCCTGGAACGTTGCCAGAAGTGTCTGGTGGCTGGACTTTGATCCTGCACAGGATGCAACACCTGTATGAGGATGGGAGGATCACACGGGGATAATGGTGAAGGGATAGATTAATTATAGAGTGAAAACACAGGCTTTAGAATCTCGGTACAGGGGGGTTCTAGGGGACAAGATGGGGGAATTAGGACGTGTCCTGTCCTTCTTCTTCTTCTTCTTGTCATCCATCTTCTGTGGTGGTGGTGGCACTTTGATATTGGTTCTTACTGAATGTGCACTTGTCAATAAGGGTGAAAGGTATTGGGAGGAAAAGGTAAATATCTTATACATAGCTTTTGGTATAAAGGTAAGTGACCGCCCCGAGGGAGGTCAGTATGCTCATGGCCGACGTGCTGTGCGGACCTCTGTCGGGCCGGGAGAAAATATTGTAGATAAGAATTAATAAACACTGAAAACCGAAAAACCCTAAGACTCCTTTCGTCCTTTAGAGTGCGGGCTGCCCCAAGGCCGTCCCGAGCCTTTCCAGGCCATTAGAAGCGCCAAGGAATGGGACATGCAGCCACTTGTGTTTTTATCTATTGTAACATAAAAGCGTAAAATAATGCTTAAGGAAACTAAAGGAAATATATTATGGAAAAGGAAGGAAGGAAGGAAGGAAGGAAGGAAGGAAGGAAGGAAGGAAGGAAGGAAGGAAGGAAGGAAGGAAGGAAGGAAGGAAGGAAGGAAGGAAGGAAGGGAGGGAGGGAGGGAGGGAAAGAAAATGAAAGAATAAGAGTAAAAACGTAAATAGCCACCACCTCTGTGTCCAGTGATGCGACTTGGTTGTTGCAATCTGTATGTCTGGTGGTCAAGGTGATGGTACCAGTTTTACCAAAGTGATTGTCACAATCTTGATCTGTCTGGGGTGGAGGGAGCCCACAAAACACAAAGTCCAGTGTGTTAATATTGTGTTCAGGCTCCCTGGGAATGTCTAAGTGCCTTCCCTGGCTCGGGGAGTTTTACACACAATGATGTAATGCTGTGGATTACAGGACACTTTGGGAGTCTTTAATAGTTGATGGCATTTTCTAAGATGTTTTAGCTGCCTTTATGTCAGTATGGTTGGGTCAATTGTGGCTCCTCAGGAGCAAGGAATACCTTCAGGCCTACATGTGGATGTCCTGGTTCTTCCCCAGAGGGGAATTTTCACAGCTGAGTCACTGGTTTAAGGACTTTGGCATATTAAAAAACACCTCAGAGGTGTTTTTTACACCTCCACCTCAGAGGATTTGCCTCTTAGTCTCTTTCCTTGTCTTGTTCAACCCCTAGCTGCAGCCTCTGGTGATGGTTGTGTTTGAATCTATAAGCATTAACATTCCTCACAATGTACTAGTGAACATCTTTAAAAGTTGATCTTCCACCATGGACACAAAAAGTCAGTAGCAATTTTGTCCAGAGAGTCTCACAAGACAGTTTAATCTTCCTTGTTAGGGTATTCGACAGTCTTCATAGTATTTTCCCTTAAATTAAGCCTGACTTGAAGTTTTTTTCCCAGTTTAATTCCACCATTATTAATCTATTCTAAATAATATCCCTGGCTTCCTTGTTCTTCCAAGCAGCTAGACAATAATTGCCTGTTTCACTTCACTGCTATTGAGGGATTCCACTGGTGCAAACATCCCCGGTGTATTATTAGTCCAATTTTATTTCATCATCATTACAATGAATTAAATGGAATTATAAAATTCTAAGCCTGGAAAGCAGAATTAGACCTGTAATTGCATTCACATCAGAAGCTAAATTTCCTTTAATCATTTTTACTTTCATCTAAAATTCTTGTATAAAACTCTTTGCAGAGATAGGGTACCTACTTTTCTCCAACATATTTCAGGCTGCAGCAGGTTCCATATAAAAGTAAGCTGTTAAAGGAATCACAGTTGGAAAAAGAGTGCTTTGCTTCCAGAGCTGCTGAGATGTAGGCCTTGCCCACAGCTGTAGACATTTCTTGGGTATTTAAGACATGGTAGAACCTCGACCTTGGAAGGCTAGGCAAAAGACAGTGGATAAATTGGAGGCTTCTGTTGGTTTTTGGAGAGCGTACAGGGTAGTCATGGACTTCTAACCTCCACAACCATTTGGTGACATGAAAAGTGCCACATGTTTTATGCCAGAGATGTCAGAGGGAATTCAACATTTTGATACTAAGCAAGAGTGTTAAAATACAATGGGAAACTTGAGTTAATACAACACTAGGGATAGGGTCCAGCAGACTTCCTTTCTCCAGAAAAAATGGTAAGTTTTTTTGAGAGAAAGGGGTCACTTATCCTTTATTGAATGTTTCTCGTTCTTGTGATGACATATATGTGTGTGAGAGTTTATGCTCAAGAAAAGACTTGGTTTTTTTATATAAAGTAGAGTGAGCCTAATTTTAACTGCATTTTTTCTTTTACATCTTAGGTATGAAAAAGCACTCCAATCTTTGACATGATTCCAGCGAGAAGAGTGTACAAATTTAGCTTCTATTGAAAAATCCATGTGTACAGATGGACAATGTGGAGAGGAACATTCTTATCAGTTTCTGAAACCTAGATTTTTCTTTGTTTCTTTTATATATCTTTTTTCTTTGTTTCTTTTATATATCAACAAATTATGCTATCAGAGTGAAGGAATGGTTTGAGAGTTATTAGATTTTCAGAAAATTAAATATATGAATTAGATAGGAGTGATATATCTCAGTGTCAAATAATGGTCTGTGATAGTGAATATGTACTGGATTTTCACAGCTCTAATATTAAATGATGTCTCAAAACAGTAATTGGAAATACTTTTCATGGAAGATAAAATCCTAACTGAAACTTGGTTCCTTCCTTGACCTTTAAAAATATTATTGCATGGTAAATATATGTTTCCATCTAGTCAAAGATCACAGGGAATGTAAGTATTATATTTAGGGTATTGTATATTAATGTATATAGCTATGTATACATATTTATACCAACATATGCTATGCACTAAAAAAAAAAATTATGTCATATTCCTCAAATACTTTCTCAAGACATCTTTGTAGTGATTAACTCATATCATATGACATACTGACGGATATTCAGAACAAATCTGGAATATGTGAACGCTCCTGTAACTCTCTCCAGTTATAATTATTAATATGTATTTTTCTGCCTCTCTAAGTGAAAAGGCTTGTGGGGAAAATGAGATTGGGACTTTGGGTGACAATTCTTGTGTTAGGTTTCTTTTTCATATTAGTAGTAGAGTGTGGGTCACATACAGAATTTAGACCTAGAACAAAAAATGCTTGTTTCATAGGTTAAGTTTTTTAGTTTTATTTTCTATTAGAATGTTCCTTTTCCAGAATGTTGTGTTTATACACTTTAATTTATAAAAAGCTTTGCCTTTTAAAGGTTTTGTATTCTCCATGTAATTTATAATGGAATAGGTAGTAACAGCTTATTGCATTTTCCTTATATTATATGTGTATAAACACAAGGAATCATCACTTTAAAACTGAGGAGATGTTTCAAGCAGCCAAAAATGCAGTGTGTGAGGAAAAAACTGCCTTGATGCAAAATCATGGTCCTTGAACCTGCACATGAGACCATCTGATTGTGAAGCAGTCAGGCACATCTTGGCATTTGCCTGAAGCCAATTGGTTCAGCCATTCAACTTTTGAGGGGCTCTTGTGCCAATACAGCAGCCTGTCCATGGCTCCTTCTATGTCTGTGGGCGTCCATTCAGTTCTAGTTTTTCATTAGAAAATGATACCTCTGGAATGTAGGTCTCTAGAACAGGTAGTGTAATGGATTAACTTGGCTGAAGTAGCAGGCAAAAGTCCAGGTGGCTTGAAGAGAGAGCTCTTGATAATTTGAAGTTTGTTGTCTAGCTACCCCTGCGAGACAGTCATTAGTCAGCTTCTGGAGATCTGCAGGAAACCCTTGAAGTTATACAGCACATTCTGAATAGGCTTCAGATTCTGAGGTCTCAAGTACTTCAAATATCAAAAGTTTTTTAGGAAACAATGATTTTGGCAAAAAACCTTTTCAAAGGATCAAATTTTCCCACATCTAGTAAAAATGAAATTAGTCCCATAAATGTCCCCTTTTTCTTCCCTCACCCTCTGAAGATTTCTGTTTACCTGAAAATAAGTGTTAAAAAAGTACCTGCAACTCTAATTTACATCTCTTAGAATTTGGGACAGCACTGATGATTGCTTTATTACACTATAAATGAAATCTATTGACCCTGATAGGAGTCAGCTCTCATAAACTATGAAAAATATTTTTTCCAAGATTGTGATTTTGCTGTAAATCAGAGCAAAGAATTTCTGAAACCCTGTTTGCCTTTTTTTCCCCCTAGAATATTGGTTTCCAAATAGTTTGGTTACCAAGCTAGGTTAGGAGTACATTCAGAATTTTCTGTCATATGTAATTGATGTGACACTGAGGAATGAAAAAGATGTGCATCCTCAGCTACATCAGAAGACTCTGATACTGTCAAAAAATATTTCTTTTTCTAGCACAGAGATTTACTAAGGGGATAGTTCCTTAAATATAGAGATATATGAGATTTAATGTATAGATTCTGACATACAAAGATGGCTCTTGCCAACAGGACTGCAAGACCTTGTTTCTATTCCTGAACTTTCCTAGCACTTCCCTAGGGTCTACCTGAATGAGGTATAAAATATATGGTTCAAAGATTTGCCTAAGAGAAAGGCAAACCTGCTGAGTACAGTTGCTAGGAAATGAGTGTAGTGTGAGCAGTCTTGCACATCTTATCTCCCTCCCTTTTCTCCCTCCTTTTTTATATCTCTAGATATAAAAATATTTCAAGTTTTCTCCTTTGTTCTGATATCCACCAGTCCGAGCTGGGGCTCTTGAATGCGGATATGAGAGTTCTTTATTTTCATGAAGAATTATACCAACCTCCTAAGTCCATCAGCAATCCTTCCTGCCTGTCTCCTAGGCAATCCCTAGTATATGACACTTAAAAGGTAAGATGTGTAACATGAAGTCTCAGTGTGATAAGATTAAAACTTTTGGTGCACTTTTCACAAGAGTACACTTGAGGACTGCTCTGTTGGAGCAGTTCTTCTAGCATACGCTGATTAGAAAGAGTAGGAGGAACCACTAGCATGAATTTGTTACACTGAGGCTGCTCAACTCGTGGAAAAAACATGTCATGTTTCATGCTATGTGAGGGATAATGTACAGGTATCTATTGAAGCACAAGCCAGTACCTAGATGTAATTCTTCCCAGGTAGGAGCCCTTGCACCTGGCATAAAGAGTACTTCTGATTCCTGCTTGCTTTTTCCATTCAGGAAGACACATTTGTTTAATCATATTAACTAGTATCGTAACTCTTTACTACACACATAATAGTTATACAATAATATTTTAGGTATGTTACTATCTTTATTTCATATGCTGTCTCAACAAGAGAAATCATCTTTGGCCCTCAAGTGCCTGAGATATAATTGTCAATAAACCTTCATAATTTTGGATTAGAAGGAGCAAGATTCCTAAAATATGCTGTGTTTTGCCAGACAAAATCTACTGGACATTTCAAATGAAGCCTTCCTAATAAGATAAATGAAGAAAAGTTTTATTTGCAACATTGAATAGAATTTAAATACCAGACCCCTAACCTTGTCAAAATAAAGGAAATCTTGGACAAATATAATTTTAATTCCTGAGAATTAAAGAAGTTTTAAGTGCCTGCAGAGTAGAGCAACAACAAATCTATTGGCTTTTAGGTTAGCAGTTCTTTATTTGTCCACCTAAAATGTGAGGTTGATATAACACTCAACTAAATTGTTCTGTTGATTTAATTCTATCTGATCTCCAAAGTATTAATTGACCTGTAAGAACTGTCTTGATGAATGAGACTCATGCCCTTAATAAACTTCAAACTGGAGACTGATAAAGCCCACAGGTCATAGTTTTTATAGCCTCTTCACACTCCTCTCACTAACTGGTTTTGATATCTTTCAATAGGAAGAAGTAGGGAATTGCCAAGTGACTGATCTAATATTGAATTCTCTCCAGTTATTATAAATAAAAATCGCAAACCAATAAATGCAGTCATATCTTTCAAAATATATCTGGGTAAAAATATCCTTTCTCACTGAAGAATGTGAGGGAAACCCTCAAAATAACTTTTCAAATTTTCTACTGCTTCTGTTCTACTCCTATCCATCCCTTGTTTCTTTATCTAGCTGAGTTTCTCTACTTGTCATGTATTTCAGAAAAAATTAAAATACATGGGAAAATTGCTTGTCCACCATATTAGGTATAACTTAAAAAAAAAATAAAATTCTTTCTAGCTGTCTCAATATTCAAGCATACTAACTATTCTGTTTATAGTATGAACCTTCTCATATGATGGGTGATTTCTCTGTTTGTTAGTATATGAGTATTTCTCATTTATTATTTCTACTTGTACTTCTTAGTTTCTTAAAATAATGAAGATAAATTTTGGCTAAATAAAAACCAAACGTTATGAAATGTAAAGATCTTTTAAAATATTTGAAGGGCATTTTGAAATGTACACATGCACAATCACTGAAAAATTAAAAAATGTCGCTTTTTATTTAACTGAGCCATAACAGATGTGCATAGTTTTTTGAAAAAACTATGCAAATATTTCAAAGCACAATCACTGTAAGTTGAATTTGGCAGAGTAGAACAGATGTGTCCACCTGTTAAGAGATTAGGCTATCAGATTTGGGTATGCAAGATGTGATTGAAGCCCATAGTGGGAGCTATTTAGGAATGCATCCAGGTTAGCAGGAGGTAGCGGAGATTCTGATTACTGTAGCATTCCACTTTGCTTAATTCAAGGCATTGATCGCTTTGGGGAAAACAGAACAGTGCACCCAGGACCACTGAAGGGAGAATGAATATCCTACACTGTGCGGAAACAGTGCAGAAATTATACCTATTTTTCAATAACAATGAAAGAGAAAGAGAACAGGAGGTTCTACAGGGGCTGCAGAATACAGTGGACTCCAAAACCAGTTATTTATTCTGTTTAAATTTGACATCCTGAAAAACAAGCAAGATTATTGACTCAACTACTATAGCAATGATAGTAAGTAGTTTTTTGGAGTCACTTCAATAAGATATGAGAATAATAATCTCACAACATATCCAATGCACAGAATATCACATTCATTTTAATGTGAATTTTGTTCAGCCAGGACTGGAAATTAATTCTGCTTCCTTCTATTTCTTAATAGAGAACAGAAGCATATGGTAAAAGAGATAGAGATGAAAGTCATATTTTAGACAGCAAAATGCAAAGAGAACAAGACTGATATTGTGGTGGGTTTGTATTTTCTTGAGGAAAGTATATTTTTTGCAGTTGTTGCTAAAAAATTTTCTTACCACTTCTGTTTTGCCAGCTCATATCTTCTGAGAACTCCTGATTACTTTGTACCTTTGGTATTGTCTTACTCTGTAGATCTATTATTCTGCAGAAAAACTGTAATTTGTTCAACTTCTGGGGTTTCAAATGAAGTTCTAATTTGGTGTCATTATTAATGATGAAATGCAAAGCAGCAAAGACACCGGTAGATTTTCAGATGCCGACTTAGTTATATAAATTTTAATAATGGAAACTATGAGTTTGATTTTCTATGCTGATATTAATTTTGTGTAGATATGAATAAGAAAGAATACAAGTGCCAGTAAATTATAATGAATTCAATTTTTCTTACTATTTAAATATTACCTTATTAAGATTGCTGTCTGTGGTTTTTGTTACTCATCTGCAGAAGTCCAAAATAACTAATTGACATGAAATTTGAATGCTTATAGGTATAAAAGCTTAATTTTATACATGATAAGAAAAGTCCTGAGAAATGCTGTGTGACTATGGCAGACCTGTCATTGAAGGATCAGAAATACAAGTAAATTTCTGGGTTCTCATTGTTACAGCAATACTTCCATTCAAATCTATTTTATTTGTAACTTTGGGACTAGAAAAGCACATAAAGAGGTCAGACCAGGATGTGGAAGTACACGAAATGAAAAGGCATATGAGAGAAATCCTCATGTTCCTTTAGCCAGAGCTAGAAAATGCAAGGTGTATTCTACATAGATCTTGCCAATGAAATAATCTGGTTATTTTTTAATTTATAATTTAGGATGAGATTATACTCTCATACTTTATTATGACAGCTAATGAAAAGTTTTCAGGTGACAGTCTTTAACTTTCACAATTCTGTCAGCATCAAAGTGCATCCATCAGCTGGAATTGGATGGCTTGAATTTTATGGCAAATTGAGGTCAGGAAAAGATTTTATAGTTCTTGCATTAAACTTGTTGATTTTGGTTTGCTCCCCTGTGACCACTTTTTTAGCACGTGCTCAGATAAACCTCATACATTCTAAGGAGATATATGCATATATGAACAATTATCAGCCCCATTTGCTGGAGCCTGCAATAATCAAGAGTAATCTGATAAAAAACCCTTGCTTTTCATTTTAACATTTTCTGTAATCATTGCATGGTTTTGAATCTCTAGTTCTACTTTAAGCAATAATCCATTTTCTTGGGCAGGTAAAGTAGGGCAATATGCAAATAAAATTGTGAGTGTATTTCCTAACCTTCCTAAACATTTAAATTGATATTTATAAGCATTCTTTCATCATTGGAAGTAATGGTTAAATAGATTGCTGCTTTGATTGGCATGACAATCTGAAATTGTGCAGAAATACATTTTCTAATTAGGAAACACTTTCCAGGTTAAAGGTTTTATTTAACATGAGAATTTTTTTTTTACCTTACCAATGCTAAATCCTTTATAGTAAATAATTTTAAGAATGTTATTAAGGTTCCATATTGTTTTTCTTCATTAACAAAAAAAAATATTTTTGCAAGTTCTTTGTTCTCTCCTCAGAGGAATCTTTCAGTTGTGATGACTTGGACCAAATGGTTCTGTGTATTTTCCAGCTAGCATTCAGGTAGGATAAGCATGAGACTAACAAATTCATTTTCATGTTAATCAGAATGAAGTTGAAGCCAAACCCAGCATAAAAATCAATGAATTAGAACTGACAATTTTGAGGGTGTCAGAACACAATATAAATGAGTGGATAATATAAAGAACTAGAAAACAAACAAAAAATAATTTCTTTTTCTCTCCATAGGTTTTGGCTATGGTCATTTTGATCAGAATATTTGACAGGCTTTTGAGTCAGAACAATATGCACACTTCATGGCCATGGGCCCCAAATTATGCCTTTCTGCTCTTGAGGAGGATGTAAACAAGCTGCTTTTAGTAATGTTTTTTCTATTGTTGGAATGCATAAAGCTGTGGTTGAAAACACAGCTGAAAGATAGGATGGGTTTTAAATACTTTTGTTCCTGCTGAGCCATTACCAACACCTGCAGTTAAAATAATTATTTCAAATGTTTTTCTTTTTAAAAGAAGGAGTAGTTAGCAATAGACCTGTCTTGTTATGGTAAATTAACATCTGCACTTAATATGATTCCCCTTGGTTGTAAATATCCTGAATTAAAGCTTGTTATCTCCTTTGGAAAGTATGTTTTATGATTTCACCTGTTTGTACAGAGATAATTAAACATTTCACTGAAATACAGGCTGGATGACTATAATCTTATTTTAGCCCTCTCAGAAATTATGGAATATTTTTACAGCAAATATTGTGAGCATTTAATTAAACCCTATTCTGAAGTAAAGCAAGCATAACTGGTGAAGATAGCAAAAATGGATTAGAGATTCTGAGATTGAAGAGAAGAGCTGAATATAAGAATTTGCTATCTAAATTTCTAAAAGAAAATTAAAAAATAATTTTCTTAATCTAAAAACCAAAAATTAAAACAATTTTGTTCTAGGGATAAAAAAAGAAAACCAGGAACAGATGTGGAATAAACAGGACAACTCTTTGCCTTATTTTAACAAAGGGTTTGATTAAAATGGAGTTACTTGGTTCATATCATTATCAAAATAGCTAAAAAGGATGCATAGTTTCTCTACATGCAAATCCTCTTAAAGTATTAGGAGTTGAAGAATTTATTTTAGAATATTACAACTTCAAATTATTCTTATATGTCTTGTCTTTGACCATTCATTGTAACTTGACCAGATCAGAACTTTTCAAGCAAGCTCTCAGTTCAGTGGTATTTTCCACTTGCTGTCAGAATTCAGATCTATCAGAGTAAGCTCTCGAAATAAATTGTTAGTTTATGTATCAGAAGAAGCTTTATCAGCTTGACTTCTGGTGCAAAATTATTTGAAACCTTTGATGACCTGAGGCTAGAATGATTTATATCAGAGGAAGAGGTTGAACTGTGTTGTAAGTTCTCTCCTAGGTTTTATTCCTACTTTGCAGATATCATTACACAAACCCATCAGTATTAAGAGCTTAAGACAATCACAGAATCATAGAATGGTTTGGTTTGGAAGGAACCTTAACATCATCTAGTTCCAGCTCCCCTGCCATGGAGAGGGACACTTTTCCCTAGATCAGGTTTTTCAGAGCCCCATCCAACCTGGCCTTGAACATTTTGTTCCACTGTATCCAGCTGCTCATTCCCATTTCCTGAGTGTGTAATGTCACATACTTTTGACTGCATGGATGTTTTTTGGTCAGGGTGTGAGCAACATACCGGAGCTGATATCGAAACATTTTAAAATTTATTTATTGCAGATACTCCAGTGTCTAAGACGGCTCCAGAGAATAAAAGAAAACACTTAAAAAATTTGTGGACTACGTGCCCAGAATGATATTTTCCTCTAAGGGATGCCTAAAACTCCTCACTATTGAA
The DNA here is from genome assembly GCF_028551555.1 of Melozone crissalis. Lineage (NCBI taxonomy): Eukaryota > Metazoa > Chordata > Aves > Passeriformes > Passerellidae > Melozone > Melozone crissalis. The sequence goes on along the minus strand of NW_026535796.1, from coordinate 29,020,673 downwards.
AGGAAAAAGATGTAAGAATTACTTTAGTTAAATTATTATCTGTGGTTTTTTCTCATCTGTGCACTTGATGAAAAAAAAATCCTCTGGCAGAATGTAGATAATATTAAAAGAAACTAAATAGAGGAGCTCCTTTAAAACTATTGCTGGCTGCCTATTTTATTTTTTTTACAGTGGTGTTTCTGATAATAAAGGATTTGAAAGGGATATTTGGGCAAGTTTCTTTTCAAAGCATTGGGGTATTTCACTGATCTCCTCAGCACCATTCATTTTCTGACCACTGCATTCTGGAATTCCATCCTCTCTCATTTAACTCTTTTTCCTAGCATTACACACATTTAACTAGATTGTTCAAGCTAGTCTCACCTTTGCAGGAGTTTCTACTTTTCTGAGAGATCAGAGTAGTGCATAACACTTGCTCCCAGAGAGTGCTTGTGAGTGATGCTGCACAAATCCCTGCCTCTGAGATTGAGGGCATCACCCCTATTATAAAGCAGCTATTGTAGGGGACCAAGGTTAGCTTCTGTCACCTGTGGCTGGGTCTCCCACGTCGCAGTGTGAATGCAGCATTGTCGAGACTTTGGGCAGATCTCTGCTTTTCATGTTTAATTTTGCTCTTTTTTTCCCTCTCAGTGAATTCTGATCTGTGGTCCTTTGACTGCTATGTGCCCCAGAGCTGCCACTACAGGCACCCAAGCTCTGCCAGTGTCAGCTACAAGAAAGGTCAATATTTTCGTTTAAAGGAAAAGGCACAGTGATGATCATAATTGGGTAGGCTGTATTTCAGGATTAAAGAAAAACAATTCTTAAACCATTGCTCTTATTTATGGGCTGAGGCTAGCATTATTTTACTCAGCTCATAAAAACTGACTGGAGAATAGTGAAGGAGGCTATTAAAGGGAGGTATTTAAAAGTTCAAGCCACTAGAGCTTATGTCCCCTCTACTCTGAAATAAAGCATTTCTTTTTGATTTTAAGAACCGCTTCAGTCAATTGCAAGTCTACAAATATAATGATTTTTGAAGGGCATTTCTGATGGCTTATATCAAAATTGGCAGGCATCAAACACTTTCTCCAACTTGTGTAATAGAACTGTGCTCTCTTTAACTCACCCATGATTTAACTGATGTGTGAAAGACCTTTAAAACCTATTGCCCCCTATAAACAATTACTAAAAAAACCCCCAATCTCAAAGCAAAACAAAAAGAAGAAGAACATATTATATCAAAATATGTACTCTGTTACTTGTGGCTTTCTTGGAGACACTTTTTTTTTTTTGTTTAAATTCACTTTCAAATATAAGCACATACAAAAATTTCAGTATTTTTAAGAACCCACAGAATTTATCATGAATAGTCAGTATTTTTCATCAACTGAGTGTTCATGGATTACTTTGAGGCAATAAAAAATCAGTATAGATTTGTTGACTTCATAATGAAAAAAATCACACATTTCATATTTACCCTAACACAACTGGACACAGCTTTTTGGAACTAAGCCCCAAAATTTCAGAATAAAGGCAGAATGAGATGGAAACAAAATAAATAATCTGTGGGGAGGCCTGTGCCTTCTTTACAGATATTTATTAAAAGGAAACCGTCTTGTTTAATTTAAATTTAAACTTGGTAGCAATCTTCTAGACATATCAGTTGAAGGGTTTGAGAGGATAAATTGCTTTCAAGACAGCTGAGCAAAAACCTAGGGTTCTGATGATACTGAGTGATTTGAAAATGTTACCCATTCTTCTTAGAGATGACAAGATTTTTTTTTAACCATGCTATCAAGGAAGGGTTCACTGTGAACGATTCACCTTGAACTTTTTGTGCTGTTACAGTGACATATGTTTAACATCAAGTTGTTTTGCTGCTTCATGGACACAACAAAATCTTTTCTAAAGCCTTGTTAAACAGAGAGAGAGATGTGATTTTACATAATCCAAATGCATCTTTATCCCCAGCAGACTCAACTTTTATAACATTGTTTTAATGAAATATTATTAATTGTTACAATACCGGTTTATTAGAATTGGCATGATCCTTAAATCAAATAAAGGTTTTTTATTTGATTTAAGTAAACAACAATGATGTTTACTTTCTACTTTTTTTTTTAAATAAACAACTTTAGGTCATGGCTTTGGGTGAAGTATAGGGATGATTTAATATCATTTATGTAAGGTATCTTTATGATGAAGAACGGCATGAATTTTTTTTGCCTGAAGATATAGTTTTGTTATGAATACATACATGTTTGTTTACGTGTGACTGAGACCAGGAGAATCAGAAGCTAATTTCTAAAATCCAACCTTTTAAATAAGAATGTAGAGCATATTAACTTGAGTATAATATTAAATGTATTTTTGAAATGTGATTCAAGCTTATGAATATATGTGATAGGATTTTACTGATATCCTAAAAGCCAGGCAACTCTGTTGAACATGCCCAGACTGTCTGAAAAAAGGAGACGGTGTTATGCATTATTCTGTCATTGATTGCTAAAAGCAGACTAGTTGTTCCTCTTGTTAGTCTAAATTTTAAAGAAAAATAAGAAGTCCCTGCCTTGATTACTAAAATTAATTTTTTTTTTGGCACTGTGTTGAAAAGGCTACATCTAAGTCTTTTTTCTCTCTGGAAATCAATTAATTTCCCAGTGTTTAGTACCTTGCCTAGCAGACTGTATGCCACCCTGGCTCACAGTCCCAGCCTTCACCACCACTTTATTAGTACAGCTTCTCATAGACCATGCTCATTCCATCATTTGCCCTTAGCCAGCCTGTTCCTGCAGAGACCTCTGCAAAAAGGCTCAGTGTGGCAATACGTGGCTGCCATACTTGAGGCAGCATCTGCCTTGAACTTTCCAAACTGCAGGCTTTTGGCTCGTCCTGCGCAGATTCGTGTAAACTTTGCAAATGTCAAGAGCAGCATGTAGGAAAAGTTTTGTACCCTGTTTTGTAATGCCTTGTTCTGGTTGCAAATATTGAAGTAAAGACAGGAAACACTATGAATTTTAATTTCCTTCTGGTTCTAGTTCTTTTCTGTTCAGACATATGGAGGAGGTTATTGAAATTCTGATTCTGCAAGTTTCTCTTGTCATCACTTGAAAAAAATTTTAGTAATGGAAAAGCCGTGTTAGTTGCAGGACATTCTACCCACATCTTTACTTAAGCAAGACTCAATTCCATACACATCCCAAATATTCTTGCAACCTTGCTTCATAAACTTTTAGAGCAAAGAGATTATACTAGCTCCCAGGAGATGGTAAAACATTTGCAGATTTACTTTTTCTGGCTTATTCTGAGGCTTTTCCACATTGTATATAGCGTCTGTACAAGAACAGAGGGTTTAACCTGTTGAAATTTAAGCTGAAAGTCAAAATCCCAGATCCTTCCTTGTTATCTACTGAGTAGAATATGTGATGTTACTTCAGGGAAGCAGAAATAGCTAAAACTCTTTTCTACCTTTTAGCCTCAAGATTGTATGAAACTTACAGGGATGTTGTGCAGGTGGGAGCCCATGTTGTGAGAAACAGTTGCCAGTGCTTTAAGAACCCAGATAAAAGTTTGATTTTTCATGGAGAAGCAAAATTAGCAAAGGACTTGTCAGGTGTTTTGCCTTTACTGCCTATTAGCGTTTGCCAGTAAGTAGAGGACCTCTGAACAATCTATCAGGTAGGTTTGTTTCAACTCATGGGCAATATTCCCTTAAACAGTGAAGATGGTGGTTCCCAAAAGTTTAGGAAGATCAAGTCTTAGCTCTCAGTTATGAGAGCTGATGGAGGAGCTTGGACCATGGTGAAGACCTAGCTTATAACCAGGAGAGAATTGGTGCTTTATTGAAATTCACATGCACAGGATACTTGGAATTCTCTTACACTTTGTAACACATTACAATTTTGTTACAAACCCATTTCCTGCAGGAAAAATATTAGAAGGATCCCTGTAATCCAACAAAATATTAGAAGGGTCCCTGTAGTCCACCTCCATTTGCTGAGGAGGTGTGGTGACTCTGTACCAGCACCGTGCTGTTCAGTTTGTTTCTGCTTAGATTTTAAACTTGTACTTACCAACTGGATCTTCATATTTAATTAATATCAAATTAATATCAGTGCACTCTTTAATAGGTATATTTAAGTTCTTTGGGACCATTTTAATGAGATATTATTAGCAGCTTCAGAACTGCTTAATTAAAATGCTGGTATGATCCTTAAATCAAATAAGGGGTTTTGAACACAAAAATGTTTACTTTCTATGCTACTTTTTAATAACCCCAAATCATGACTTTACATAAATTGCTAGAATGCCCTTAGCAATATAAGTATAAAACATTCTTTTAATGAGGAATAGCTGTATGTAATTTTTTCTTTTAAGATAAGGCTTGTTAAGAATACATATGTCAGAGTGTTATGTGTGTGTTTATGTATGACAGAACCCAGATCCCTTCCATCAGAGGGACAGTCAGTGAACAGCACAGGCATCAGCATGCTTGTGGCTGTCAGACTTGTTTTGTCTGGTGTGTTTTCTCTTGGAGTTTAGGTTTACCTTACTTAGCTGTAACAATAACTGTTTAATGACCAGCTGGCTGTTTTCTAGTTTTAGTTCTATTTACCTTTGTATAACAGTGTGGAATAATTATTGTTTATAGTCTTGGTGCTAGCAGACCTTAGAAATAGCTGCGCACCTGAGAGCGAATTATTTCAGTGGTTTGATGATGTTGCAGTGCAAAGGACTTATAGGTTACGGTTGACAGCAGAGACCTTGTAGGTGTGAGCACAGGCTAATGAACAGAGGCTCCATGAATATCCACCAGTGGACAGTTACTAAAGGAAATACAAACCTAGAAGCTGAACAAAGGTAATTTTTGGGTAACAGAAAGTAAATAATAGTATCTAACCCACAAAATGCACCTTATAAAGGAAAATTGTTTGTAACTGAAGTAATGAACCAGTAAAAAAAAGATCAATGTCTAAAATGTGTTAAAATCCCTTAGAAAAGTGTGCCCAAGTGGACACTTTTCCACTTGGGAAAATGAATGAGGAGAAAGGGAAAACTGTCAATAGCAACATCCTGTGCCTCTATCAATATCACCACACTCCTGCTGAGGACGTCAGTGTTTTGCCATATTTCCAAACATTTTCCCTTTTCACCAAATCTGTTGACCTTAAGATCAAGGAGCAGTGGAAGGGTGGAGAGAACACCAAAAAAAAGGAGAGGCATATGATGGGAGGTCTTGTGGGTAACAGCTTTTAACTGTAGTACCATTAAGCAACTCCTTTTTTATTTCAAGTGTGTTCCTACCTCTGTAACTGAACTAATATTGGCTGTGCTTAAAATTTTTTTAAACTACACTAAAGGTAAATTTTTTGCCTGACATTTTATCTGTAACAAGTTTAATGAGGTTTATGGAAGTTGAATTGTTTTGCATCTACATTACAGACACACAAAATGCTAATGCAAAGTATTTTACCAAAGGTTTGGCCCCAACAATAGAAATCATTCAATCCTTTTGTTGAGGAGGCATGGTGACTGTGTAATGGCACCATCCTAATAAGTTCCTTTCTCCTTAGTTTCCTCAACTTGTAATTACAAACTTGATTAAAAAAATTAATTATTGCACCTTTTATAAGTGTATTTAAGTACTTTGGCTTTTGGAGTAATGCTGTGTTGAGCAAATGTAGAGAAGTCTTGCTAGATTGATTTTTCTTCAGGAGTTTTCTCTGTTATCCTGCCAGCTTTTGCAACTAAGAACAGATTATCTCTTCCTGTTACAACAGCAACCACTCTCTAATTTATGTCCCTGCTTCTTCCAAAGAGCAATTAATAAAGCTAAAATAAAACCTGCATAAGTCATACCTAAGGTGTCCAGCATCGATAAACAAATTTCAAAAAAATGTAGTTAGCTTATATCTGAGTAAATATGTGCAGCAATACAAAATGGGGAGCTTGGGGATATGGTTATCAAATGGACAGGATCTTAAATTTTAGGATCAAAAATCTTAGCATTTTGAAGGCAGGAAATAGAGATTATTTATGACATGGTGGGATGTGGAGTCCCTAAGTTTCATGAGCATTTGAGAGTATTATGAAAAGAAGCCTGTTGATTGTTTGGCATGGAGATCACCTGTATTAAATATTTGTGGAAATCTATGGCCTATCTATTCCACTTAAAAATCTCTGCACCATGGCTAAAGTTAACACATATATTCACATTAATTGCTCCAGCACTAAGCCTAGGTGCTAAAACCACATTTTTATAAAATTATGTAAGTGATAGAGATCTGCATAGGAAATGGAAAAGTATGTTGGAAAATTGATATCTATATATTTAGTTTTTAATAAATTAAATAGTTCAGTTTTGATAATGGTTTTATTTATTAATTGACATGAATGTTTAGAAAATATTGAACAGTGAGATAAGGAAAAATGTTTTATTTGAAAATGAAGTAGAAAAGTATTTACAGATAAAGAATCAAGATTTCCATTTACAAAATTTAGGAAAAAAACCTGTTGTTTTAACTCCTGAAAAATCGAAAATTTCTGGTGTTAGTTATAGTAGTGGTGAACTCTGTTTACCATTGAAATACTATTGCCCACTTCTAGCTTGAATTTATCTAATCTTGTCTTACTGAGCTGAAACATTTATGTGTCTATTTATGACACTAAGAAACTTTTTGTAGGAGAAGAGAATAAACTGTCTTTTGCTGTAAAGTTTGGGACATCCTCACATACACTTTTCAATTTCCTCTGAATATTTCTCTGCTTTTCAATATTTTTAAAATAATGATAGGATTCAATTTTCCAATATCTATCTCACCTGCTTCATACAAAGGAATAAAGTCTCATCTATTTGGCTACTAGCTAGTTTCTTATTCATTTACTGCTGACCTGTGTTAAGGTCTTGGTTGAAATCTTACATTTTAAGGTCAGACTTAGTTATTCACCACAAACTCCAAATCCTGGAATTACTTCATCAAGATAGAGTCCCTCCATTCCCGCCTGTAAAGTTTTAACTTCAGTACTGTTTAAAGAGGCTTTTGACCTTGAACAGACCTTCAGTGTAGAATTACATCTACCATTAATCTGAATAGTTTTCTATTTCAGCCTTCAATTTTCACATGCACTTCACTTATGAAATCAATTTTTGTATGTCTTAAGGTATATTAATTATTGTCTTATTCCAGTATTGTATCAGTGCAATATCTGGCAATTAGGAAATATCAGGCAGGGAAAATGTCCTTTGTGACCTTGAATAGTCCATTATTTATTGTTCTTCAATACTTTATGATGTTTTGTGGGATAGTTTTGGAGTTGGTCACACTCAAAATCTCATTTTACTGTGCATGTGACTGGCCCAGCATAATTTTGCGATTTCACATTTTAGACCTCTCGTATGTTGGTTCATTTTCTCTCTCTGTATCCTGATCTCCCAAAAATGTGCAGCAAGGCTAAATTTTTTCACATTATAAGTCATTCCTATAATACCCTTGCACTCTGCTGACTTTACATGGTGGCAGATTTGGCTAAACAAGTGTATAACTGAGGATGCATAGAGGAGAATTTTCTTAGGCATTTCAATATCTTCATTTTATTAATAATTTCTGCTCATGGTGGATTTATAAAGGGAGGTCAATATCCCATGAACTTAGGAGCTTTCATTAATTTTACTTTTTTTTTTACAGAAACAATGTAATAACACAGCAGAGCTGAGGGAATGAGATTATAGTCCTGAACCCATTGCCTTTGCAATTAAGCTTCTTGAATTACTTAGTTTTCAGTTCTGTTAAAATTTAAAAGATTGTGACAGACTGAAGCATGAGGACTCGCCTATCATTGCAATTTGTAAAGAATTTTCCAAAGTGCATGTTTATAAAATAAAAATAATATCTACATAGTATAATATTATTGCATCAATGCTTTCAAATGACATATCAGAAGTTCATGGGCATCTACAAGAGAGGTAGATGAATATTGCATAAAAACATCACAATGGAGGCTCTGTGGACTGCACAGAGGCAATATTTGGCAGGTAGATTTTCAGTACATCAGTGTGGGTAATATGCACGAATGAATATTGTTGTCTAGTGATCTGGTTATAAATAATGAAGAGTCATGACCAAGATGTGCTCCAACTTGGGATGCCTCCCCTGAGGTGAGCTTGTGAATACCCAAAGTCTGAATCGTACTTTTCTGTCTTGCCCTGTGAATGTTTAAGCAGTTACATTGAACTACTTTATATGGGGAATATCTCAGTAAAATCCCCTTGGCAGAATCACTTTCTCTAAATAAAACAGAGAAATGATTTTAATTCAGGTCTCAAACATAACATATATGATTTAGAGTACATCCTCAACTAAAAAAAATGAGATGAAAATGCTTTTCATGTCAGGTTTTATGAGCTTATTATTTATTTACATTTAACATTGAAATTAAGTAAGCATTTTATACTGGAAAATGATAAAGAAGTTTCTAGTCTAGCTAAAACATTGATTGCTTTTAATCCAACTGTCAAATTTAAAAAGTAAAACAATAATTTCTATGCATAGTAAGATTTTGAGCTACATCCAGCAGGTTCATGCACAGCCCACATGAGCCATGGCTGCTCGTGTTAGGAGGGCAGTAGTAACTGGCCATTTCATTGCTCAGAAGGAAGGCTGATGAGGTTTCCATAATACACTGTGAGTGTTGAGAGTGTGGGTTTGAACACTGGTTGGTCAAAAAATCCTCGAGGCACAAACACTCTTGACTTGCAGTATATCTCACTGATTATGTAGATTTATTGTAAATTACTGGTTTTGAGGTTCATTTAGAGAATAAGAGTTCATGGGATGAATATATTTTACAATTTGTGATAAAATCACAAATCTAATTAGTTCCTTATATTTCTGTGCTTTAATAAGGCTGTTAAAGAGACACTTTTTAGAGTTTAAGTATTCTTTTAAAAGTATAATTCATGAGATCTTCATAATGAATGGAAGTGTGCCTGCATTTTAAATATCAGTATTCTGCTTAATATGACTTACCTTCCACACTTCATTGTTTGTTCAGAACAGACAGGAAGATACCAGCTGTTGCAGGAAAACTGCTCAGCTCATGCAGCTTAAATCAAATAATGATCAAAGTGGTTTATTGATTCATCACTGACATGCAATTAACCAGCAACCAGTGAACTACATATTCATCCTCTGTATCAGCCATACAGCAGACAAATGAAAATACAAGGTACTTGCAAGCCATTAAAAAGCATTACAAATTTCTAGGCAACCTTGAAAGCTAACCCCAAAATGTTCCCTGCTTTGCTCCATCCCTGGCAGGGTGGGCAGCCAGCACTGGGCACGTGCCTTGTTCCCTGGCTTGCTGGGAGGGGTGAGTGCTCCTGCTCTCTGTCCCCTGGCAAAGCCCCCTCCACAAGCTCCTGCTGTCTGTCCCCCTCCAAAGACCCTGGCCTGGCATGCTGCTCCTGTAACATCAGCTCCCTGCCTGCTGCCAGTGCTCGACTGGTGGCTTTGAGGGTGCTGCATCACTCCTCCAGTTTGTGCTCCAAGATCTTTTTCCACAGATACAAGTTTTCATACTGCATGTTTCTTTTGAAACTGTCTTCTTTTTGATTTCAACCTTGAAGATCCCCAGTTATGTTTGAATCCACCTGACAGTTCTTTATCTTGATCAAAATGACGTCTCAGACATTGTGGGGTGCTCCATTTAAATACTCTGCTCACATTTGTGTTTCTGCCCCAGCAGCTGGTCCTATCTGAGCTGTAAAAATTAGGTTTGGGCTGTGCAGGTGCTTCCATGGTCAATTAATGTATAGAATTGAGACAAAATACTCGTATGTGTAGTGCAAGGAAAAACTGTCACCATTGGAATATCAGGGCAGAATCGATTTATCTGTTTTAATGAGCATTAACTGAGAGGCCATCAAGTATGAAAGCAGTGATGTGCAAATTAAAAAAGATTATTATCTGCAAGAAAAAATGGCTGGGATCAAGAAATCTCCTAAAATAACAACTGATCAAAACAAATATGATTTGACAGAGTCACTTATCATCTACTTGAAGTGATTATAGTTTCTATTGATTATAATGAAAGAAAAATGGAAGATTTACTATATTATTTGTAGGGAAATTATCTTGAGCTTGTGAAGTGGAAAGAAAGCTTTGTCATTGTATAAACAGGAGTAGCCACTCTTGTCTGTCATCTTTGTTTCTTTTTCATTCCTGGTACTTAATGTTTTATAGCAATTTTTCTAATAAAAATCTGTGGGTTTTTTTTAAAGAAATCAAGTTTTCTGTGTGGAACTTCTTTATTTTTTAAGGGAAATAACTTCTTATTGAAGTGTAAGAGAATCAGGAAAGATCAGTAGTAGAGTTTATGTTTAAGGATTGCAGATTTTAAGGAAAAAACACATTTTTTCATTTGTCATTATAGTGGCAGAACTAGAACTGGATCACAGTTTTTCACGAAACATTGGCATTAGAAAAGTTTAATTTGTGGATATTTTACAGAGGTGTATATATTAATGACATAAAAAAGTTGGTGGAACTGGAATCACTTGCCAAGGATGAAATTTCTCATAAAATACTTGAGATACACCCATGTCAGTGTTACCTGTTGATCAAATAAGTGCCAAACCCTCTGTGGGATAGAATGTAAGAAAATATAGATAGTGCAGAAGGCAGTCTCACACCTGAGGAGTTGCAGCTGTGCTAATCACCAAAGATTAGCAACAGGCCTGCCCTTAACAGGCCACAGCTGTGTCCAATAAGAAGAAGAGTGCTACAAAAGAGTGGGTGAGCTGGGTGAGGAGAGAGTTGGAGTTTGTTGGTTGTGCTGTGAAGAAGGAGTCAGTGCTGTGAGAAGCTGCCCATGAGAAATCACTGAGAAGGTATGGGACTTTTGCAATGAGATGACAACAAAACCCAAGACCTTGTCTTTGTTGTCCTTTATTCAATGCAATGACCATTGTACACTGCCCATAGCTGTCCAATTTCACTGGCCATTGTGTTTACATTGTAGTGGCTAGTGCTGCAGAGACTGGGGGAAAGCAATCCAAGCCAGGCTGTGGAAGGATCAGATACAGCCAGACTGGGAGAAGTGGGGAGGAGAGCAGATTCATCCAGTAACATGCATTTGGCTGGTTTCCATGCCACATCCACCTGGCCCTTGTGAAAACTGCAGCTGACTTTATCTGACCATACACAGCTCAGAAAACTAATAGTTGACATGACCTTGATGCTACTTCTTTCCAAATGCAGGGACAGGTACTCTTAATTGTATAGTTGTTTCTAAGACCTAAAAATTGAAGCAGCATTACAAAATAATAAAAATTATAGGTCCTTTAAAATTGATTTATAGTTACACTTCTGGAAACATGGTTTTACGTTAATTAAGATGGTGATTTGATAACTGCTTCAATGTGGTGAAAAGCAATGAAATTTGAGGGAAGGGGAAAAATATTTTCTAAATGTCGCTTCATTGAAACTTGAAAAATTAGATATATATAAAATAATAGTTATTCAAAGAATTAGAAAATGGTAGAGTATGCTTTTCTTAGCCCACAAATCCCCCTTTTTTTCTGTAGGGGAAGATAAAAACTATTTTTCTATTTTAAAAGAATTATTGTTTCTTATTTTAAAAGGTTAGTTGATTTGAATAAGAATCTGCATTCTGATTGTATGGTTAAGCCAAAAAAAACCACAGCTAAGTGTTTGAAATGTTGTTTTGTCTTAAAGGGAAATATTTCATCATTCCAGAAAGGAAGAAAAACACTAATTTGTTTTTCATGTAATTTTATTTTAAGTGTAAAAATGTGTTATCCAGATTTTGTGATCAAAAATACTTTGCTTTGGGTAGGAAGTGCATTTGAATCCCCTTTGCTCTCATTGCTTTCAATGTTCACTTTTGTGTTTGTATTTTAAACAATGTCAATGCAATGACGTTGCTAAATGTGGTGGGCTGGCTTTGGGTAGTGGGTAAACTCCCACCCAGACATCTCATTTCCCCCCATTTGAAGGTGACTGTGAGTGACACAGGGCAGACCCTGACATCCTTCCACACAGAACGTTCCTGCAGTATGCATGCTACCAAAACCTAAAATCTAGGAGCAAATTTTGTACCTGATTTTGCACAGTTGTTCTGACATAGAGAAAGAATAATCAAATATTGTGGATGAACATGTTAAGTAGCATTTTTATGATAAATCAGTGCAAATGCACAAGAAAGAAGACTTCCAGACACACTATGGCAAATTGCACACAATGAATTTTGCTTGTAGATTTCAGGTATTTTTACACAGGGCAATAGCTGGAAAGAATTTCACAGCAGCAGAAACTTTATACTAGGCTAACATATTATTGTATCTTACTCTAAGAAAATTAATAAAATTCTGTGGCATCCTTTATCTCTGAAATTCAGGAGTCAATAATTATCCTTTTTATCAGTGACACTGACAAGTAAATCTCAGTCTAGACTTTAATACTCACTCAAAAAAGTCCTGATTATGTTCCTACATGTCTATCCTCTTCTCTCTTCCACATTATTAAATCTGGGTACATTTGACTATTGCTCTGCATTTGTGGTAATGCAATATAAAGGATGATTTTGAACTTTATCCATTTCAGAAGGCTGACATGTTGGAAGAAAAGATATAGAGCACGTAAATATTATGTCATGGTTTCAGAACAGTGAAAATGGAACATACATGAGGTTATAAATGCTATAAAACCATCTGCTCTCATTCCTAACTTTTGGAGAAAGATTCTTCAAAACAAAAAATTGACTTTCAGGGGGAGATACGTTTCCAGTTTTCAGTGTCTCAGAAATGTTCCTTTTAAAATATTGCTTGAGATACCTAAAAGTCTGCAAAAAACTGCAGGAACAAAGCTGTCAAGTGTCTTTCTCTCTCACTCATAAAAGTGAAATAAAGTCTGTACTGTGCTACCTTCAACCAGTGGGAGCAACTGTATTTCAGGGAGTTAATGAGAGGCTCAGAGAGGGGTAAGGAAAGTAAGGCCTGGGCACAGCTCTCTTCACATTAGTACTGACTGCAGTCTGACTTCTCCCACTCTCATGAGCCTTAGATGGTGCCTGCCAGGGCACAGACTGCCTCCCTTCCAACCTGTCCAGCCCCAGACTGACGGATATGATGTCCCTTGTTCCACAGGGCCGTACAGGGTGGAGATGTGACAAGGAAACTGGCCATTGTCAGCTCATGCGAAATCACAGTGAAGGTCACACGTCTGCAGTCTTCTCTGTGATATAGCTGGTGTCAACACTTCTTCTCACTGCTGCTTTATCTCATTTAAAACTGCAGTGCCCGGCTTCCCTGAGGACTTTCAGCAAGGTGGCTAATGCATGTATTACAGTATATTCTCACTCTTTTTTCTTCTTTTTTTTTTTTTTTTTTTTTTTTTGACAGCACAGACAAAGCATTGAAAGCATCTATTTGGAAGAGTAGAAGACATTTGAACTTCTGTCCTGTCTGGGAGGTTTCACTAAAGTAGAGGATCATTCATTTTGCAGACAATTTTGAAAATCCTATGGTAAAAACTGTCAGGAATTCACTTTTCAGCTCGTGGGCAAACTTTTTCTTGCAATGAATCTGACTGTACTGAGAAAATGTTGCATTTGTTTAGCTTGCTGCTTCTTTTACAAAAATATTTACAAGCGAGAGGTTTTTTTCCTTCAGAACAAATCTGTTCTTTCTACTTCATGTTCAACTGAAGTCATAAAACACTAACATGCATCACAATTTCTAGCTGGGAAAAAAATTATGGTTATCATTCATTCAAGCTTGGACAAAGGACAAAAATGTGAAGTTTTGAAGGACTTAATGTTGTGGTTTTTTAAAGGACTTTTTTCCAAATTTTTTTTGAGTACCTCATGAAGCATGAACTGCTCTCCTGTGTTACTCAAGGATGGATGGATATTCAATAGGCTAATATTTACCAGGTTAAAAAAAGATTCAAACCATGTGAATATTTGTTCATTCATGTTGGCTTAACAAAACTGACAGTCATGTCACATTTTATCATGACATGCACCAGACGGAGAACAGCATCGTAAAAGCCAGTTCAAAGCAGCATGTCATGTACAGCAAAAACTGTAAGGAGATATTTTCTGACTTTGAATGGGTGGTAAAAAACTCTACTGCCTTCAGATTTTCTTTAGTGAGAAATGTCTTATGCCCAGCATTTGAAACATATTAAAAGTTGCCTGGCTTTCTGCTGCAATATTTTCTTGTTTTACTAATTCCCTGGGTTTCACCATACCAAGTTGTATTAACACCTTGCAGTTGTAATGGCATGGTTGAGAGCCTCTTCATAAAGATCGTGGGACAAACAGGTACAGTGGGTCCATTGTGAGAGTTTACTATAGGAAACCCCACCAGGATGATGACACTGATGAAGGTGTCCTCCTCCTCCTCCAAGGAACAAAGGGGGTACCTCTAAATCACCTGCCCCTATCCTTTCTGGGGACTTTTGGTAGGTGTAGGGTGGGAATGCCATACAGCTGGTACAAACAGGCTCAGAAGATAACTAGAACATCTGGATGAAAACTTCATGGTACCTGCACTAAGAAAGATGACTGGTGCAGGTGCCCTCCTTGATTTGATGCTTGTTAAGAGCAAAGGTGTCATGAGCAAAGCGAGTGGCAGTGCTCTTGGCCATGGTTTCCATCAAGCAGTTGAATTTAAAATCTCTGGTGATAGGAGGAAACGTGGCAGCAATGCTTCAAGTCTGAACACAAGGCAAATAGACTGCTCAGGAAATTAGTAAGATCCCCTGGGAAAATGCCTTTGAAGGTTCTGGGGCCCATCAGTGCTGATCATGTTTTAAGCACTGCCTCCTGAGGGCTCAGGAGTAGGCAATTCCCAAATGTCAGAAGTCAAGCAGGCAAGGCAGAAGGCTGGCTTCACTGAACATGGATCATCTCTTGGTGACCTGTCACTAGACGGGTTTTGGAGGGCTCCACCTTCGGGCCAGTGCTAACATCTTCATAAATTGCTTGGATGCAGGACTGGAAGGGATACTAAGCACATTTGCCTATGATATTAAACTGGAAGGAGCTGCTGGCTCCCTTGAAGGCACGGGGGCCTTGCAGATAGACCTTGACAAGCCAGAGGGCTGGGCAATCACCGTCCATATGAAGTTCAACAAGGGAAAGTGTTGGAATCTGTGCCTGGGACGGGGTAATCATGGATGCATTAACAGAATGGGGAAAGAGATGCTGGAGAGCAGTGCCATGGAAAGGGACCAGGGGATCCTGGTGTACTGAACCTGAGCCAGCAGTGCCCTGGCAGTGAGGAGGGCCAACCCTGTCCTGGAGGGCATCAGGCACAGCATCACCAGCCAGGCAAGGGAGGGGATTGTCCTGCTCTGCTCTGGGGTGGCCTCACTGTGAGTTTTAGGTGCTCCAAAATAAGAAAGATATAAATCTGTTAGAAGGCATTCAAAGGAGGGCAATGAAGGCGGTGAAGGGCCCGGAGAGGAAGCCATAAGAGGAGCAGCTGAGGTCACTTGCTTTGTTCGGCCTGGAGAATAGACTGAAGATAGATCTCATAGTGGTGCACAGATTCCTCAGGAGGGGAAGTGGAGGGGCAGACACTGAACCCTTCCCTACAGGTACCAGTGACTGAACCTGAGAGATGGCTGGCTTGAAGCTGTGTGAAATGAGGCTTAGGGTGGGTATTGGGAAAAGGATCCTCTCCCAGAGGCTGATTGAGCACTAGAGCAGTGGTGACAGCACTAAGCCTGACGGAGTTAAAGAAGCATTTGGAAAATGCTCTCAGGCATGTGGTATGACTCTTGAGCAGGGCCAGAAGCTGGAATCAATGATCCTTGTAGGTCTTTTATTACCCAGGATATTCTGATTCTATAATTCTAATTTTGTAATATTATACACTGTTGTCCAAACTCCTGAATCTCTACTCAGAGTTGTGACACCTTTCACATTAGTATAGCTCAATACCACAAAAATGTACTTTACTAGAGGCATATATTAAAAGGAATAGTTGGATGCTGGGTGACTAGTTTACTTTAATTCCCAGGGCGGGATTATAGACCTCATTGCACATTTGCATTTTGGTATATTTTTGGGTTTTTTTTAGAAAATGTTAGTTAAATTCCTAAATCAGAAATTTAAACACATTAAGACTTCAAGTAGTATCCAGGAAAGAAATAAGCATTTACTTCAAGGATGTATTTACATCTAATTTCCTTACTATTGGTAGAGGCTCTGCTTAATCTGTCTGCTGAACAGATTACATCTTCATGAATTGTTTTTGTACTAATATTATAGTTCTGCAGGTGATGATTATATTAGATAAATGTTAAGTTATGGATGGATTCCTATCACTTATGGCAAGTTGAAGACACATAGATCCTTGGCATTAGTACAGTTCTGCAGGTTTAGACAGAGTTCATGAGGATTTTTTATTATCAGTGACATGTCTTTCTCCCTTAGTGCACTATACCCTATGAAAGTGAGCACCTGTTTTAAAGGATACCTTTGGATTATATTCAATAGCACAATTCTAGGGTAAAGGAATTTTTTTTTTCTTAGGAAGACAGTAATGGCTGAGAAAGCAGATCTTGTGAATCTTACTTTTCAATAATTTCTATGTAGTTTTTCAGTAAAAATATTCCAGGTACTATTTTTTCAATTAAATAAATAGTAAATTTTCCCAGTTGATATCTAATTTTAATGTTCAAATATTTGTTAAAAACGCAGACTTTGTGTTCAATTCTGTGGTGCTCTTACACTGGCTGTATGTCTTTGATATGTTCCTCTCACTTTTTTTCACTCCATGATGTAAAACAACAACCTCCATAACTCCAAAAATTGCATGAGAGCTGTATCCATGTCACTAGTAATACACCTTTTCTCCAAAACCACTGTCCAGTCTTTTGTATTTGAAAATGTCTTTGGTTGAAGGTAATTATTCTGTATTTCTAGGTCATAGTTTGCTATAAAGAAAAGGGAGTGGAGAGGGCCTTGAGACTAATTTCAGAAAAAAATCACCTTCAAGCAAGTTCTACCAAATGGTGAACATTTGCTCTGTTTGTAATTAGTAGGAGGGAAGGGGAAAAGGAAAGTGTCATTTTTCTCTGAGTGTGGATTACTTACAGACATTCTGTTTCCTGCTACCAAGGTCTTGTGGTAGCTCTTTTTTTTCCATTTCCCCACAGCTATTCATTAGCTGATGTGCCAATGTCTGTCACAGTTTCTCCTGTGGGACAATGGTGTCTTAATATTTTAGCAACAGCACAGAGATGTAATTATCTGTAAATAATTTAACATGTGTTTCATCCATGTGGAAGCTATCCAATCAGTCAAAGCAAAAAACTCCCTACATTTCCTATCAAAGTTTGAGTCTTCTGCAATATGTTTGTTGTCATCTTTGGATTCTCAAAATCCTTCATTAGGTATTTCCTCCCACAAATATTTGGAACATCAAACCATCTTACATTTCTGGGGACAAATTCAGACATGATGTGAATAAGTACATCCTGAGAAATTTGTAATGTTTAAACCATATATAGTATTAGAGTATTACTGAATATTGTGTGCCTCGTTAATATTTATTACCTATATGCAGGAAGAACATACACAACTTTAATTAAAAGTTTTTAAAGATAAGACTATTAATTATGCTGGCTATATCTTTTCTTCTCTCTGATCAAGCAAGCATTCAAAAATTAATTTTCATCAGCCTCATTTTCTTGTTATTTTTCTTCCTTTGCACTTTACCATGACAGTTTTGTAAAATGAGAATGAGATGAAAAATTAAAACATTGTTCACTGCATGGGCATTCAGAGAGAGAGGAATTTATTTCCCTGACACCAGCCTCCAAAGGGTCCAAATGAGGCAGGTCAGGTCTGTGCTGAATGTTACTGCTAGCTTATTCACACGTTAGTAATGTCTGCCATCAGTTTATGATGTACCTAGCTTCTAAAATAAACTGCCTAGAAATAAGTGAGTGAATGTGAGTAATCCCAAGGAATATAATAGCATTATTTCTTCTTGGGAAGACTGAAATGCATATAGCTCTTTCTAGGACCAAGGTTAGAAAATCCTTTGGAATGGAGGCCTTATCTCCCTATGTGCAAAGAGTTTACCATTCTCTGGAGGGTATATTCATGTGTATAAATGACATATTTGATTCATGTTTGACAAAGTTTGCAATAAGACATTTCCAATATGTATAATTTTTAGCTAGAAGAGGAGCTGACTTCAGTTATTTTGAATGTTTAAATTTCACTTAAGACAGTGAAAGACTGCATATTTACCTGAGCATGTGTGTGTATGGGACAATTTATGGGTAATCTCAATTTGCACTGCAATCTCAAAGGTTTCCCTGTGATTCTGAAGTAAGAATAATGTGAAGAATAATTTCTGCAGTCCTCAGAGTGAAAATCAGTCTGTGCATATGTGTCTATAACAGAGAAATTTATTAACTAGAGCTAATATGAGCCAGGACAATCTATGCTTAGGAGGGATATACTTGACACAGCATAAGTTCTAGCTGCTTTGGCTGGAAGATAATGATTAAAGAGATACCAGCTTGTTTAAAAGTGTGAATTACACTCACTTTCAATGAGGTAGGAATAATAAGCATGAATATATTTGTCCAAAATTTCTCTTATATGAGCGTTCTCATGCAATAGAAAAGTGTAAAGAATTTGAAATTAAGGAATTTTTAGCAATAAGTGAGCACTGTTATTAGTTATTGAATGAATTTCTTCTGCTTTATAATTGTTGCTATGCAAAAAAATTGCATTCTTTGAGCAACCAGATGGAAGATATATTGAACTGTTGAAATATATTAAGCATAACGGCATTCTGAATGTAAAACACTAAAAGACGGAAGGCCAAATCCTGAGATTTTTTTAACATAATTTAATATTATAATGGAGCCTCACTAATGAGAACCCATCTGACTCTCCAGTGTCAGCTCCTAAAAAGCTAATGGAGCAGCAGCAGTAAGGATTCACAGGACTATGAATGGTACTGCAGACCACACTGGTGATTTGAAGTCATATCTTGTGTGCAGGATATGTTTTAGATGTATTTGAATAATATTTGTGAATAATATATAAGTTAATTTTTTCCCAGTTAATTATCAAATGCATTATTAATGAACACATATTATTCAATTGACATTTTATAAACTCAAATAATTTATGTAAATAGATTAATCTAGATTTTTCCCCTTTTCTCTGTGGTTTTTTTTCCCTCAGCGAAGGCAACTTCTACTAAATTTTGTTTTACCAGTGAAAGGATTCAATTCAATTTGTTTTTATTGTACTGTTAACTTGCATTTCTGATGTCCCCATGGGAAATCACTGTAGTGTCATTAGTGTGCTTTAAATTCACATTGGAGCTTAATTTACAGTAATGTGACTAAGGAAAAAACTTAGTAAGTACATATGATTTTTTCACTGAGGTTTTAATCTTAAAACAGGCATATTCTTCCTTGTTCCTTTAGCTACAGCAAAATAGTTGGTTTTCATTAGATGTACCCTTTAGTTTAACTGTCAAGTTAGGTATGATTGGAATAGAAAGCTGACTATGGAATTAAATTATTTTTCCTTATTATTTTGTTATACAAACTCAAAATATTTACTATCAGGAAGTCTCCAATTAAAAAGAAATGATATGTTACTGAAGTATGCAGTGTTTAAGTATATGTATCTTAATCTGCATGTTGTATGGATATGTAAACACATGAGTTACCATGCAATTAATGTAGATTTAATGAGGAATTTTGACTATTTATAGTTTTATGATTCAGGAGTCATCTCCTTCCTCTCTATTAGGATTATAAGGATTTGATTTTGGAGGACATATTTTCTTCATGTGTGGGTACGTTGACAAGTGCAGTGGAGCCCTGATAACTGATATGTCTCCATAATCTTGTCTAATTGACATCTTGGACATTTTTGAGTTTTCACATTGCCAGCTGCATTGACGAAGCGTTGCTAAATGATAATATGCAAAGCTTGTTTCCAGAGCTCAGAGGAAATAAATAGTCTGTACTTTGGAGCACAGTCTGTGAGGGATAAAGTCTTACTAAGCTGTAGAATGGTGAAACTCTGATGCTTTAAGTATTGGATAGGGAACAAATAACAGGTGGGGCCATGCCATCATACAGCTATTTCTGTAATTGCATCGTTCTTTTCTGAAAACATCTCAGAAGGAAAACAATCCCCAGCAATCCATTCAGTAAATGGCAGAAATAATGATCCTAGATCCAATCAACAGATGTCCAATGTCCTGAATTGTCCATCATTGCAGTATTTCTGGCTCCTTTCTCTACCCTCTACTACTCTTGCTGTAGGAGTGGGAACAGCCTAGAATAATGTGCCTATTTTTTTCTTTTTTTTTTAAGTGTTTTCATAGAATGAAAATTAAGCTACACAGTTATAAAAAAGTAATGAGACAGAAATTATGTCACGTATATCTATCAACCTGGCTTCAAATAGGGAACGTGTTTGTGCTAACATAGATTTCAGGAACACACTGTATTATACAGTGTATCCTGAAAGTGTTCTAGCACATTTGGTGAAGTCACTGTTCTACCTGTTTAAAAGTTAGAGTAGAGCAGTGAGGATTGAGCAGAGCTGCTAGTAGACAAAGTACTTAGAAACTTTACAGCCTCAATTATTATCTTTACTTCATCCTTACCTGCTCACAACTTCCCTATGGCTGATACCCAATCCAGGGCCACTGAGGCCAATATAAAATTGCTACGGACATTAATAAGAGAATGATTTCCTTTATATTGAAAAGATTATATTTAATATTAATAAAAAGTTTGGCAATAAAGTGAGTTTCAATTGGAAAAGTAAACAGTGTCAACATATCTTTGATAATTCCATCCTGAAGAAACAGTAACTGCAAAAAACCCTCTAAAAATGACTTACATAAGCGACATTTATTGTGAATAGGATATATGATCAGAAACTGGTTGAAATAACAAGAGTAATAGAAATATAACAAGACTTATCAGAATTAGGTATGTCTAGATAGATGAAAGTAAAAAGGTCACTTTTTCTCTCTTTGGTTGTTTACTTTGATTTTAAAGGAAGGAGTGCAATCTCTGAGGATTTTAAATATAGTGGCATAATGAAAGTGAAAATAAACCCCAAAAAAATCTCAATAAAATCACTGAAAATGCAAAAAAGGTCTCTTGGGAATATGATCTAGGGGTGAAATAGTATAGTTAAAGTGTCAGTCAAAGTAAAGAATCTTATTAAAATCAGAACATTGAAATTTCCTGGTGAGAAATATAGACAGAAAATACAGCAAAAGATCTATGTTGCTTTATGACATCACTTTAAGGACTTGGAAAACAAACAGAAAATACAAAATAATAGAAAAGATCTGAATGTAAGGTGATAGAATAAGAATAATAGAACAATCAGACCAGATAAGTCACAAGAAACATTTTGAAGCAATAAAATGTAATAGGAAAGATTGTATAAATAAATTGAAAGAACAAAATGCCTTACTCATCAGAAAGAAAAGAAAATAGTGGGCAACATAGTGAAGACAGATGTATGGAGTTCTTTTTGTAAAATATTTGTAAAAAAAATCCATGGTGATTGATTCTTAAAACTTTTGAAGGTTGTAGGAAGTACAATAGAAGAAGAATGGGTGAAATGAAATGTAGGTAAGTCAAATGATAAGACAGTTTATGAGACATCACCTGGGGTGACTTTCAGCAGTGGGGCTGTGGGTGAAGTTCACTTTAAGTTGATCCCAAGTGGGAAAATAAAGGCTTGATCTTATCATATCTGGTGTTATGTAACAAGGCAAGAAAGATGATGTAGTAAATGAGCTGACAAAATTTCCACCAGCAGAAATTTCTGTTAGCATTTTTGCTTTTTTAAACTATAACACACAGAAGCCCTTCCAAGTACGGAAAAAAGCCTCTCAATAGGACAACTGGATCTCAGTTTCAGGTTATGAACTAGGGAATAAAAGACTTAGTCAGATAAATGCCCAGTGTATGGAAAATCTGGTTTATGATCAGTGAAGAAATGGATGAAATGTAGACAAATGAAGGAAGATAGCAAAATTCCCCTGAATCCTCTTCAATTTAATTTGAATCTCATTATGTTCTCATACTTTAAAACTCTCCCTTGTATCCACATGACAGCTGTAAGTAGTGAAGCAACACATCTGTTTCTCCACCCATTACCCAAAGAAAGAATAATGTAAAATAATGTAAAATATTTATGCTTTGTGTTTATGTGTTTACTGTAGCATTTCTATATAGATGTAGCACTGAAGAAAAATTTTAATTGATTACAGACATAAACTGGTACCTCAGAACAGCCTTGAAAAGGACTAATTGTTGAAGAATATATTGGGAGCATGATTTTTTTCTACCACTACTACACTTATAGACCAGAGGCACCAATCTACTATATTAATGCAAAAAAATGTACTAATGCAGTTTCCTCTTTACTGAAGTAACACAGGGATCTTGTGACCAAATTTCAGAAAGAAGTCTACCTTATGGGGGGGTCTTTCTGGACATTGTATAGGTATTAATTTTAAATGGGTGATATTTGTGCCTCTTCTTCAGAATATCCTAATACACTGAGAAATTTCTGACTGTGACAGATTAGGACTCAGTTAAAAGATTAAGATCCAGATAAAAGATTCCAAAATATTTGTCCCATGTGAAATATTTTCTAGTTAAGTCAAGTTAAAATAATCTGACACCCCCCCAAATATCAATTAATTTATTTGCTTACACTAGAATCATTGATGTTGTATCTCTGTGCACAAACAAATCAATGCATCTTAATTATTCCATCCAGTTCTAGCAGACTCATGTTCTATTTAACATTAATACATGTGTGTCAATATTTCCCAACTCCATTTCTATTCTTTTGTTTGATTTCATGTTTGGTAAGTGTTCAATGTGTGAGTCCTTATATTACCTTTCACATTAAGTGAGGTAGATATTTATGTTTTTCAGTGGTTAAATTTGATATTTAGAAAAAATGTATTCAATATGATTCTTTAGTAAAACCAAAAAAAACTAAT
The DNA here is from genome assembly GCF_028551555.1 of Melozone crissalis. Taxonomy (NCBI): domain Eukaryota; kingdom Metazoa; phylum Chordata; class Aves; order Passeriformes; family Passerellidae; genus Melozone; species Melozone crissalis. The sequence goes on along the minus strand of NW_026535796.1, from coordinate 28,997,623 downwards.
CAAATGTGGAATTGTTGTAATTTCTCTATTCTACTGTAATACTTTGTATGAAACTGAGTATGTACTTACACCTGCTTCTGTTGTGGAATCAAAGTAAGTCTCAAGTTGGGTACAACTAAGGTAAAGCTAAAACTCAAATAGTGGAAACTTCTATACTACAAGAAAAAAGACCTCTCAGATTCCTGTTCTTCTTGAGCTTAGTTGCCTTGAAACCTACAAGATTGTTCTAGCAACCACATATTATTTAAGAAGTTATTTTAGGACATTTCACTGACAAGCAGATGAAGCCTGTCAATAATTACACTGAAAAGCTCTAAGTCTGTGAAGTCAAGGATCCAATAAAAGCTATTTTACCTGTATACCTGTACTGTACTGATTTCTGAATATATTTATATTCAGAATAGAAAACTTAAGGTAGCTCAGCCTCTGTGGAAATAATTCTTCTGTTCATTACAAGTTGTCTGAGTTTGAGTTGATTAGACCTCAGAAGAAGAGTAGAGATTTTTATGCCTTTTCTGTGGTCATAGAAACTACTGTAAACAATACAAAGAGTCTGAAAAAACCTATTGTGAGACAGATTGAACTGAGTGTATAGAGGAGTTAATGAATTAGGGTGTTAAACTTGAGCTGTTTTCTGTTTTGCAGTATTACTGGTTTTTGTTTTTTTGAGGATTCAACATATTAAATTCTCAGGGGGTCACCCTGTCAGCCTCAATTCTGTGGCCTGGATTTAGTTGAATCAATCCTAATTGAAATTCTGCACAGGTCTGGTGTTCTGTGGAGATTGCAGATGAATGACAGTGCAGTGGCAGGAAAGATAAATATGCTGGCAAATGAGATCCAGGGTCTCCACAGAGGATGGAATAAATTACTTTACCAATACAGTGGAGGTAATATGCTGGAGAAAGAAAGTGAAATCGAAGCTAGTTTAATACAAGGCTTGTTAAAAAACATATGAAAAGAGAAGCCAACAATACAGTTAAGATTTACTTAAAATACAGATTTCTGATGTGAATGTATTTAGGCCACTTCTTTTCTATTGTGAATAATGATCAATGCATACACTTTAATTTCATTTATGCAGACAGCAGCTTGCACAATTTAAATTCGTGCAGCATTCTGTGTGTAACTCGAGGCCCAGTGGTAACTGTGGTATAGCATATTGATTAGCAATTTGATAAATATATAAAATGGCACACTGAGTTTAAGGTGCTTTATGAAAAATGTATTTAAATGACCTTGGCTAATTAGCGTGAATAGCTTTGAGGCACTGCTGCCTGAATGAAAGACATTTTTAGAGTCCAGAGATTTAAAAGGTTTCATGACTGGATGAACAAAATTTAAACCAAGGGAAAAGAGCAAACATTAATTTTCATAGAAATTAAGGTGAATTAGATGACCTGATAGAACTTTTTTCCATTTCTTGCAGGTTCTGTACTGTTCTTCTTAGCATATGCCTGTTACTCCTTTCCATCTAATTGCTAAATTTCTTAAATAACCAGGATTTCAGCACTTTCCTCAGAAGATTATATTAGAGTCTAATGGATCAGAAAGTATTTTCTAATATACATCTAAAATTATCCTTTTCACAGTGTAAGCTATTACTTCTTTAGGTAGTTATGGTTTGTTGTAATACTTGAAATAATTCCTTCCCTTCCTCTGTGCCTGTATCCACCTACAATATGTAGGTGATCACTTAGTAAAATTATAGGAATGTATTTTTTATTCTCATCTCATAAATCAGTTTCTTCCATTATCTAACAATAGTATTTTGTCTTTCCTGAGCTAATTTTTGCATAGTAGTGATGTTGTCACAGTGCTGAAGTTAGACTGAAGTTCTAATCCAGGCTGAAAAAAGCTCTTGCCTCCCGTAAATTCTGATATACATCAGCAATTTTCACTGTCCATTTTCAATCTGTTGTTTCATTCTACAGCTGAAATTTTTTCAGTGTTTACACTTGAAACCTCCTTTTATCACTGCTGTTTTCTTTACAAAATGAAGAAATTGGTTTTAATTTGTAGTTTCACCAAAGTGCTGGCTCATGCTTCTCTGAGCTCAGTCTTTATTTTCATTTTATGTTACAAAAAGCATGTTCAGAGGTAATTTGGCATAGATCTAAGCGAGCATGACTCAGTGAAATCACTGTAGGCTGCCATGCTAATGAGGGAAATGCATCTCAGACAGCAAGTAGAAGAAAGTTGTCTGGAATGGAGGTGAGAATGGTAACTCTGACTGGAATGGTCTCCTGTGAAGGAAAGAAATCTCCCTGATGGTGAGTAGTGAACTTGCACAGCCAGACTGACATTGCCATGGATCAGTGGGGAGCTTACATTATCTGGGGAGTTCAAGTAAGAACTCTCTTCCAGCACAATTAGACAAAATTTAATTAATTTTTAATTCTGACTTTGACTAAATAACACTGCTTTTAGTCATACTGGTTAGTAATAGTTATCTCATTAAGAAAGCCCTCATGACCTGAGCTAGTCTTGGGTTTTTACTTCTTGTGTAATATTTTATTTGTGGATTGTATGTGACAAATGGTTGAAATTACAGGCACAACATGCATTTTACATGTTTTCTACAGAAATTATGAATTTTTAAGATTAATTCATAGAATAACTCTGGATAAGACAATTGTTGAGATGTTTCATAGTAAGATGAATGAAAAGAGTTTTCAACTGTAACAAGGCTTTTTAGTTAATTATTTTTAATGGAAATATTCTATGCAAAATAAATTGACAAATTTTTTTAAAAGTGAAATCCAACGATATTGTAAGAGCTTCTTACTGACTGTCTCTTTTTATCCAATTCTAATATATAATTTCAGAGTATTGCTATAAAATAAAAGGACAATGGGTACAATGCTAAATAATTCTTTTTCTTCTGCTCATCTTGGCTCGATGTCTGGAAGTGACACCCTTACTTTGACATAATTTTGCTCTGGTATTTGTTTTTTACAGAAATGTCCATTCATTGACTTTCAGGAACTTCAATTTTCTACAATAATGTACTAAAGTTGCTGTGTTACTTTTCCATTTCTTATTGATTCATAGCCCATGTTTAAATACATATAGTTTTTCCTGTTCCAAAACTGCCATGTGAGATTTTGATTCTTTGAGGAGACTCTTCATTCCAGGTAAGAAATACATGGTATAGAGAGACACACTATCCTTAGTTTACTGTTTCTCATACAGGTGAAACTGCTGAGTAAAACAACCCCTTGGAAAGTTGTAATACCTTATCTACAATAATTTATAGGTGAGGATCTTGTTATATTCCATAATGGTCACATTTTATGCGTGAATACTGACAGCCTCACTCTAAAACATATATGGAGATAGAATAAAAATTATATGGGCTTCAGCCACCTTATAACAACATATTCGTATCTCTGCTTTATGGTTTCAGGTGAAAAACCCTAAAAACTACAACATTCTAATCTATCTGTACTTGCACCAAATCTTGGCTTTGTGGTTTATGACCCTTAGCAACAAAATTTCTCTCGCCTTTTAATGGAATTAAATTACAAAGGTGAATTGGAAAACCTGCATTACTATGTTAGTTTCACTGCAAAAACCACTAAAGAATGAAACTTTTAATAAAGAATAATTGGAGCATTTTAATTTTCTAAATCTGGCATGATTTGCTTTTGTCTTGATTTTCAAGCTTTTTTTCCCAGTACTGCCTTATAGGCATCTACTTGTGATATCCAAGTGTACTCACAAACTTTCTGTAGTTTATAATCTGTTATTACTACCTCTATCCTAACACAGAAGCCTAAAGAAATATATTTCCTATGAAACAAACAGAACAACACAGCAGTTTTAAAATTCATTCATTCCCATTACATTTCTATCACCTCAGCATTATGAAAACATATTTTGCTAAATTTTCATATGCACCAGCATCAGTGGTGTTCTTGCTGATTTTATTTTTAATTATTGGAAAGCTTTGTATTTCATTTGCCTGTAATTTGCTCTGAAAAACTTCAAAGTGTCTTCATGGGCCATCTTATAAACCTATTTGCTATTAATGAAATAGTCCTTAAAATCAAATGTTAACACTTCTTACAGTAGAATATAAAATCCTTCTAAGCATGTGTTTTAGATTAAATTTCTATTTAACTCATCACAGGCATATGAGAAGGTGCATTTCTTGCCATATTGAAATTTACTGCAGTTAGAAAAAGTTCCTAATTGCTTCTTATCAATCTACTGGTAGAAGTAAATGTGTTCACAAATAGGCCATGATATTAGTAAAAAATTTCATTAGTATAAAAAAAATATGTGGTCACTAGAGAAATTAAAATAAGGGTAGCCCTGTGAAAAAAGTGTCTAAAAATACCCTATTCCAATTTTCAAGTACAGTTTCTATACAAAAGTTCAAGTTTTTTCATCATATAATGCTGTCTGAAATCAAGAAAACCTTCTTGATAAAAATAATATTGTACTTGAAAAGTTGCTGTGGTTTCATGGTAACTTTTTTTTGTCTGTTCCACTATACTACCACTTCCCTGTTGGAGTCATCCCTCCATAGCTAAGTTTGTCTTTTATATGGTGTGCTATATACCATGATGCAATTTATCCATTGTTGGGAACCTGGATAACAGATCTTGACCCAACAGGTAGGTTTATTTAGATATCTAAAATACAGTATATTAGCACTGTTAACATAATACTGTTCTGAAATGTGATTCAACTTTCAATTTCTTTCTTGAGAAACTGGTTTATATGCTTTAATTTCTATTGATTTTTAAACAGGAAGAAAACAATTATTACGAAAAACAAAACCCAAACAAATGTTCAATCAAGATATAACTTCTATCAAAAAATCTTCAGTGAGAAAACTTCAGTTTACTGAAGGTTTGTACATTGTAAGCTAAATATCATTGAGTTTGCATTATGTAGTTTGCTTGCATATTGTTGCACTTCACTTCTTATTGTATATAAAACATTTCATTATCAAGATGGGGGTCTTAGGTATTAAATTATTTTCTGAACATTTACCACAATACTCACACTATTCTTGTTCAGTACAAATAGTTTTGCAAGTGATTGTTCATATTCAGCAGAAATACAGCAGATACAAACAGCACAAATATGTGTGTTTAAAGAGGTAAATAATTGAGAAAATTCTCTGGGCAACTCATCCCAGTGTCTCAACACTCTTATTGTAAAAAAATTCTTTCTTGTATCTAACATAAATCTACCTGCTTTCAGTTTAAAACCATTGCCCTTTGTTCTGTCACTGCAAGACTTGGCACAGAGTCTCTCTCCATCTTCCTCATAAACTGCCTTTGTATACTGGTGTGCCTGTGGTCCTCTGCTCCCCAGGCAGAGACAGGTTGGGACAGGTCTCTTAGGTTCAGCCTTTTTTTTTTTTTTCCTAGGAGAGGTGTTCCAGATCTCTAATAATTTTTGTGGCCCTTCTCTGGAACTGTTCTAACAGATCCAGGTTTCTCTTGGCACTGGGAGCTTCAGAGCTGGGCACGGCAATCCAGGGAGGGTCTTAGATGAGCAGCAATCCTGCTCCCTTGACAGAGAGGACACCATCCATGGACTAACCTCCATAGAGATGCTTCACAGCTCCACCAGAGTACATAACACAGTGTCACAGATGGCCACAACACAGAGCATCACTATGCAATTTGAGAAGGCTTTAAGCATTTGCCCATGCACAGTAACACCATACCTCACCAGAAGGCCTCAGGTATCTGCCCATACAGAAAAATATCAAATCACTTCAGAAGGCTGCAAGCATCTGCCCTTCTTGTTCTTCAGCCCAGCCTTTTATACCCCTGATGCTGATGCATTGCACTGTGCGCCCTCTGTTCCCTTTGGTGGTTGGGCAGTGCCCCTGGGCACTCCATGGCTCACTGCTGTCAGTGCTGCTCACCTGCTGCTCTCAGCTGTGCCCATTGGGGATGAGACTCAGCCTCAATTACCACAAACTGTGTGCCTACAACACAGCACTATGAGCCACTCAGCAGTCACATGGGTGAGGAAGCCAGTCCTTGTGCTCTACCCCTCAGCTTCTGTCGTCACAAAGCTCCATATAGGCTACTTTTTATTCTCCTGTTTTCCTCTAAATTCAAGAATCGTTTACCCTATTTGATCTGTTCATCTACTTCCCTCTGCACTGTATGTAATCCAATGAGATCACTTATTTGTATATTTAGGTTTCTAATTAATAATGCAGATATATGCTTGCTGGCGCTGAATGTATGTTGTCCTTTAATTATGTTTTTAAAACAGATGAGGGCCCATAAACCAAACCACATTGATAGAGAAGTAAAATAAAAATGCACCTTATACTGATAAAAATATTACACGTACTTACTTGTATCTTAGTCCAATGGGCAGTGCAGTATTATTTCTGGATATATTTCCTTATGCGTATCATGATGAATAATGACATAATCGTCCTGAGAAATTCTGTGAGTTTGTTTTAAGCAATATATTTTTCAAGTTTAAATGATGATTTTGGCCTTGTGCACATTACTTTATACCAAAACTCAATAAAAAGATTCCTGTCTATGTAAATAATTAATTTTTGCCATTTTCAACTTTTAATAATGTATACCTCATCTTTAGTTGGAGCTGTATGCTTGCTCACCCACTCTAGAATTTTTTGGATAAGTATCAGAAAGAACATAGACAAAAAAAAAATTGTAAAAAAATTATAAACAAAATTAATCTATTCCATAAATAATTTCCTTTCCTGTAAAAGGGAAATTTGAATGTTGCATCTACTTTACTTGAAAGTGATGCCATAACAGAATCTGCAAGTTTGTTAGTAAAGGGTCTTTTTATTCATCTAACTACTGATTCAAATGAAATACACAATAAGATCATCTGTGTTTATGCTCAGAAGAAAGTCAGCATTTCTCAATAATAAGAGATCAAAGAGGAATGTTGCTATTTTGGGAAATACAGCAAAATAGCTGCTTCTGCTATTCAGAAAAGGAAAGTGTAATTTGGTAAATGTCAAGAGGGAGAGCTTCTCAGAGTCAGAAGGCAATAAATAAGTTCAGAGTGGAAGGTTCAACTTACTTTCTACACCACTAGGTACAGGTTGATGGTATAGAATTACCATAAAAAGTATTTAATGTTTTTCCAAGTATTTTGTGCTAAAAGGAGAGTGCAAATGTATCATAGTATACTTCAATTAGGCTAATCTTCACAGAGGGACTGACTGCTCCATGTGTGACAGACGCTTGTGGAAATATCTGAGGGCTAGGTGCTACAATATGAAAACATATCAAGAGGACACCAAGTTGGAACAGTTGTTATCAAAGTGGCACTGCTAGCATTTGTAATGATGTCCTGCAGAAGCTCTGTTCACTTTCACTGACAAGCAGGCTGGCCAAATAAGTTGTCCCTCTGCTGGCACTTGTGCCATGTGGCAGCGATGTGACCGACCTGTCAGCAGGCAGCGCGCCATCCCGACAGATGGGCGTGAGTGCAGCTAGCCAAGGATATTTTCATTCCATGTGCAGCAGATGTACGCGCCTATTAAAAGTGTTGCTCCCTGCTGAGAGAATCAAAACAGCAGTTTGCCTTGAACTTCTTTTTTAGAGTTGGCAATATATGGCACCACTAACCCAGCTCAGAACTTGATTGACATGGAGTATCAGGGGATACTGTGAGGAGAGGGCAAGGAGTTCAAGGTAATCTCCTATACTGTTGTTATTTAATTCTTTAGGAATTAATAATTCTTCAAAAATTTTTGATAGCCTTCATGCCAATAACATTTGACACAGAGAAAACCATAGAGCTAAGAGCATGCCCTCTCTGGCTAACTTTATCAAATATACAAGTTGTACCCAGAGACACTCTAAAAGTTGCACTTGCAGCACAGCATGGAGAAAAATATTTCCCTTCCAGGCAAAATTAATTGTGGTCATTACTTTAATGATCAAAGCCCACAAAGGGCAACAAAAGTAGGCTCTATTACTGTATAAGTAACGGAACATTTAATTTCCACTATTAACCATATTTTTTTAACTAGAGTAATATATCCATAGAAAGGGGATAATTAAAAATACAGGCTGTTTTTATCAAAATTATTTGTACTTAACTGTGGGGACAATATACCCATTAGTGGCTTTTAAACAGTAGCCTTTTGGCACATCTAAATTTTTGCTGTCTGGAAAATAAAACAACAAAGGTATACTGTTTCAGGCAATTTCAAATGCTTGTATTGCAGCAAAGCCTGCATTTTGATGGTTTGTATTTAAAAGACTTTTATTAGTGTTGGTATGAAGTTGCTTTGAAAGAATTTGCTGAGAAGTGGGATGAAATGTCTAAATTTGATACTCTATGTCTACTCTATGTCTCAATTTGATGCTCTATACCAATAAACCTCTGATTTTAAGGTGGGGGACATAGCAATACAGGAAGCAGGGCAGACTGAAAATATCTTGCCATTTAGATACAGCCTTTACTGTTGTCAAGATATATAATGCATTTTTTTCCTCTATTTAGAACTTGCAGAAAAAAAGAAAACTTCAATCCTTTCAAAGTGCTGTATTACCCATCCTAGAAACAATCCATCAACAGAAATTTGCTTCTATCAGTGTTTTAGCTTCAGATCTTCAATCACTGCTGAATCAAAAATTTGTAACCTCGCTCTAACCTAGTCCATGTTTGTGAGTCAGCACATAAAACACACACTCTCCATCACTGGGAAGTGCTTGCTCTCTAGGACACTGCCCTCCTGTAAGTATGAATAAGTTCTGCAAGAACATTATCAACCTTTCTTGTCCCCAAGTTACCCAATTCCAACCATTCTATAAAAAGTAAGGGTCTCAGTTTGATATAGTTGGTTACCTCCTTCTTTCATCCAAGAGCTATGGCTTCTAGTGTTGATGATGGCTACTGCCCCCACACATGAAACTGATGAGGCTTTGGAACATAATAATAAACTCACCTTTCCATTTAGCAGTGATCCTTAAATCCTACATTTCTAAAAGTTTTTTCTCTTCTTACTGGCTAAATTCTGTTCTTGGATCTTGCCTGGGTATGGTCTGACAGAAAACTTCCTCCAAGTAACCTAAAAACCCAATCTACACAGCACAAAAATAGGAAAAGTCTTTCTGCTGCATCCTGCTTCTGATCATTTCTAGATATGATAGACTTTTACAGTGCATAGAAACAGATGCATAGCTAATTTCAGCTAAAATCCATGCCATCTCTATTATTTCTTCCCATTTGGAGGCTGGGAAGGCACAGAATTAAATGCTGTCCCATACATCAATGATTTATGAAGCTCTAAATATAAATAATTGTTCAAGATCCAGTTCTGTGCATGTATTATTCCCACACCAGGTGTTATTTTCCTTGTTTGCTTGTGGAGGTTGTTTGTTTGTTTGCTTGCTTTTGTTTGTTTTAGTTAAATTCTTCTATAATAGAAATTTTCAGGTTTTTTAGTTTTATTTTAGGGGATTATAATATGCAAAGTGTTCTTATATATATTAAACATTACTGTTGTTGAAATTGTTGGGATGCAAACTATGATTTTTTTTGTGAAAAATAAACCGTGCTCTGAAAAGTTCAATTACTAAGCATTTGGGACATACCAAGATTTGGATGAAGAAATTATTTTGTTGGTTTTACAGAGATGTAAACTAATTAGAAGTCTGGCTGTACAATAAGTCCAGAAGACAAAAGAAAGGAGCCTTTTGTTACTTCTTGTATTATACAGTTCTGAGATGTTTCTTCAATTTTCAATCTGCTTTGCTAAGAGAGTAATCTAGGAGGTTGTGTTTATATGTACATATATATGTATGTATAGGCTTGTGTTTACACCTTACCTTTAATTTCAGCCTCATGCACAGTTTCAGACAAATAGATCAAGTATCTGAAAAGACAGTGCTTTTCTATATGTTTTGGGAGAATAAGTGTCTAAATAGAAAGAGGTGCTTTGTAACATTCTCATGAGGATATGAAAGTAATGGGTAAATGAATCTGGTATCAAAAATTCCACACAGGAGCACCACTGAGACATGAAGTCCTTCGGAAAAGGGCTTTGTAAAGTGCCACTGTTCCCAGAGTAATAGTTTAACATTTTATGGTTATTCTTGCTTGAGATCAGGACTGCATGAAGAGTGTCAAGGTATGAAGTCAAAATATAAAAACTAAATTGTGCTGAAGTCTGGAGGCACGCATGAAGAAGTTGTTGCCTTACTTCAAAGTAGCTTAATCTTCTCACTTTCATATGTAGACAAGCCTTGTATCTACTCTCATTAAACAGTTGTGGAAATGTCTGTCACTGCCCTGAGTTGACATATCTAAAGATACATTTAGAGAATGTGCTGATGTGATGAGAAAATGTTTTAAATGAGGATGGAAAAGAAGTGACTCCAGCTTTAAAGTAACCAAGAGAAGAGCTACTTGAAACAAGCTAATGTGGATTGAGTAATCCACATCTTAAAACTGACAATTAAGTGAAAAGCAAGACGGAATCTTAACACAATTACTTTAAAAAGTAGCAATAGGAAGGATTATGTATGTTCAGAATTCTGTAAAATTAATAGGCAACATGAAATTTTCATGCTGGTGGTTAGAAAACTACTACTGTTTTCCAATAGTTGCATTTTGAAAAATAAAAGGCTTCAATCAAATTGCTAATTTCAATGTGTTTATATTCAGAGTTTGTAGTTCCAAGTACTATAAGGTTTTTTTGCAGGATTTATAAACAGATGCCATTTTTGTTATTGCCCTTGTTGTACTCAAAAAAATCATTCTTAGAAGTAAAAATAGCTAAATTATAACTTACATCCATTGGGAAAACTTGTTGCCAGAAAAATAGATTTGTGATTAAATTTTTTTCAGAAATTTTCTAGGTTTCTTAAAATGTTCTGAGTGTTACTTGGAAATTGTAAAAGAACATGTTTTTATTTTACATGTGGTTTTTAATAGAAAATTTTCAAGTGTGAATTATTTTTTCAAAACATGCATATTTTCCCTTAGGAAAGGGAGATGGAAAAAATACCCAGCAATCCAACCCCAAATTCCTTTCTTAATGGAAGTGTTACTAATAGGACTAAAATAGCAAATATAATTGTTCATTAATCTTTCATTGGTCTTTCCTTTTTTTTTTTTTGACTTTCTGAAGATACTTTGAACTTGTTTGATTGATTTGCACACTTTGGATGTCACAGTTTTATTCTTCTATATCACCATGTTTCCTTGGGGTAAAACTGCAATGTGAGGTGTGCACATAGAATTAGTTTTAGCTCTTAATAGCCAAACAGAAAATACTGGTTCATAGCAATAAATGTCTGCTCCTCCAGATGAAAAACATCATTAAAATATTCCTTCTCAGATACACTGGATGCATGTAAATTATTTGACAGTTGGCCAAGCAAGTACACTTGAGGAAAAAATTATGAGTGAAGAAAATGATAAATTAAAGGCTATAATTTAGTTTTGAAACTAATTTAAAGAATAGTTAGTCTGGAAACTCTGTTTCATCTGTTTATTTTGTTGCTATTTACGTTCCCAGTAATGATTCTGCTGAGATTTCTACCTCAGATACGATAGCAAAGACTTAATTGCTGAAGTTCACGGAATGGTCTTTTATTCTTGCACCGACTGAGAATATTTCAGCAACACACAGTTTGGGAAAAGAGGCCATGCAACAAACAAACTGCTCCTTTTCCAACAGGGGAAGTGGCAGTTCAGATGGCTATAGCCTTCCAAAAATCTCAGAAAGAAACTTCCAGCAGCATGCTTTTATATGATCGAAAGACAAATTTGGTATTATTGACAGTGATGCTGATGTTTTGGAGGGAACTCCAGGTCAAACCAAGGACTGCATTCACAACAGCAGACTGCATCTTTTTAATGTATTGCATATTTGAGATGGAATTGAACACAGCAGGCACACTTTTATGTGCTTGTCTGAACAACATCAAAGTAAGTCATTATGTAAATATTGGAATGAAACTTTTAAATTTTAATTTATAACACTAGATTTTCTTTCTGAACAAAATAACATTTCATAAAAAATTGCATTTTTAATAAAAATCTGTATTTTTTTGGTTACTATAACTTCAAGTTCAAAAGTTTTGGGCAGCTCTTGATATAACTGTAATTTTTGTAACTCTGAAGTAACTTACAAACTATCAGGTCCAGTGTTTGATTTGCAAAGAGGATGTGGCTGAAGTAATGGTGCATTTGCATTTTTTAACAGCTTCACAGGAAGTATATGATGTGCTTTCTGTTACAAGGAATAATTTTTTGTAGCTTATATCATAAAAATCTTAGAAATCAAATCAGTTATTGAGAGTTCTATGCTGTCTATTTATTTCCAATCAGACAAAGAGGAATTTAATACTGAGAGAAAAGAAAAAGCCATTTGCACAGCATTTTGGATGGAACATTTAAACTGTAATGCATCCCTAGAATACAATTCCAGGGATGTATTGCAGTCATATGATCACAGAGTGATTAAAAATCCATAATGGAGTATTTCTTTCCCAGCTATACACATAAAAAGACCTCTTATCCTTACAATTTGACTTCCATCCACTCAAACAATTTTTTCATTAGGTACTGTTGTGGAAGGTAATGCATCTAAAAGAATGAACCCTATTTTCAGTTCATCATCCTAAAAGCTCTTTCATGATACCCCCTAAATGGAGATGGCGAGGCACACCCTGCTTATGATTTATCCTGAGAGCAACGTACATTTTCGAAATCAATGGTGAAAATGTCTGTAGGTGTGCACACATGCATGTGCGCATGCATGTAGTGGTACTTCTGTTTGCCCTTCATTGAAGCAGTGAAGCACAAACAAATTGAGAGTCAACAAAGTTAAAGCAGAGGAAATATTATTGAAGTTCTGCTCCTCTCTAATTTTGTACTTTTGTGTAGTGGCTCACTAAAGAAATAAAGAAATTTAGATATTCAGTTCTCACTTTGAGATTTTATTATTCTAGACCCTGGAAGAAAGAGGCTGCTTGCTCACTCCAACAGTGAATGAGATGCTGAAGCAATATGCTTGAAATGTGGTATGTTTTAAGAAGACCAGGAGAAGAGCTGGCATGCTGAAGAGCTGATTTGATTTTTTTTCTCAACAAGTTTCTTAGAGGAAACTTCATGCCTCTGTAAATTTTGTCTTATTTCTATCTGTTGACCATTATCACTAAAAGGATACTATTATTAAAGGTATTAAATAATATTATTACAGCATGACATGAGAATGGAAGCAAGTGCCAGTAATACTCCTATGCTCGACATCAGCATAATTTTTGTAATTTGTTCATAGATTACTTGATTATCTTTGTGGGTCCCTTCCAACTCAGAATATTCTGGGATTTTGTGGCTTTTCTTACTTTGCACTCTACAACTGCAAACAAATGTTGTCTGTTCGATAAATACACATTACGTAAGGCATACACATTAAATAAGGGACCTGTATCCTGAGAAAAAGCATCAAGTCTGTTGTGCATTTGTTCCTTATTCTTAAAAAAACATGAAAAAAATAACTATATGAACAAACAAAAGAGACATAGATGCATGTCATTACAGGTGAAAAATAGTAGCATGACACAAGTTCACTTGTATGAACTGTGTAGGTCCATTATGTAAATGGAGCGGTCTTCATTAGACTGTGCTGGTAATTAAAGACTGACAGGCTCTTATCATTGTGGAAGAATTTCCTTTCCATTACCTTTATTGACCTCCTACTCACTTTTTACCTTGGTTTAATATGCACAGCATGAAGTCTCTAAATTATCTAAATAGATTTATAAAACTTCCCTAATAAGCTGCAAATTAGGTGATTTCTTGCTGATTCTTTTCTTTATGACAAGAGTTAGTGGTCTCACTAGTTCCACTGACAAATTTGTAAGAATATGTGATGCAGGATAAGGGCCACGAGTGTGAAACTTCCTAAGCCTCTCAGACACCCTTTACACCTGCATAATCTGCAGCACTGATCAGTCAGTGCATCTATGGACCAGTCTAGAACATATAGAAATCAAGGGAAATACCCACTTATTTTTTTCTCCCTTTATATTAAATTTCTTTGTGGAAATTTGCAATTATCTATGACTGGAAATGCATAATGCATTTGGGTAATTAATTATAATTTTATATTGTATTGCCAAAGAGTGGAAGGGGGTAAGGGACAAAACCAGGCTCTCCAGTGGTGGACAATGAGATGGTGAGCCAAAACTGGAGGAAATGAGCCCTAATGGGATCCCTTAATTTGCTTCACCAGGTGTTGGCTACAAAGTACCACACCTGAAATGCTTCTACAATAATGGCCTCAGTGTGAGGAACAAACAAGAGGAGCTGGAACCTTTGGCCCACTCCCAGAGATTCGACATCGTTGGTGTAAGTGAGAGCTGGTGGGATGAGTCCTGTGGCTGGAATGCCCTGCCAGATGGCTGCAGGCTCTTCAGGAGGGATGGGCAGGGCAGAAGAGATGTTGAGAGGTTGGCACTGTATGTAATAGAAGGGTTAAAATTGAGTTAATTGAGCCCATTTTCAGAATTGTCTGTCTTCAGGTAACTCTGTTTCATGACTAGACCATGTCATATGCCTTGTTTAATCATTTAGGTTAAACCTGTAAACTTAACTATGCTGGTTGCTGATGAAAAGATCAGATGGCCAAGATTTGGGATGTGGGATTTAAAATATACTATAATTAGACTGCGTTAGGTATTTTGGATTTATGTAGCCTATGGCTGCTTTTCATCTATTTTGTCCTCATTGTCCTCTTAATTTCCTAGTACACTGCAGAGATATGTTAATTTACTACTCAAGCTGAATGTAAGGTCACAGTGTCTCACTTTTGTTTGTAGTTGATTGCTTATCACCTATTCGAGACTCCATTTCTATTTACCATGTATTTTTGATGATTGGGCCTCAGTAAGTCCCTACAAAAGAATACTGATCATGTTTTCTTTTCTCTCTAACAGCTGCTCAGTAATTTCACAAGATGTAATGTAAGTCTATTCATGAAGTAAAGTGAGACCCTCTCAGCTCATGTTGATTGTGCTCATGGAGGTGCTCACCAGTCTGTTGAATACATTCTGCAATTATTATTATTTTTTTTTTTGAAGTAGGAAGAATGCATGCTGAAGATCACATGAAGTAAAAGTTAAGCCTCTTTCTCTCTTACACACAATACACAGGCTGATTCCCATGGAAGATGTGTAGGTAAATCCTCTGTACAATTTGGATATTTCAAGAGGCGATTTTGTGAAACCATTTATGTCCAAGCCCAGTGCACTTCTCCTCCCTGATCATTATTGTCAGCAGGCACTCAGTTAGATACTGAAACAGAGTCCAGATGCAGATCTCAGATGTAGTAGAGGAGGTTTTTTTCATAAAATATTCTGTAAAAGTATTTGAGTTCTTATGTTCAGTACTTATGTGAGAAAATAAAACTGATGATCTAGAATTTTAAAATATACTGTATTTTTATAACTTAAAAAATGACAAGTGAGAGAAAATGCCAGATGGACTATTTGGCTTAAAGTTCTAACAGAAATGGAAACAGAAGATGACAATAATCAGGCAAATATCATTTCATGAGTGAAAATTCCCAGAGCATCTTGGTTTAAAATTATTGAAAGAGCTACATGGCTGGCTTACAAGCATTTCAAATCAGTAAGAATTAACAATTTCTGCTATAAAATGTACAGAGTAATTCTCTAAAACTTTGTCCAATGAGGCTATCTCTATGTGTGTCATGCTTTACTTCTTCAGTTGGTGACTGTCTGCTTTGCATAAAACACTTACAAAATTTATTGGACTAGGGAGGCAGAATATGTAATTGTTCATGACTGGAATAATAGCACAGTGATTATAGTACTTACCTAGGAGGAGGGATTCTTTTAAGGGAGCAGGGGTGGGTGGTGGTGGTGGAATGAAGGCACAAATTCCTCTTTGCTGCATGTGACAAATATGATACTTGTAAAGCAGTAGAAGTTAATAAGCTTGGCACCTGAGAGGTAATTTTTGGAAAAAGTAATTATCACAGGTAGTACATGCTCACAGAAAATAATGGATATCCTTTTTCCATATATGAAATATTGCCTATAAAAATTCTGCTCAAAATTTCCATGCAAGGCCAAGCTAGCTTTTTGGAAAGTATACCACAAATTTCCAAATGTCAAAATATATTATATAAATATTTCACTTAAGACTCAAATTTTGGGGAAAAAGATGCAGAAGGCATAATATTCTAAAATCCTACCTCTAATAGTCAGGAAGCCTCTCTGTATCTTCAATATGATTTTTCTTCATTTTCAATTTACATAATGGAGAGTGATAAAAATGAACTGATTTGTGTGCCACATTGATCTTAGAGCCAAATTAATTTCTTTTATGATAAGGACCATTCGAGAGATAAACATTCTATGTTCCTGGGTAAAATAGGAAGTATGAAAATTTTCTCCTTTATATGTATCTTCTATATTTTTAAATTAAGGTAGGCAACATGTATAGGTTCCTTTCTAATAACTCCTATAATGCCTAAATTTATGTTTAAATTAGACACTTGCAGTGTATATCAAATACATTCTTAACCATTTATCTGCTATTTTCATACATCTCTAATCCATGCTATTGTATTTGTTTGCTACAATGTGATTGTAGGAATCTCTTCTCTGCCAAGATGCTAAAATAAATGTTTGAAAATGTTATGATTCATGTTGCCAAGGTTTATTTGCAAGAGCATGCTAGCAGCTTCCCAGTGGAAATACCTTTTCTTAAAAATATCAAGAGAATGAGTATCCAAGTCACTTTTGTGTCACATCCAGTGAATAACATTAAAAAATTTAAAAATTTATTATCTATTTAGTAAATAATACCAGGGAAAGAAAGGGGTAGGATGTTGCAAGTAGGGGACAGATTTAAATTAGGTGCTTTAAATTAGAATAGAAACATTAGTGCATTATCTTCAGATGCTTAGCTCTTTCAAACTGTTACGTTAATGTTTTTTACGCGTGGAAAACGTTAAGTATTTTTCACATGTGTAGGCTAAACTTTCAGAATAAATGCCCTAGGTAAGCAGTTCTGCAGTTAGTTAAAACTATGGCTATGTATCTTACAAATTAAATTTACGAAGCTGCAAATTTCTTCCAGTTCAGTCTGTCTCAGAATTTAATATTTTAAGGACAGATCTAATGGGGACTGAAATGTTAGATTACCCTAAGCCAAAATTTCAAAATAGATTCCTCCTTGCAGATTCAAGAATTCTAAGTTTTCTACAGATATAGTGGTACAGAAAGAAATAGAGTCTCTGGTGATGCGGATGATAAGGAAAGCAGACATTTAGTATGCAGTACCTGACTTGGAGTCTAGTAGCTATGGATATAAGTGCAGGGAGCTGATTTCCATGTTCCCAGGCCTGTTTATACATTTTACATGAAAAATTTTTCATTTAAATATTGAAGTAACTGGAAGAAAACAGAATTCACCTCTCCCAATTCTGATCAGCTTTACAGAACTCTTTAAGCAGAAAGTCATACAGGTTTTTGCAGGCCTGGGAAATTGTTGAGCTTTGCTGCAGACTAAAAAGCTTTGAACCACTTCAAACAGTAAGAAAAAGGCCATAATTCTACCCAAACTAGGATACCTTGGTGGCTCTGGCATTCTTGTGGAAGATGTGGGTTTGCATGTTTCCAGTGTTAACAAGAGAAAAAAACCCATCTCTACTACTAAAAAGGGGGAGAGCCCTGTATTCAGATTAATAATTCCTGTGTTGAGACAATGCCATGTATTGAACTTGCCCACTGGAGATTAATAACATGAAAATTCCCTCCATTTGAAGGGAGGAACCAAAATTTCCCAGAGAAGTTGCAGAGTCAATGCTTCCAGCGTAAGAGAAGCAATCCACAAGCTTTCCTTAGAGCTTTTTGCCTCCCTACCAGTCCTGGACTCATTCCTTCTTGCTCCCAATTTACACTCTCCTTCTTTAATAAGACCCTAAGATCTCACAATTTACTTGAAACAGCAACCTGATGCTTGTTTCTGCCTGAGGTTTCAAACATTTAGGTCAGAAGCTGCAGCAGCTAGGAAGTTTATGAAATTGAGTTCAGCAGGGCTTTTGGGCCAGAATCACTTGATTTAGGGCTTGGAAACTTACCTGAGACCATTTTCACACCTATTTACAATTTTGGAACTGAAAATATTTCCCTTTGATAATACATATAAAAGATAGCTAGCTCTAAAACATATGGAGCAAAAATTCCCTATGCTTTCTTAATAATAATTTATTAGGACAGACCTTATTGTTATATGACTGAATATTAGCTTTTGGACCTACTTTGACATTCAGCCTTCTATCTCTAAATTTCTTTTTCCTATTATAGCTTCTGACATTACAAGATAGGTAAAATTTTATATATGGGTAAAATTTTATATATAAAATCACTGAATTAATCAGTGTTCATTGCTATGAAAGAGAATGAAAAGGTTTATTGATCTCTGTATTAAAGAATAGCATGAAAAGAACATGACTGAAGGTATGCTGAAATAATTTTTAATTAATTTTGAATCCTGACATTACAGCACATTTTTTCTGAAATTTAAAACACTTCTGGAATAAATTGCTATCAGATGCTTCTCCCTTTGTTCTTTAGAGTTCTATGTGCTATCTTTTACCTGGCAGATGTGTGTGTATACACTCATAAGTGAGGAATAGGAGAAATGAGTGCAAGGAGGTGGATTTAAAGCTGCAATCAATTAGTCTGTTGCTAGGGAACTGTCAGCTGCCCACTCACAAAACAGCAGTCAGCTGGCTGGAGTTAGGAGCATATAAAATGGAGTACAAAACACTAAACCTCTCTCTGTTGTTATTAATTTTTTTAAAAACATATTTTATTAATGCTGAAGGAAAAAGGAAGGGAAGTTTGATAGCAAAGGTCAAAATGTCACACATCTTTCACTGCTAGTTGAGATGCTTAATTAACTGACTGCAGGAGCTATGGTTTGTTTTTGGGTACTTTTATTTGTCACTCTTAACTAATATGGACTGGAGTGGTGCAGTATGTGGAAATATATTCCAGAAGAGCATATTTGAGCACACCAGGTTAGCCTAATGTGGTCTGATTGGGGAATACTTTGAAAATCCTGGGCATTTAATGGAATGTCAGTTAATTGAAGCTTGATGAATTTCAAAGAGTGAGCTGTGGCTGGTAAAGATAAGAGATGACCCTGCTTGATACACATAGAAGCAGAAGATTTCATTTCACTCACTTAGAGCTCACTCAAGTGTGTGAGGGATTTCAGACTTGAAACAGAATTCCCCATCTAAAGTTCAAATGTGATTTCTGACTCTGGCAAAGCATCTCTCACAGGTGTTTCAGGCTTGTTTTGCTTGTTCTGGAAGAGAAGGCCTCATTTTGAAAAGACTTTCATAGTATTTTTGAAACTTTTAGAGAAATGTTGACATAGAACCTGAGTTTTCTTACTAAGGATAGTTTCCATTTTAATTCTTTAAATTTATAAGTACTTTTTCAGTAACCTTTGGTGTTCGTGGTTTTCAATATTAATGTTAAAGACTAAAGCAAAGCACCATTCAAAATTTTCCTTTAACTGTCTTGGTGCTTTCATGGTCATGTGAGGCAGAATAGACTGATCCTCCCTGAACAATGTTCTTGCATGGCTTCCACTGGCAGAGGATAAAAAGCTAGACAAAATTTGAAATTTTCTACTACTCTTACCATTTATATTGCTTTCATTTCTACATATGTTGATGTATGGGAGAGGCAAAAAGTTGCAAAATATAAGATTGGGGACTTGGCATTGGTCATTCAATCATCCAGCTCTCCTCCATGTCAGCTGTAGGAAACCTTGATATTTAAAGCTCTGTGTATGCAAAGTTAATGCTTAATTCACATTTATAAATTAGAAATCATAAATATTGTCATGTGAGTTTGGCAGGAATTACCAACTTAAATGTGAACCACCAGCCTGTGAGCTCTGTGTATGTCTTATAAAGTACATATTTTGATGATTACCTGTAAGCACCTGTGACATACAGCACAAAATAGCTATATATCATTGTTTTCCAGTGCATATAAATAAGTTTTTTCAGAATGAAAAGCAAAAATAAATAATTTTGTGACATACCAGAACTGTCTCCGCTTCTTAATTTTCTAAACAGAAAGAGTTATCTCTGTTATAGGAATAATGATTGCATAATTTTGTTCATTTTTCATTATTTACTTGCTCTTTGTAGTGGTAGAACTCCATGTTGTGGAAGAAGCTGAAAAATATCTTCTCTAACTGATCACAGAGCTGAGACAAGCATTTCAGCATCAGTAATGGCCGATCATGACCCCACACAACTGTGTCTGCATCTCTGTTCGTGTTTCACTCTGCTCTTGTCAAGATAGCACTGCTGAAATCAGGCTCCTAAGAGCAGTAACACAATGTGGCACTGCTGCTGCAATGAAGATAAAAGGCAAGTACACTCATCTTGTGGCCTCAGGACTCTTGCTTTGCTGGTGAGTTGTTCTGCATGTGATTTCTGGGCAGAGTGTGCAGGAACGATGCTGTGGCTGCTCAACTCCATTGCAATGTGTGGCTTCACTGAGGAAGAAGGGAACAAATTTGTCATTGTGCCAGTGCAGGCTGGACTCTGCATTTCTAAACTGCAATTGCATTTCTGAAACACTTTTTTTTTGCTTGAGGCTTTGAATGTTACGTATCAATCAGTTTGTGCTCTATGTAACCGTTATGCTTCTGCCTCAAGTTGTTGGGAACCAGCTGGGTACACCCACTATTGCAGAATACAGAACCAGCAAGAATAAAGTTTTAACCTGGAAATTATTGCTTATACAGTTTGTGGATCTTTGAATCAGTTGCAGTATTGTAAATTTAATATGTCAGCTCAAGTCTGCAGAACAGGTAAATTTTTGAAATTTCAGGGTTAAATATTAATTTAATTTATTCATAATGTATTTAATATACAGATTTATAAAGTCAGGATAGTGTGCAATTTAACTTTTAAAATTCCTCTTAGAATAAGGGTTGCTGGCATGATGACCTCTGTATGGGGGTTTTTTTTGTGCCATCTATCTGTCATCTGTACCTCTTGCAGGTAGGTTTTCATGAAATGTCATGGGGTATGCAAATGACTAGTAATAATATTTTATTGATTTCTCATATTCAGGTACTTTTAATTCCATGATTCAACTCCACATAATAAAAATTTATTGTAGGCAAAAAAAAAAAAAAAGCATACTAATCACAAGCTAATCTGAGTTTTATTTTATATTCTGGTGAAGTATTTTTAATGAGAAATTTGGATGTTAGATCCGCATATTCACTGGACCAAATGTCTTTTAAGGTGTGACTATGAGGAAGCCCAAAAATATGAAGGATATTTTTTCTTTTGGTGCATAGAGTTTCTGAGTCAGATGAGAGGTCAATTATGTTATGTTTACAGATTGTCTTGGAAGGACTTTAGTTACTAAATATTAGAATGCTTGCATGTGAATCAGCCTCCTGCTGCAAACTTAACCTGTTCCTGGTACTGGGTTTGTGTGAACACTGTTACCAACAGGTCAGGGGAGGTGATTCTTCCCCTCAGGGCTGGTGGGATTGCAGATGAAGTGCTGTGTTCAGCAGTAGGCACAAATTGAAATACAGAAAATCCTGGTTTAATCTAAGAAACAACTTTTTAATTCTGCAGGTAGTCAAAGACTTGAACAGTTTGATGAAAGAGGAGGTGGAGTCTGTCAGCATCTCTACAAATATTTGAAAACTGACTGGCTGTGCTCCTGAGCAGCCAGCTGTAATTGATCCTGTTCTGAACAAGGAACTAAGACTAGAGGATCTCCAGAAGTCCCTTCCAACCTCAGAGATTCTTTGGAAATAATTAAGACCACAACTGAGTTACTGATCATATAAAGAACCTTTTATTTTGTTTAGATACCAAGGGAAATTTTAAATGCACCATCTTTTCCTATTCACTTAAACTGAATTTTCATTGTCTCTATTTAATGTAATTAATGCTGGGAGGCATTATGAAGAATTAGAATTTTCCATAATTTTGGCTTTCTTTTCCAACACTGCACAGGTTATAAGGCCAGTACTCCTCAGATACATGAACAGCTGCAAGCACCAACTTCATTGCCAAGGAAAATAACTTGTGTACCAAGGAGGCTAATACTAATGTTGAGAGGCAAATTGGTGAAGCCCTTATATACAAGGATGCTTGTGTAGTTGTTTTCCTACTTCTATCCCTTTTTTTCCCCTAGGATTATTTTACTAGGATAGTGTATAAAATCTGACCTTTCTTTGCAAATCAACGTTCCTCAATGGACTCAATTACTTTCACTACTATCAAATATTGGAGAAAGTTTGTTATTAAGTGACAATTGCAGCAACAAGTTTGATGAAATAGGAAGTTCAAAGGTGCTCAGTAAGCAGCTGCATCACAGTATTTTTAGAAAGACTGGTACTTGTATAATTCCCCAAGCTGCTACAAAATAACTTCTGAACAAAATAAATGAGAGTATTATTGAAAATCTAGGGATCTGCAAACTTCGAGGGCTACAGGGATTTCATGGTACCTGAATATGAATGCTGAATCACTTATGTATCTATTTAAAATCACTGACTTGGGAATTTACACAACATGATGGCAGGTAATTATCAATCACCCTCTACATCCAGTATAATGTACTGCATTTATTATTTCATGGCATTACAGAGTAACTGACACTTTCAGCTCTATCAGCAAATTCTCAGTTGGCTGCAACATAAAAATATCAAGGTATCTGCAAGCGAATCTTTTAATATTATATTGAATCTACAGTTCTGACAGAGAAAATGAAATATTAGTTTGGGGTTTTTTTTAAGCATAGGAGTAAGCGCTGATCAAGTTTGTTTGAAGAACAGTTCAATTGATGATAGTTTCTTTTTATAGATCTGGATACTTTCCACCCTCACTGCTGTAATGCTAATATTTGTGGACAAGAGGTGTAATAAGACAGTTAATATTGTACATACTAAATGTACATACTAAATGACCACTGATGTTGTGTGTAATATCAGAGTTCTGTCAGTCTTTTTCTGTGCAAATGCATTAGTTTGATCCTCTTCCTTCCTATTCATAGAATTTTCAAGAAACTTGTGGGAACACAATTTTTTTTGAGAATATATTTTGCCTTTAAATTTGTCAGATGGGATAAAAATTGAATAAGATGAAGTTTTGAGCTGAAGATGGAAAGAGACTCAATGATCTCAAAATGCCTGTTTTTTTCTTTTTTTGGAAACAGAGTAAAATAAGCATTTTCTGACAGTGCATCCACAGTTGTCTTCTGTGTAGCAATTTTAGTGTTGAGGTTTATTACAAAATAGCATTATTAGACTGAAATTCTTGAACTGCAAAACACTAAATTCTATTTTCTCTAAAGTATTATGGTGTATTTTTCATGACTAGCAAAAGCCTCACGTGTCTAAAGGAAACAGCCAAACCCAAACCAGTAGTGACAATTTTTTGGCCCCTGTATTTGAAAGAGAAGAGAAATTAAACTTCTGAGTGAAAGGAAAAATACAATATTCTTGACTCCTTAAGATTTCATCTGAGAAATGGTTACTGAAAACTCCAGTTTTGAAAATGGGTGGCTGATAAATAAATTTGTTTATGTGTTTGGTGTTTGAGTAATTTATCTGGATTACTGTGTTGATTGATGAAATGGTAAAAAATAT
The DNA here is from genome assembly GCF_028551555.1 of Melozone crissalis. Classification (NCBI taxonomy): domain Eukaryota; kingdom Metazoa; phylum Chordata; class Aves; order Passeriformes; family Passerellidae; genus Melozone; species Melozone crissalis. The sequence continues at coordinate 28,973,932 of NW_026535796.1, read as the reverse complement.
CCCAGCACCCCAAACTACAGAAAAGTCTTCTGAAATGGTGAGCAATAAAATACCAGCTTAAAGTTGTGTTGTTTACTAGTACCTGTCAATTTAATAGCTAAACCATTGAAATAACAAAAAAGGCAAGAAAAGAGAAGCAAGACAGGTAGATGCATTTCCTTCTCCCTTGTTAAGAAAACGTGTTGCTGAAAGGACATGTGATAATTGTAAACATTTCCAGTGTTCATTGTTAGAAAATGTGGCAAAAAAACTTGGAACAAGGTACATTATTTGTGTTCTAATGTGCCTCCAGGGTGTCCCAAATTATGTTTTTGATCTTTAATGTCTGTGTAGTGTCCATGAAGAACCCATGTAGGCATGTAAGAAACTAAAATAAATTGAATATTTTTAATATGAAGAAATAAAAAGAAGTCCTCTGAAAAATGTCTCTAATCCTTAAATGAACACTGGGATGAAAAACTGGGGCACACATCTTAGCACTGGCAGGGGTGATAAGCTAGGACTTTAAATAAGGATAATGCAGGTGTTCTCACTGAGCATTGTTCAAATTATGGGTTTTTTTCCTCTGGCTGTAGTCAGTGTTTCTTCAGAATCTGGAAAAATTTTGTTTAGAAATCACCTCAATCTTCATCTAAGTTTGTAAGCTACTGTTCTCAAACATACTATTTAACAAAGGGTACATTTTTAGTGGCAGCTGCTAAAATTAGTTTTGATAACACATTTGCACTTAAATAGTTGCTGGGACTTCCGTTGTGAACTGTACTGATTGTGTCTGTGCAAATATACTTCAGAAATTGGACTTTTCATTAAATATAGAAAAATAAATGAACACTTCCCCTTACCTATTATTTAAGGAAAAGTGGCAAGGTTTAGGGTTTTTAAAAGAAAAATGAAGAAGCTGAAAAGTAGTATATTCCATAGATTAATATATTACAAATTTGAGATCAAGCAAAAGAAGTTAAAATCATATATTGCTAATTTTTTTACATTGAATACATAACTATGAGTTCTACTGTGAAACTACATTAGAGCATAAGAATGTGTGTGTCTTATCACAACTAAAAATGAGTTTAAATATAGAAAATAAATAAAACCTAGTGAATATATGAAGGTCATATTAGTATTCCACGATATTGTCTTGCTATAACTGGCATGATTATATGTTGAAGATATTTAAAATTTATTAATTGAAAAATATATACAGTTGTAAATATTCTTTCTCTTTAATGTTTTCTATGAAGAGCAATGAAAATATAAGACAGGACAATTTAGTATAATTTTAATATATTTGCATCTTGCATCATCATTATGTTGCCTTGTCACTACTAAGAATTTTATTATTGCTGATGCATACATCTTGTACCTTTATGAGTTCATCAGTATGAGAAAATTCATCTGCGTATTCCAGGACAAATGTGTTCATATGCTTCATGCTTGATAAGAGAACTGTCAGACCTGACAAACCTTGAGGCAGCTGATTATTATCTTGAGCTTTCAGACCATCTAGACTCCGGCTTGTCATCACCTTGCCTGATGAGGGCCCCAAGCATGACCAACCCCTCCAGGATCTGATCCTCTCTCACAGTTCTGGTTTATGGTATTCCCCAGGCCAGGGGCTCTCCCACCTCTGCATGTTCTCTCTTCCCCTCTCCCTTCCTGCTGTGGCGGCTCAGAGGTGAGAATTGGAGGCAAAAACCATGAAGGACTCAAGTCGAGATGAGAACAAATTTGGAACAGCAATGAGATAAGAGAACAAAAAGAATTAACAGAAGTGTACAAGAGAGTGATTCACATGCAAAAATGATCAGCACATTCTGGGATCCCAGGACAAAGAACAATATGGGATGGCTCCCTCACTTTGCCCCACTTATTCAACCAGAAGGAACAATTTTGGAAGGGAGAGAGAGAGATTCCCTTTCTTCCAACACAGGCAATTACTTGAGGTGGTATTGAAAATAATATTAGGGTCCCAGCTACTGCAAAAAATTAACTCTGTCCTGGCTGGAATCAGTACAGCCAAAAAGGCAAAATCATAGTTTCCCATGCAAAACTTCTTATGAAATGTGTGGATGTGCTAAGGTCCATTTCATTGCCTCCTTGCTTCAGGGGAGCTTTGCCACTGCTTCTGCCTTTGAGGAATAAGAATTACAGCTGTCAGTCCTGACTGAGGTGAAAAATTATCCTTGCCAAGGAATAAAATTTTTAAAATGCTTCACATCTCTCCTAGAATCTGAAAGACTTTTTTGAGCAGTAGAACTGTTTCTATATTAGTAGCAGGTACTGCATAATGAATTATTAAAACTTGATGCTGGATGAATTCATCCACATACACAACTTTAACAAATTTTCAGTGTTAGTAGTTGCAGTGATGATGGAATCTAGCAGTTACAGAGCTTCCACTTTGGAAATGATAGCAAAGATGCCTGTGTTTTTTTCCAAATGTACGATCACACTGTTATGCTTCTTTTAATGACAGCAGAACATTAACCAGCCTGCTTCAACAGACTGCAGTCCCTCTTTGGCTGATGGACACAAAAAGGCAGAAAAAAGCCCATTATATGTAATCTACTCTATTTTCAATGGAAAAATTTCCTACACCACCTACAAGAAAAGAACTTCAACTACAGTGGGTGTTTTTAGTAAGGGATTATTTATAAACTATTATTCCACTCCTCCCCTTCCCCCAAGAAACTATTGAGTATGGGAATTAAATATTCTTGGAATGTAAAGTGGCAGGAATGTAATATGGCAAGGCTAGCTGAACTCTAGAGACATCATGGACAGGTGACATGACAACTCTTGAATGATGGTGTGTGTGTTATTAAGAGTTATCTGTGGGGGAATTATAATGGATGCTGTGCACAATTACAGATGGTACACTTATGCTTCTCCCTTCCTGAACACAAACGGGTAAAATATGATATTTGAGCTTTATGTTTCCTAATAGGATATGAAGGCATATTAATTTTTTGCATCTGTTGCAGCATTTTCTTGCAAGTTAGTGCTCAAGAGTATGCTAACACTGGTGCAGTTATAAGAATTTCTCACACTGGAAGCTGATGGCTTATTCTAAAGCATTGATTACCAGAACTGTTGTTCTAGGCTATCAACCTAAAGAGAAGAGGAGGAATAAAAGTAATTAAATCATAACTGGAGACATTTAAAAAGTGCTGGAGAAAAAGAGTAATTTTTGTAATCTGCCTGTGAAATGAGAAGGATTGCAGTTTCCAGTATAAAGCCTAGGGATAAAGAAATAGAAATATAAATGACAAAAAATTTTTACCGGTAGCACTTGAGGTCAAAGGGTGTTTGGTACATGTGCTTTATAAATAATAAACACTTGTTTATTACAGTAATACTTAATAAACATTTGGTTATTATAGTATTTTAAATTAGGATAAGAGATAAAACACTGACCAGCCAAATCCCCCAAAATTTGGGATTATGGCAGAGACACATTTCCCATAATGTAGAAATGTGTCTGGCTCTATTAACTTATAAAGTACATTAAAAAGTGCACTCCTGAGAACTTTTAATATGAAGCTGGTAGGCATGCTTACAAAAAGGCATAATTATACCATCACTAACAAATCCATTGCAGTTAAGTATGTGTCTTTTCAGCAAAAATATAATACAGACCTCCCATGTGACTTAATACATGTGTGACTTGAAGAGCTGAAATATGACAGTCCTTGTAATACAGAAATTATTCCCACTGGCTACAGGTGGCTGCATAAAATGCATTTCACACAAGGGAGGTTTGCATACAAACCTTAAATGACCCACGTGGATTCCTTCCTCAGGTAAATCAGCTGTTCACATCTCATCTACCATGGCCCTCATAGCTGTCCATAGAAGGGGAATATTACACACACTCATGGTTCGCTTTCTACATAAGTAACTCCCCAAAATGAGTACCAGTGAATCAGACTTGGCAGAACTTTCCACATGCTCATCTGGTGTTCTGGCTAGCCAAAGGTTGTGTAGATTGCGGCTAGAGCTGCAGGGGTGTGGAGGAAGGGATTGTTTTGGTTTGGCCAGAGCTCTATTATGAAAGTCTTTAACCAACATAAATAGAAATAGGCAAAGCATAATACAAGTAGCTCTGACAGTGCGACTGACTGCTAGGATTCATTGTTCTAATTAGATAGAAATACGTAAACTTGGAAGGTAAAACAGGCATGTACATTTCTACAAACAGGAATTTAAGAAACATATTATAATGAAATGTTAAGGCTCAATTTTAATTTAGTTTCTACTGTAAGGCAAGACACATCTATTTTGATTCACTAATGCAAACTACACACAAGACCAAAATGAAAATATTATTACTAGTGGCAAAAAAACCCCAAATAATGTTTTGAAGCGTTTGAACTACTTTTGCTTTGGGAATTCTTGGGAATTTTTTTAGGGAAGCAGCTAGTTTATTGTTTACAACTTCTCTCTAGATGTATGCTGAAGTTCATACACTAATGAGACACATATACTTTTAGATTGTCCAATAAAATAAATTAATTCTGTGCATGGAACATTATAAACTGTGGTTTTAATTGAAATTTCAATGGAAAAGGAGGAAATGGAAAACTGCTATGACTTACACAGGTTTATTTTTTCAATACCATTAGAAAGTCTCTCTCTCAAAAAAACCCTAAATAACTGAGGTCCCTTATCTCTAAATTCTCTGAGAAGCTATGCAATTTCATTATTCTGAGGGTTGAGTGACTAAATCCAATTCAACTCTAAGAAATTAACTCTGCTACATTGATTTATCATCATCTCTGTCTATTAGTCAATTCTAAACCCCTAGACCTTGTGACAAATAAAGTATTCCAGTAAGTGCTGCATTTTAAATTCCATTAAATTGCATTCTGCTTTTTAAACTCAATTATCATGAAATCAATTGTAAAAATTCTTCCTACTAAGAAGTATGAAGAAAATCATAGCTCTAACTTACAGCAAATGCTAGAGTTTTATGCTAGTTTATGGTATTTTGCTTCATTTACTTAAACCAAGGTGAAAGATTCCAAAGGTCAGCTAAAATACTCTAAGCATAGCATGTATTGAAATGAACAGATTTAGAAACAGTTTCTATTGTAATTTAAACTGTTAGCCTTGTAAAACATGTGAGGCTTTCCAATGCTTGAGAAATACAAACTATGGGAGAAATGGTGTGGTGCAAGAGAAGCCTGTAAAATCTCTCTTGGTTGTCTGTGGTTGAAGAGAGAATTGCAGAAAGGAGCTCTGGAAACTGAGGAATTAGGGTCCTGTTTCTAGCTGAATTTTTTGGGTACATTTTTTTACGCAAGATTCTACAAAGCATGTGGTGTGTAGTTAATGTTTAACCCTTATTGATGTCTCCCACAGAAAAACTGTATTCCATGGGGATCTCTGATTGTTTATTCATGATGAAGCAATTTCTTTGCCATTCTCTAAGGCACTGGAAAATTCACTGTTTTTCAGTATTTTTTTAAAATTATTCTAATGCCTTAATTTATTAGGCTTTTAAAACATCTGAGTATGTGATTAAGGATTTATCTCAAAGTCACCAGTAAGCAACTACTTATGTTAGTCTTGGTGTTATTAATTGATTTTAATGTAAATTAGGTGTCAAAAGTTCTTCGAAGATCTGGAAATAAATGACTTCTTTCTAATTCTGCAAAGACTAGAGTGAAGTAATGTGTCTGTATACACGAGTCTGGTAATTAAATGTTTCTAGGGATCCAGTCTGTAGTAATTAAAGATTTGACTATAAAATTCTGGAGCATTTGGTCAAGAATTCATGCAGGATATTGGTGGCAAAACTAAGAAAATAATTCTTGATACAGTTCATCCTTTCATCTTCCAGAATAACCAAAAATTCTCCCACTTCTCCTACAGGCTATTCATTCTTTGTAGTTAAACTACTTCCGCTCCAGGTATTGACTATTTGAACTGGGATGAACAAAACATTCAATGAAAAATTTTTCTCTACATTCAGAAGAACACCCATTTTTCATGGGAATTTGCAGAATACCGACTAAAATTTACAATTTTCCTTAAAAAATGAATGTGCTTAAACTAATACGTAAAGAAGAGTCAGAACCAAACAATGTATACCTTTCAGTCTGGTAAAATGGATACTTAGGTTATTTCATTCCTTTATAAAACTGAATTGGGAGTAAGCTGCACCTGGCAGCTCATCAGTTATCTTCATCTTCCTCTTGCTTCACAAGATTTGTTGCCTTACTAAGTTACTTTTAACAAATTTTTTTTTATTAATTCCTTGCATAGAATGAGATAGTTAGTTAAGGCAATTTGTTCTAGATTTTAAAAAATTTAAATTGGAACTTCGTCTAGCAAGCTTTTCTTTCTTAAAGCAGTACAGGTTCAGAAAATACTTGTCAAGTCACTGAACTCAGGTAGCTGTCAATGAAGAATCTTTGCATAAACTTGTTCAGCTCCCCTGATTCCGAGATCACTTTCGGAAAAATTAAGCATTTGCTTCCACAGATTGTTACAGAATCCCACTGGTCTCATGTATAGCCATCAATTTTGTCAAGATTCCTTTATACATTTTCTCATGGACACCTGATACAAATTTTGTCCAAAACATAATTTGGACAAATATAACATAACAAAATAACATGTTTTCAACCAGTTACTCTTTGCAATACAAATGAAAATTAAGTGTTTCAACCTCACCAATGAGCATTGATTTGAAAAAGTAAAAAAACCTAAAAGTGGCAAATCTATTTAAGTCAAGCATTCTAGACACATACTTTTATGAAAACAGGGCCACAGTGATGAAGATACTAAGTCCAGAATTTTAAATCTTTGAAAACTCAAAATCGGGAGATCAGAGAGAGCCTTTGGAGTTTGACTCTGGTTCTGTGCTGCCCTGATTGGAGGGACCCTGGAAATGCCAATGGAGGCACCTGTCCAGGGGAGGGTGCTGGCCAGAGCAGTGTCACTAACACTTCTGACAGATCCCCGTGCTAAGCAGAGGCCCCTTGCAGGGAGCACAGGAGATAAGATAAACAGTCTTGTGGGTTGTAAAGGAAATGAGAGAAATAAGTGAAATGTTGAATCGACTTGGAAGCCTTAACTTAGACTCTCAAAACAAAAAATGCTTGCATATTGTGCCTTTTTTTTTGTTTTGTGTGTTTGCATTCAATTGAATATACCTTTTGTTTCTGATAGCATTTCTGCTTCTCTTAAGTCTCCCCATGGGAATATAGACATATAATAACATATTCCACAGTAAAATGCACTACCATCTTAAATTATGAGATCATTAAAAATCACTCAGCACTCCTGAACCTTATCTGCTCAGCAGCTTTTTGCCTTCTGAAATAATAGTGGTTTGTGGATAGTGGTACTTTTCACTCCTAGTGATAAATAAAGCAAGTACTTGTGCTGAAACTGTGCATGATGACCAAAAGGTGAAAAACACCATCTGTGACCTAAACTGCATCTGTTCATTGGCCACTGAAAGAGGAGGGTGTTTTTGATTTACTAGCCAGACAGCTTTCTCAATTTTCTTGTCAAGAAATATCTTTAAACTGCAAAACAGTTATGACAGCTTAGATAACAGCATTTAGCTATACTCCAGCAGCTTTTAGATTTTACATGCTATACGCCTAGGCCTGTCAGAGGGACCTGTGTCAGACACAACACTACAAAATTTTTTTAATCTTTTTCTTGCACTTATTGAATGTGAATTCTCTCAGTCACTTGGTTTGAATTTTAGAATTTTTACCCCACAGATGTGGACTTAATTATATTTTAAGTATTAATAGAGATTGAACCACTAGGTCTTCATTATTATTTAAAAAAAGTTGAAAAGGAATATTCCTCATGCAATAAATATATTGCCAACATGTATCTATTGATAGACATTGAAAGACAGATAAGCAGCTTGTTTTCTGTAGTTGTGGAGGTTTATTTCCTGTGGGTTTCTTCTGTGTGTATGCTTTGGTATTTTTTTTTTTTTTCTGGAAATAAGTTTAGCATTTTTTAATAACAACACCTATTAGCTAATAGATCTTAAAATAGTGAGTTAAGAAATAAACAATGCTACCTGTTTGTCTTAACGAACATCAGGTCTCCATGTGATTTTACTTGTAACACCCAGATTGCAGATGGTTAATTATGTTTCTTAATCTAATGGGATCAATTTTAATAGAATACCCAATGTTCTTTAAATTCTATGAGCTGTCAAATAAACTGCTGTTTACATTCTTGTCATATTTTCTCATATGTTTGTACAAAGAACAATTCAGTTAGCCCAGACCCTGTTTCTATTTCTTGTTTAATATTGTTCTTCATGCCTTTTGGGAAGTTATGCTTGTTGGCAGAAGGATAGGGATGTCAACAACAGTGACTTATCACTGTCTTTTTGCTTCTTTTTTTTTTCCTACTGCTGTCTGAATGTGTCATGATAGGTGCTGACTGAGTTTGCAGTGTTTCTATAAACCACCTTTTCCATTGATAGAAATGCCTTTTCTTAGCCCAAATGTCTGGTAAACTTTGTGTTGCTGTACAAAGTAAAGATTGCCATGTATGTGTGCACAGTAATTTGTCATACACGAAATATGTACCAAGGAAATAAATATTTTTTAAAATATCACATCATGAGCCACTCCTGTACAACTCTGCTTTATACTTTATTTTCTATAGTCTTTTGATTAAGGCCAGAGTTTATCACACTTATAACAAGCAGGCCAGAACTGAGGCTTGCCGTCTAAACTCTCTTCCATAACCAAATTTGAAGCATAATTTGTTCTTCCCATCTTTAGGTAAATGTTCAGGCCTTGATGAGATAAATTATCTTCCAAAGACATTGTAGAGTTTCAATGTCATCTCTATTTTCATTAATCTTACCAATTATTATGCAAATGAAATTTATTGTTCAAGAAAACTTGTATGTTTTACCTCAACTATGAACTTACATGCCACCCTTATGTACCTTTCAGACTTTGAAAAGTTCAAAGATTAAAATAGCGTCTCTTCAGAGGTTTTACATGGCATTGCTTGCTACAATAAAAGTTGAAGGTTTCCTTTAAAAGCTTTGGAAAAAAATGTTTTTCCTCAGTGCCGAAGGAATGAGATGAATTTATTATTATTTGTTTATTATTACTTTCATGGTAAGGTATGCCTTTGATCAATTTGATAGTCCCCAAACCCCTTGCTGGAAGAGGTAGTGATGCTGGCTGCTGTTCATGACTTTGTCTATCTCATCATACACCCCTTGGTTATCTCCTGCCATATTTAAAGACGCTTAGTCTGTGCAGCTGTTTTTCTTACAGAAGCTTCCATTCTGACTCTCTCTGCTTGGGACTAGACTCACACATAATGGTTAAAATAGGAGTGAGTTATGGTTTAGTAACATGGCCATGTTTCATTTTGTTGCAAATTTTGGTATTTTTTAATCTTAATATATGATCAATTTTCTGATCACTGCTGTGCGTGGAACTGTCGCTTTAGTAGTCTTGTCAATTATACTCTGAAATCAGATATCTAAGCAATGGCATCTCTTTTTGTATAGAATTCAGACTGTTTTGTAATAATTTTAAATTTACCTGCATTGAATTTCATCTACTATTCAACACCCATTCACCCTCTGCAGTTGTTTACATTTGACCTTCGTCTTATCTGTCTTGAATAGCTTCAACAATATTTGTTGTTCATCCCTTGTTTAGAGAACTCACTAAAGAGCTGAAAAACCACTTACCAATTTTTACCTTTCTTATTCTGTGTGGGTCACAGTAGGTAACTTTCTTTCTGCTGTGCTTCTAGACAGTTTTTAGTTTATGCTTTCTTAAATAATTTTGTTTTAAATTTTTTTTTAATATTTTAAGATCTATCTCAGATTCCTTTGCTAGCAATAGTGATTTGAAAGTCATCATCTGTTCTAGACTATGTGGTGCCTAGTCAAGTCTATTTTGGAGGAAGTTTGAACAATTTGAATGATACTGTTGGGGAAATTCCACTTGTAATGGAAACCTTTCAGTGGGGAAGCAATATCCGAGTTTGCTTTGCAAAGAACATTACAGATATAGTGTATAATTCTCTCTTGTACATACAGTCAGTCTTCTGAGTTTCTTATTATCAACTGTTTCCATGTGTCCTCTTTTTTCTTTTTATTATGCTGGCAAGTCAGTTTATGACTTCAATGAAAAAAAACCCCAGAACACAAAAATCAGCCATATAGTAATTTTGAGATGTCAGAAGGTGAACTGGTAACATTTAATACTTTTGGAGTCATTGTCATTAGTGAGCAAAAAGTTAAAAAATATATAATTTCTTCATGTAGATAAGGAACCCAGAACAAAGAGGTCCCTGGGCAATTTTACACTTGTGACTTATGCATTCGACTCTCACGCTCCTTGCACACATCCAGTGCTGACTTTTGGTCTGGGGTTTCCTTCCACCTTATTGGGTTCTTTCCCTATGTCTGTGCAGATAGATCTTGGGCGCTGCAGCTCCTTCTCTGTAGTCTCTCTCTTCTGTCTGTATTTCTGATGCATCTACTCTCTGGCAAAGCACAGAAAACTAAAAAAAGCCCTAGATTTAGGATAAACATTACCTAGCAACAATCAAAACATCAGTGTGTTATCAATGCTCTTGTGCTAAAGACAAAACACAGCATTGTACTAGCTGCTAGGAAAATTGCTCAGAAAATGAACTCCACTCCAGATGAAATCATCTCTAGATGTAAGTTCAGAGCTGTGGGCCCAAGGCTTTACCTAAACCAGCTACTCATGCTGAGCCAGTAAAGCTGGGCAAACAACATACCAATAGCATGGTATTATAACTACATGTGACTCATTCCACTGAAAATGTAGCTGTTTATGTTTAAAAACTCCCCCCAGGGGATTCCACCGTTACTTCTTTTAGGCTCTCCTCAGACCTCTTTTCAGACTGTTTCTCACTTTAAAATATTGCTGTAGACTTTCCCCTACTTAAGTTCCAGATGGCTTTCTAAAAAAGAAACTATTTTAAACTGTTTTGCCAAGACCTGATTTAACCATTTATCTTCCTTAGATGGACAGATATGTGAAGCCAAGTGAATGCAAGAAGCACTCTACTTGTCTAAGAAATCAGCCAGAAAGTAAACTGTCAGAGATTCCTCAGATCATCATACCTACAAACAGTAATGTTTTTCCACCTTAACAGGGATTTTCCAGTAGTTGATAATAATCCATTTTCAGACTTGAAATTTCAGCTGTTTGCACCTATCATATTTGCTGGAAAGGTGATGAAGGCTTCCTACAAGCTTAATTGCAGCTCTTAAAAAAAAAAAAAACAACCAAAAAACAAATGAAAACAAACCAAAAACCCAAAAAACCACTGAATAATAAAACTTTTATTCCTTTTTTCTTTCAACTTCCTTCGACAGGAAGGAAATTATTTTCTTTGTTACTTAATTTTATAATCTTATCAGAAGACATAGCTATATTCACGAATGAAAGGGCATTCTAAAACCATGGGGCAATCCATAGTGGATCAGAAAAAGCAGCTTTACTTGGATCCTAAGGTACAACTCTGTCAAAATAATAACCAGGGATCAAATCTTAACCATGGAAATATTTGTGTCTGACACCTACTATGTGAAACTGGGGAGCTGTTATGAACTCTCTGCAAATTAAATCTCTCACAGCCACAACTCTCCACTGGGCATTTTTTACAAATGTAATTGAAGATGCCCAAGGTGATTCTTTAATCAGCCCCTTTTCTGGCACATTAAAATTCACCATGACTCGCACAGCTACCTGAGTCATTTGGGGAAATCTGATGTAGGATTGTCTCACAGAAATACTGCCTGGCTTCAGCACAATCCAGTGTCTCACTTGATCACCTCTGTAAAAATACTCCACATCCCTGGAGAGCATGTTAGCACAGTATAAGAGCATATATTACTTTTTCTCTTTGCCTTTAGGGCTGTTCCTGTTAAACCAAGTGAGTGTGAGATTCACAGTTTCTAACCTCTCTTCCCCTCTGAGACAACATGGAGGCAGGTTCCAGCATAGCTAATCTAACTTTTCCACCAGAGTCTTTTCCTACTAAGTGCCTTTAATTGATCTTACCTACTCAGTCTTTGGTCCTCGCTGAAACAGGATTCTGATAAACATAAACTGCTCCTGGGATATTTATGCTATCATACATCCCCTTACTCTCTGAAGTCCCAATTGCACAATGACATATGCCATCATGGTGTTTGAAGATACCATAGGAAATAACTCATGCAGAGATCATGGTCTTCTAGAATTTCCTTGAAGATATATATACAGCAGAAAATCCTAGTCAAATAAGCCTCTTTCTGTGCAACACTAGTATTTTAGTGATGTTCCCAAATTAGTGCATTCCTAGAGGTGGTGGCTACAGTAAATTAATTTCATATGTAGGAGGACCACATACTGTGATAGTTGGAGTTTTAATATTTTTGCAGTACTGTGTTTCGCATCCTGCACTAAAATTCTCACTCTCCTTTTCAGTACTTGTCTTTGGTAGTATGAAAGACTATTTTCATGTCTCCAGCAGTCTTTTATCTGTCAGTATTAGCTTCTCACAAGCCTTTCATATCTGTCATTCATGTCATCACCAGTGGTTTCTATGTGGTACTGTTCACTCCTCATTTGTCTTTGATGTTTTGCTTGGGCTACTGTTCTAGTAGTCCTTCCTCAGCTTTGTGTACAGCTATCATTTGGCATTGGGCATGGCAGAAAGGACCTCATCTTACTTATGTAACACTGGCAGCTTATTTGCACCACAGGCAAGTGGAGTTGTATTTATTCAAGCTAGCTCACTAAGCTCACCTTTTGGAAGTATTTTATTTGGAGGAGAGCAGTAAGCTTGAGGTAATAAACTAAACTTTAAGGTAACTCTGATTTCATCTTTTTCATCAGCTAAAATTATTGTGTCCTATATGGCTTATGCGCCATCTGGATACTCACATAATTGATGCATTCCAGAGATGGGGGAGCTGTGATGGTTGACTTTGCTACCCATCACCCTTCAGCTGGGTGTGAATTGCTGATGGACACCAGGCCAACTGGGCCAACTAGTCTATTGAGGTGTCAAGCAGCTGCTGATTGTCTCACTCCATGCTTTCCCCCAGCAGGGACTCCTGCAGGGTATGTCCAGCCTGAAGAAGGGGAATACTCACTTTTAGACAGGTGAGTGAAGTGCTGAGGTCTGGTCACACACAGAGATAAAGCCCTAAAGTAGCTGCATAGGGGCTTTCTTGCATTGTAATTGTGCATCCTGCAAGGCCAAAGACTGCAAACCTATGTGTTTCCATCTGAACCTGCTTATAACCCTTCAGACATACATTATATACTTGACTGGCAATATTTAGATTCTGTATTAGTGACAAATCTAAACATAATCATCCACCTAATCAGCGTCACATTGCTCATGCCTGAGCGAGTCTTGTCTGTCATCTGCTCTGCTGCACTTTATTACTGTATTTATAATATTCAAATAGTGGGCTGGAGCCCTACACAAATTGGCAACCTGGCCTTTATATCCCTCCTGTAAGATACATAGGTGCTCATACACCTTTTCCAGCAACAAATATGTATTCTCAAAGTGAGAATATAACTTAGACACAATATTGTTGTCATTACATTGCAAGGGTTCCATATTGCTAGAGTTTCACACCTCCTTGATGTTTCTTGCAGGCAGATCCTCTAGACAGTGACTGTCCCTTGTACTCACAGCAGCCAACTGACCCACCAACCCACTCTTTTATAACACTCTTCTTATCGGCTACAGGTGTGGCCTGTTAACATCAGGCCTGCTCCTAATCTTTAGTAATTGGTTCAGCTGCAACTCTTTAGGGGATAAGATTACATTCTATACCACCTTCATTTACCCACACTGTATCCCCCTACACATTATCAATATTTTCTAGCATTTACAGCATTTAATGTCACTGATTCTTACAGCATGTTTTGAGGCACTGACTGCTCTGGACAAGTTTTACATGTAAACATAGGAAACTAAACCACTGGAATGCAGGAAAACTTCAGTATTGAGAAAACATTTTTTAAAAAGCAAATCTTATATTTTGGTGGTGAGACTCTTATTTTTGAAGCTGTCATATTTGATTCTCTAATAGCAAAACCCTTAAATCCATAGTGTTTACATGTGTATCTCTTTGTCTATTCTGGTCTTCATTACCTAGTGTTTAAAGACCTCTGCAACAATCAAAATGACATTTATGGTGTGCAATAAGTGTCAGGTCTATGGAAAACCTTAAATAATTTTTTGACTCAGAGTTTCTGAAATGCTGTAGTTTTTAATCTCAGTAATTGACATATTTGTCACTTGGAGACCTTACTCATACAGACTTTTTAAGAGCAAACAAAACCTTTCTAATAGTTCATGAAAACAATTAATCAATCATGGGAATGTAATGTTATTTACGTATCTGCGGAAATATTTTATTTATTTTTCAGAAATTAAATACAAAATTAATTATGCAAAAAACTGCATAATATTCTTAACTGCTAAATAGAGCCTTTCACAAATTTTTAATAAAAATACTGCAGTAGATTAGAGGACCTACGGAGAAATCTATTATCAACATCATATAGTTTTAAGTTCTTAAAAAAAAAGTAAATTTTAATCAGATATATTATTCAGATGAAAATACGTATTGATTAGTTATCAAACTGGTGATCTTTCTAGTAGTGTCAAGGTTAAAGATATGCCACAGTATAGTGCAAATTCCCCCAAAGTCTAATTCAGTGGATACTCTTGTTACCTATATTTAAATGTACACAGTAGACCAATAAAAACAATCTGATTTATTTATCTTGTTATAGTTTTGATGGTTTTTGAAGCACTAGCTATAAAATAACTGGAAAATCAAAGTTTTAGTGACCTCTGAGCATTCTTCATTAAGTAGGTTGATCTAAATAAGTTATTTTAAATTTACATAGTACATTCACCACACATTTTATGTATCAAATAGCATCTATTTGTGAATAACCCTTTCCTGTTGGGACCTATAAAGAAAAAGTCTCCAAGTATAAGTAGTGAGTGTTTGGATATTAAAAATCTTCAGAGTGGCTGCCCAGCTGCAAACCTTAAGTTTGAAAATGTTCCAAGTTTTCCACAACTACATGTTTCCCCATGTCTCATATTCTGATGATTTCTTGGTTATTGTTTATACAGTGAAAACCTGTACCTGCAGAGTTGAAAAGACCACCTCATGTAGTCAACTCATCTAGGAGGATTACTCTGTGAAGAATACAACAATTTTGGGGTTTTTTTCTGTTTAGAGGAAAATGAGTCGTGTTTGCTTTACCTCAGATATCTTTTGTATATTTAGAAATGATGCTCATGAATCAGAACCATAAACTTGTATCAAAGTCATTAATAGCAGATTTAGCTATTTAAGTTCCTTAAGTGCTTATTTTCAAATTATCTGACAACCTCTATGAATGCTTCAGTTACAAGCACTTGAGATCAGCACTGACACACACACACCATGAGCCAGTCCAGGCTCCACCATTGCAAGACTCCCTTTATACCTGCTTCAGCAGGTGTGCTTGTTCCTCTTTCCATGCCTTACACCTTCTGGGCTCTGTGCTTTGAGACTGCGATTAAGAGCTTGTTATCTCTTGTTTATCCCACCCACAAATGTATTCTGGACTCCCTGAAAGTCATGCTGCTGTCCACCACAGTGTGGGGTAGAGGAGAGCCCTGAGAACTCGGGCTGAACAGGCAAATCCTGATATGGGTGTGGGTTGAAGTCTTTGACTTTTGAGTCACTCCAGACAGGGCCAGAGACTTGTGGTGTCATTTTTGTGTACCCTAAAGCTTTATCAGTAAAATGCAGCTCTGAGCAAAGCCTCTGGGACACCATGAGCATCTACACCGTCAAGGGAGAGCTGCCTGCAAAAGCTGCTGGTAGTGCTCTGCTTGCCAGCACTTCTCTGGAGCTGGCTGAACGGGAAGTAATATCAATCTCTACTTGATAATTGCTTTTGCTTGCTTCAATATTGCTTTAAAAATAGTGCATTATATTGTACTAGTAGTTATAGCTACCTATACTGTGTGCAAAATAATTCTGATTAAGATCAGATTAATTCTGATTAATTATCAGATTAATAATTCTGATTAAGATCTTTCAGTCCAACCCTTTCCATAATAAACCATTCATAGGAAGCTGAATGCAACCTTGCTGTTCCCTCGGGAAACTTCTTGCTTGTGGCTCCAGCTGCACTTCACACCTTGTGCACGCCTGACACACACTCCTCCCTTTGCTTTGTGCTCCAAACAGGGCCTGAGATGCTCAGTTGTTGATAGCCAGTGTTTGGCATGTGCTACTTTGCTCAAAAAAACCTTTTTTGAATAGGTAGCTTTTTTTTTTTTTTTAAATTGTCCTTAAATAACATAGGTACCCCTGGTAAATAATGCACACAACTAAATACCAAGTGGCATTAAAGAGTCCCAGGAATATCCCAAAAAATATGGCAAAGGATGTGAACTGCTGGATTTACAGATGTTAGGCTGGCAGGATGCAGGCAGGCCTCTAGGAAGAGCCCCATTCTGCTGTATGCCTCTGTTGCAATGTAACTGTTCTAACTTTGACAACCTTGGATTTAAAAAAACGTTGTAACCATTTTTCACCCTTAAAAAATTTACTTTTGAATACCCTTTGAACTTTTTCTTCTTGCTTTTTTATTTTTGTTTTTTCTGGTGACCTCCATCTGAAAGGATTTATGAATTAAACCAGTAGAAATAGAGCCATCTCTTTCAAAAGGTAGTCATTGCTTCCCATTTCCTCAAAAAGTGAAAAAAGGGCAAAAATATTATTTTTTTCTCTATTTTCTACAGCTGAAAACAATTGAGAGGAACTGATAATGATTACGTTAGAGAAAGTTAATCTGCACTTTAGTCTTATTAAATGCAATGAAAAGAAAAAAGAGTCTGAAGAAAGGAGCATCACACAGAAGAAAGCACGTATTTCAACCTCACTAAAATAAGGAAATATGGAAATCATATATAACAGACCTTTCAATGTGGAATTTAGGAAAGTGGTACTCTTCAGCCTAATTTAAAAGTAAATTTTATTATAAAGAATATCAAAAGTAAATGTTGTTATGCAACATTTTTTATCTCATTATTTAATCAAATCTTTCCCTTATCCCCTCTTCAAAAGAAGCTTGCCATTTCAGCAATATTTCAATAATTAAATCTGTGTTAAGAAAATTGTACTGGTTAACTTGGGCTACACCAAAATGTTTATCTTATTCTAGTTGTCCAGCTCTAGCAGAAGTCACTATGGAGCCTGTGAATGCAGGACAAGAACAGACTGAAACTTCACCTCCAGCTTCTAGTAATCCAGGACTTTTTATACTGGATATAATATTTGGATAGTTCTTGATAGACTTATTTGGTAGTTGGTTATTTGATGGATAGTTTACAGAAATTTCTTGCTTTTTTTTTTTCGTCCTTTGTGAGGATTTCTACTGCTTAGAGCCGGTAAAATGCCCTGTAGCAATGAGCTCCATGTGATAGTTGCAGCTTATACAAGGAAGTATCACATTCTCTTTTAATTCTGCTTCTTTTGGACTATCTTTTGTGTTCAAAGAAACAAAGAGTTCCTAGTAATCTTCTCCTTTGTTTGATACATATACTTGGAATAAATACATATTGAAATTTATATGTCTATATGTATTCTTCTCTCCAAAAACCACTTTAATATTGCTATCTGATTGAAAAATGAAAAATACCAACCCAAAAAAAATCCCACTGAATTTCTGCAAGGAGACAAATTTTATCATTACTGTGATGTTAAATTAGTTACCAATTTACTTGTAAAACCTCATCAAATTCAATTTCATCTATGAAAAATAAATGCTGTAATTTGGAAAGGATTGCTGTTTTTCTCACTCACATCTGTGTGAAATTGGGTCTATTGAGTCTGTGCTTTAACTGCAAAACTGGTGCTTAACTGCATGGGATATGTCCATAATTCTACTTGATTGATAAAAGTTATAAATTTATAATGTCTCTACTTGAGCTAAATAATTTAAAATTCAATATATTAATGAAAAATATGGAATTAAAATTATTTGATCGGTGAATCATCCCTACACCTCACTTTCCCCGTGCAGATGTGAGACAGAGAAAAAATGCAGTTCTACTGGACTCTTTAGGTAATATTGCTTTTCTCCTCTCCTTGAAAAAGCAAGTTCTACTAGTTGGTGTTTTTTTTAAACACTCCCCAAGCTGACTATAGGGAAATCCTCTGTCAGGCTAGGACTTCTCAGCTGTGATGAATCTGGTTGTGCCCATTTCCAGTGTACTTTTTCACACTGTCCCATCATTTAAGACCAACCTTCTTCTAGACCTTTCATGCTTTGAAAATTGCCTGTGAAAGATGAGTTTTCCAATTATCTGCATCTACATAAATAGGTGATGAATGGAGGCAGCAGAGATGCAGCTGAGGTTTACCTATTTTACCCGAAGAAGACTAGGTCAAGTGCAAAGACTGCTTGCAAAAATTAAAATACATAGAACAAAATAAAAGAAATTACTGAAAGTCATACCCATAAATATGCAGTATCAAGAATAGGTATTGTTGTATGTGCAAAAGCCAAGATATGCTTCTATCTTACAAGTTTTGCCTTAATTACAGTGAACATGAAAACTACTAAGTATATAAAAGAAAATACCAAAGCCCTGAATTTCCATAACATTTTAAAAATGGCATACTTGCATTGGAAATTAAACAAGTCATAATCCAATAGGGTGACATAAGCTGGTTTCTAAATGTAATCATCCTGAAAGAAATGGACCCTAGGAAGTGAGTAATGTTTTCAATCAATGTGCCATTGAACAGTTTTTGTAAAAAGCAGTAAAAACAAAGCATTAAACTAATTAAAATACAGAATGGAGATAAACATTTATTTGGGGCATTTATAATGACTTTTAGTGTGCATAGGTTTCCCGTGCTGGAATCAAATATTCACAGCACAATAAAAAAAAAAAAATCACATTTTGAATCTTATAATAAACATGTAATTTAAATATTAAATACAAAACAGTTTCTGAAATAGGCCCGTCCCCTGTTTCTTTTATGGTTTTTTTTTTTTGTTTTGGTCAGCGATAAGAACTACCTCTGTTTTGGTTTTATGGGTTGATAACTTCTAATAACTGCAAGGTGACATGGTTACAGTGTGCTGTTCTGTGTCATTTTTCTGTGTAAATCCCCAAAGGCAGAGCTGAATGCTTGTGTCTATGTGTATCTCTGTGAGTTTAATTTGTAAATCTCTCCTTCAAGTCTGGCTGAAAATTTATAAACATTCTTGTGAGAGTGAAAGTAAAGATTATACAGGGTTATGTAGTCTCTGCTGGATCATTTCACACTGCTGGAGTTTGTCTCTTCAATTAATTTAATTCACCTTTTTAAAACACCTCCAATAGAAAGAGGCACATTATTGAAACTGTTACATTTCAGAGAATGCTGCTAGTAGAGATTTATTTGTGGAAACTTGTTTTAAACTAGAGTTTTACTTTTTTTTTTTTTTCCATTTGGCTTCCTCTACAGATAATCTGTGAAGTCATATAGGAGATGCCAGATGTTTAGAAATATTAATATTGCATAGGCATGCAACACTCCTGCTGTGGCACAAAGGCACAAAGAGAAAAAACAATGAACAGTGCAGCTAAAAGCTTTAGGCTCATTTAAATTTAATAAGCTCAGAATATGTAGATGTTATAAAAGAAGCAGCAGACAGAAGTGTTTTATTTGTTAATTTTTCACATTTATAGGTATTTTAGGTTTCTGAGCTTTAATGCATTGAATTAGGCCACTGACATGAGTCTTACTAAAGCCAGTGGAACAACTCTGGTGAGAAAGTAATATTCCCATCAATGGATACAGCTAACATGTAGGTCTGTATCTATACTTATGTTGCAGAAATCAGAACTTCCTATTTCTAGGAAATGGCTAGTCCTTGAGATACCACTCACAGTGGTGCAAGACTTTGCATCTGCAGGAGAGAATCAGTGATCAGAAGGACTCAAATATTATGTGTTCAGAGTCTATAATGTGACATATTCATCAGGGAATACTAATGCTCTTACATACAGGGGTTGTCCATAATGTATAAAACTATTCTAACTTTCTGGACCCTTTCTGAGATTTTTTTTTTCTGAAAATAGACACTGAAGAAAAACATCTTTTTCATGCCTATATTTTCCTGCACTGCATGTCAGCTTTTCCTAGGTTTTCCTGAAGCAACTTTTCTCTCTTCTACTCTTCCACTTTCTGAACATGCTGAGGTTAGTAATTTTAGAACTGCTAATAGAATTGGCCTGAACTTGAGAAGTCTATTTCTCAAAAACATTGAGATGTCAAAATCTGGACTCCTTCTAAATCAAAACCAAGTGACAAAAAGTCCTACAAGCAAGGCAGGATAAGAAACATTGTGTAGCTATCATTGAAACAAGTATTTCTGCTCTGAAATTATGTTTCTTGGAATTGTGATTGCCTGACTCTGCTAGTTACTCTGCTGGAACTGCTGGGAGTTCTGAACACAGAGTTTAGGCTTCTGTCTCTGTGGCAGGGAACTTAAAGCACCTGAAACCTGCTATGTAGTTGGCTTATTTGATGTTGCTGGAACCAACTATTAAAAAGGAAGAGAGTTCAATTTTAACCAGCCTGCATTTTAAAAAAAAACCCAAAACCTAACAAAATACCAAAAACCAAAAAAACCAAAGAAAACCCCAAATCCCCACAATCTTTCATTTGAAAATAATCTCACTGTGAGGACATAGATTTGAAAAATAAATTCTGTTATTACAAATATCATGGGATTAATATACTCTGTTAATAAAAATTAAATACAAATTTAATACAAATTAATATTTTCTGTAGGAAAATATCAGGAATCCAGCACCTTTTCCATCAAAGTCTGCATACAGATATTTGCTGAAGATGCCACCATTTCTCTGTGTTAGTTAATTAGTGTACTCCAGACTTCAAAGTAACATCACCTTTGAGCACACAAAGGAATATTAGCGGCATAAAAATTTTTCAGTGACAACTGTTCCAAAAGAAATATGTTGAATTTCAGTCCTTTTGCTTTGCAGAAGCTGAAATAAAGTAAAAAGAAATCTAGGTAAAGCTAATTACCCTGAAGCTGTATAGTCAGGAACTCTTGAAGGAGATTATTCTGATACATAAAAACTAGGAAGGAATGATTAATTTATCTAGCATTGGGGATGGATTGAGTTGTGAGAATATTAATAAAGGATAATTCTCTACTAAATAAGCTTTTTAATGATCACTTTTAATATTTATTATGTGGATTAAAATGACTAAACTGAAATAATCTCCTTTCCAAAGCAGAAGTGAATAATGACAGATGCCATTGCTATACAATAGAAATTACTCAGATCACTGCTGCTCTGATGTCATAGTATTGAAACATCAAAACCATTTATAGGGAAGAACAAAGCTTCCATATGGATCATATACCAGACAAATTACCAAATGTTTCTTTCACTAATAACAGTTCTTGTTTGAATCAATATAAGGAAAATGAAAAGCCTTTTTTTCCCATTCTTAAAATATGTGATTTTTGCAAGGATGTTATAAACAAACACAGTCTCTTAATCTTCTCAGGCTCAATATCTCCCAATTCCTGACAACTTCCTGAAGTTTTAAAAATGACTTAAGCTTATGCATGTTTTTGATTTCCTGTATCTTTAAGATTCGTAGACTAAATAAATGAATTTTTTTAGTTTAATTTCAAATGTGTTATCTGAGTGTTCAAGGGGGCACTCCTTAGTTCTTATTTCATGACAAAAAATAGACCATTCTGTCCTCCCCACAGGCTGACCCTTTTTCATAAGTAGCAGAGAACTTAACAAGACCAGTGATGACAAAATTGAACTAGTGAGAGCACTAGCTGGGACGAACTTCTCAGGATGGGGAGCTCTGGAGGTGCTGCCAACTTCCCAGGCACCTTAAGGGCTTTGTGTCTGATCCCTTGAAACTGGGATATGCTACAATGGAAGGCTGTGCTGGATAATAGAAACCTTTGAATTTTCCAGCAAGCAGCAGACACTTAACCCAAGCAGAACACGTATATTCTCAAATAAGGAATAAATCCTCAAAAGAGCCAAAATTTATCAAATGCAACCAATTTTCAATAAGGATAAGTGTGCTTATTGGAGGAATTCATGTCCTCTCAATTTTTAATGAGTTCAAAGGCAGAAAAATCTCATTTACAGTTCAAAATAACTTATTTTATCAAAAAACCACCTCCAAATACTAAAGAAGTGAAACTAAAAAAAATCTTTGTGGTTGGTAATAAATCATCAGTGAGGTACATCAATTGGGCAAAACGTTCCTGTGTTCATGTAATCATCAGGCAGATATGTGAAAAAATACTGAAAATTCTGACATTTATGGCCAGTACATCTGCTCCTCCAAACACCTACAGTCTTGATGCAGGAAAACTTCAAAGAGCTTATGTTATTTTCCCAGAAGAAAATGCAGGGAAAGGATGAAATTTTACATACAGGTTGTACTTTTACTATTGGTTGCTGGAGAAAATCTCTCTTCTCTTATTTTCTCCTCATATTTTCAGGTTCTTTTAAGGAAATAATTTTCCAATAAAGAATAACTTTGCAGCAGAAAATATATTTTTCTTTTAACTTTTGCCCTTTACTCCAAAATATAGTTCATAGTGTCCCCTTTCTGTATAGGCGGATTTCCCTACAAGGGAGTTTTATATGATATTTCAGATAGAAAATATGATTTCCCTTTTTCTGCTTGGGAAAAAAAAGTAATAAATATATACTTGAGGGTCATGGAAGGTCATCCATTCATTAATACAGGTAAATTACTGCATCTGGATAAGAGTACTAAAATTGCAATTTGAATCTTGTTATAATTCATCATCTAAGCATGCTATCTATCATGATAGAGAATTCTGATGAACTAACTCCTAGCCATATTATTCTCTTCCAAAAGAAAGACTAAATAAGGCGAAAAAGCAAGAGGCTTTGGATGTCTCATTTGCTGTTTCTGTTAGAGATAATTTTAGGAATATTCTACAGTAAATATTAAATGTACTATGCAGTTGAATTTAAAATGTGATATTTCTGCATTTTTCTCAGAAAAAAAGAGGAGTATTTAAAGTGATTTCCTATTAAAACATACTCTAAACTCCTTGTCTTGGATACCACAAGTACTTAAGAGTAAATAGAGAGACAATATTCACCTTATTTATAAAAAGGCTAAACTTTGCCCAAACATAAACCACTAATCTATTCCTGCTAAAAATTTGCCTATTAAAAAAACCTCCAAAAGTTATAGAAAGGAATTTTATTTCTCTTACTTGTCATGTCAGTTACAACTGTTTTCCACATAATAAACTTTTCCCCTCAATTCTAAGTTATTTTTTTGAGATACTAAAACCAGGCTGTCCCATTGCAAGGAATTTTGCCTCAAATACAATGCAAATAAAAACATGTCTCTAAGAACAATCATAAAGTAAACAAATGATGTATCCTACTTCATTATTTCTGTAAACAAGGCTTTGGTTAAAATATTAACTTATATTTTTCTGTGGAAAAATATCTGGAAATGGAGCTGTAGCTGGAATTGTGTATAAATTAAGTTTTAGATCAGTTTAAAATGCTGTGTTTATTATGTGTTCAGAATATTTTTATTCCTATTGTAAACTCAGTTTATGGATTTCAAGTGATGGTTTCTCAGGAAACATTTTCCTTCTCTTAGATTCTACTTCCAGGCACAAAGTTTCCATATTATACAGTCTCTTATTTTTGTTTTTTTCTTTTTGTGCTTTGAGAAACCTGAAAACCTTTTTTAATTTTTCCAAAACCAAAAAAACAGGCAAAAGGTCTCATAGTTAGGCAGGCATCCTGGAAACAGACCAGAAAACTGTTGTAC